>NC_084566.2:5116624-5429124 GCF_033978685.3 Nerophis lumbriciformis
AGACACCGTTTGGAAACAATTAAGGTATTCATTAGGGATGTCCGATAATATCGGACTGCCGATATTATCGGCCGATAAATGCTTTAAAATGTAATAACGGAAATTATCGGTATCGGTTTCAAAAAGTAAAATTTATGACTTTTTAAAACGCCGCTGTGTACACGAACATAGGGAGAAAGAAGTACAGAGCGCCAAAAAACCTTAAAGGCACTGCCTTTGCGTGCCGGCCCAATCGCACAATATCTATGGCTTTTCACACACACAAGTGAATGCAAGGCATACTTGGTCAACAGCCATACAGGTCACACTGAGGGTGGCCATATAAACAACTTTAACACTGTTACAAATATGCGCCACACTGTGAACCCACACCAAACAAGAATGACAAACACATTTCGGGAGAACATCCGCACCGTAACACAACGTAAACACAACAGAACACATACCCAGAACCCCTTGCAGCACTAACTCTTCTGGGACGCTACAATATACACCCCCCGCGACCCGCAGCCCCGCCCACCTCAACCTCCTCTTGCTCTCTCAGGGAGAGCATGTCCCAAATTCCAAGCTGCTGTTTTGAAGCATGTTAAAAAAAACAATGCACTTTGTGACTTCAATAATAAATATGGCAGTGCCATGTTGGCATTTTTTTCCATAACTTCAGTTGATTTATTTTGGAAAACCTTGTTACATTGTTTAATGCATCCAGCGGGGCATCAGAGCAAAATTAGGCATGATAATGTGTTAATTCCACGACTGTATATATCGGTATCGGTTGATATCGGAATCGGTAATTAAGAGTTGGACAATATCAGAATATCGGATATCGGCAAAAAAGCCATTATCGGACATCTCTAGTATTCTTTTACAAATACCTTTCATACCGGTATATATCTGCGGTGCAGCTAATATATACAAACATATTTATTTCTTCTAACATTTGGTGGGTGAGGCTTAAATACAGGTGCGCTCCATAGCTCGGAAAATGTGGCACATTATGTCCTTTGGAGGCAAATGTTAATTATGCCAATTTGGAATTAATTGGAGCTAATTGTATTCAACTTTGGAGGTTCCACTGTGAGACAAAATTTAAAATAAAAATATATAAATCCTGTGCACATCAAAACAGATTATTCCTGGGCCTTCAGGTGATTGTGCATGACTCAGTCTGATCTAATAACTTGGAGCATGTAGAGCAGGCTGCCTCATTAAAAGGTGAGCCACATGAAACTGAAGGGGTTAAGTGGTTCTCGCAAAGCCACTAAATCCCCCGCTCGCTCGTACGCAGCCAGGGTTTTAGGCTTTGGGAATGTTTCAGAGAGAGCTTTGATGTCTGAGATACAGCTCAGGCCGATTTTATCGGCCGATAAATGCGTTAAAATGTAATATCGGAAATGATCGGTATCGTTTTTTTTATTATCAGTATCGTTTTTTTGGTGTTTTTTTTAATTAAATCAACATAAAAAACACAAGATACACTTCCAATTAGTGCACCAACCCAAAAAACCTTCCTCCCCCATTTACACTCATTCACACAAAAGGGTTGTTTCCTTCTGTTATTAATATTCTGGTTCCTACATTATATATCAATATATATCAATACAGTCTGCAAGGGATACAGTCCGTAAGCACACATGATTGTGCGTGCTGCTGGTCCACTAATAGTACTAACCTTTAACAGTTAATTTTACTCATTTTCCTTAATTACCAGTTTCTATGTAACTGTTTTTATATTGTTTTACCGTATTTTCCGCACTATAAGGCGCACCGGATTATTAGCCGCACCTTCTATGAATTACATATTTCATAATTTTGTCCACCAATAAGCCGCCCCGGACTATAAGCCGCGCCTACGCTGCGCTAAAGTGAATGTCAAAAAAACGCTGCGCTAAAGTGAATGTCAAAAAAACAGTCAGATAGTTCAGTCAAACTTTAATAATATATTGAAAACCAGCGTTCTAACAACTCTGTCCCAAAATGTACGCAAATGTGCAATCACAAACATAGTAAAATTCAAAATGGTGTAGAGCAATAGTAACATAATGTTGCTCGAACGTTAATGTCACAACACACAAAATAAACATAGCGCTCACCTTCTGAAGTTATTCTTCATTCGTAAATCCTTCGAATTCTTCGTCTTCGGTGTCCGAATTGAAAAGTTGCGCAAGCGTGGTATCCAAAATGGCCGGTTCCGTCTCGTAGAAGTCATCGGGAGTCAGTGTCGCTGTTGTTCTGTGAATCCTGCCTTCCGGAAAGCTCGGACCACAGTTGTGACCGAAATATCTGCCCAGGCATTTACGATCCACTGGCAAATGTTGGCGTATGTCGTCCGAGGCTGTCTGCCCGTCTTAGTGAAGGTGTGTTCGCCTTCGGAGCTGTGTGAAAAAAGCCACCCGGCCTCTTCGCGTAAACTTCCCTTAACCACTCGCTCATCTTTTCTTCATCCATCCATCCCTTCGAGTTAGCTTTTATGATGACGCCGGCTGGAAAGGTCTCTTTTGGCAAGGTCTTCCTTTTGAATATCACCATGAGTGGAAGTTAGCATGGCAAGCTAGAACCACGTGAAGGATGACTTCATTCCCTGTGGTGCGAATATTCACCGTACGTGCTCCCGTTCCACAGTGCGGTTCAGTTGCTGTGAAATACGGTAGTAATCCGTGTGCGGATGGAGAGATTGCGTCTTTTTATGAACCGGATCGCTTAGTAGGAGCCATTTTGTGGTCTTTACAGATGTAAACAGGAAATGAAACGTACGGTGATATCCGCGCGTTTTTTCTTCTTCTTCCGGGGGCGGGTGAAGCGCTTCCTGTTCTATGGGGGCGGGTGAAGCGCTTCCTGTTCTATGGGGGCGGGTGCTTTCCTTGGCGGTTGCTTGCGTAGAAGAAGAAGCGCTTCCTGTTCTACCGGGAAAAAAGATGGCGGCTGTTTACCGAAGTTGCGAGATCGAAACTTTATGAAAATTAATCGTAATAAAGCGCACCGGGTTATAAGGCGCACTGTTAGCTTTTGAGAAAATTTGTGGTTTTTAGGTGCGCCTTATAGTGCGGAAAATACGGTACTTTCTTTTTTATTCAAGAAAATGTTTTTAATGTATTTATTTTATTTTATTTGATTAATTTTCTTTTAAAGTACCTTATCTTCACCATACCTGGTTGTCCAAATTAGGCATAATTATGTGTTAATTCCACGACTGTATATATAGGTTGATATTGGTATCAGTAATTAAAGAGTTGGACAATATCGGAATATCGGATATCGGCAAAAAGCCAATATCGGACATCCCTACTTATTTTCCATACCTGGCACGAGTGATGCCGTTCCAGCAGCGGTCCTCAGCGCCCGCACCAACCGCCACTCTGTCGCTACACAGCATTTTGGGAAGATCGATCCAATATGGCCGCATGTCCCTCAGTCTCACGGTTACGTCCGTCACCTGTAGCACAGCAGATGTTGTTTTTGTCCCCATCACAATGTTCCATTCAAACACCAAATGAGTCCTTTTCCATAACTAAGTCAGCTTTCGTCCCACCCAAACATTCATTCCCGTCCAATGACCTCATGAGTTTAAAGGTGAAATAAACACGAACACGATTTCATTGTCGCTGCTTTCTGCTCCATCAAACATCCCCAGGTATGGTCCAGACTGGGCCGTCAGAGAGCGAGAACGCTCCGATAGTTTTCAACTCACCAGGCGGCCGAGTTTGTTGGCGCTGCTCGCCGACCTGTCCTCCGTTGTGGGATTTTCATTCTTGGGGAAAATGTTGGCTTCTGTGCTGCTGCTGCCGCTGCTGGTCTTTTCTCGCAGGCTGCCACACGCCTGGAACAACTGAGACAGGATGGAGCACATACATGTGGAGGGAAGATGCAGAAACAAGTTCATACGGGAAGGATTTGTGTGTAGAAAATACATTTGGTTCAACTGATATCACAAATAAACAATCTTAACTCTAACAAGGCAAATACTGTATAGTATATTCCATCCATCCATCCATCTTCTTCCGCTTATCCGAGGTCGGGTCGCGGGGGCAGCAGCCTAAGCAGGGAAGCCCAGACTTCCCTCTCCCCAGCCACTTCGTCCAGCTCCTCCCGGTGGATCCCGAGGCGTTCCCAGGCCAGCCGGGAGACATAGTCTTCCCAACGTGTCCTGGGTCTTCCCCGTGGCCTCCTACCGGTCGGACGTGCCCGAAACACCTCCCGAGGGAGGCGTTCGGGTGGCATCCTGACCAGATGCCCGAACCACCTCATCTGGCTCCTCTCGATATGGAGGAGCAGCGGCTTTACTTTGAGCTCCCCCCGGATGGCAGAGCTTCTCACCCTATCTCTAAGGGAGAGCCCCGCCACCCGGCGGAGGAAACTCATTTCGGCCGCTTGTACCCGTGATCTTGTCCTTTCGGTCATGACCCAAAGCTCATGACCATAGGTGAGGATGGGAACGTAGATCGACCGGTAAATCGAGAGCTTTGCCTTCTGGCTCAGCTCCTTCTTCACCACAACGGATCGATACAGCGTCCGCATTACTGAAGATGCCGCACCGATCCGCCTGTCGATCTCACGATCCACTCTTCCCTCACTCGTGAACAAGACTCCGAGGTACTTGAACTCCTCCACTTGGGGCAAGATCTCCTCCCCAACCCGGAGATGGCACTCCACCCTTTTCCGGGCGAGAACCATGGACTCGGATTTGGAGGTGCTGATTCTCATCCCAGTCGCTTCACACTCGGCTGCGAACCGATCCAGTGAGAGCTGAAGATCTTGGCCAGATGAAGCCATCAGGACCACATCATCTGCAAAAAGCAGAGACCTAATCCTGCAGCCACCAAACCAGATACCCTCAACGCCCTGACTGCGCCTAGAAATTCTGTCCATAAAGGTTATGAACAGAATCGGTGACAAAGGGCAGCCCTGGCGGAGTCCAACCCTCACTGGAAACGTGTCCGATTTACTGCCGGCAATGCGGACCAAGCTCTGACACCGATTATACAGGGAGCGAACCGCCACAATAAGACAGTCCGTTACCCCATACTCTCTGAGCACTCCCCACAGGACTTCCCGGGGTACACGGTCGAATGCCTTCTCCAAGTCCACAAAGCACATGTAGACTGGTTGGGCAAACTCCCATGCACCCTCAAGGACCCTGCCGAGAGTATAGAGCTGGTCCACAGTTCCACGACCAGGACGAAAACCACACTGTTCCTCCTGAATCCGAGGTTCGACTATCCGGCGTAGCCTCCTCTCCAGTACACCTGAATAGACCTTACCGGGAAGGCTGAGGATATATATTATGTATAGTATGTATAGTATATTATGAAGGAATATTATCATCTGGTAGAGTTGTCCCAATACTAATATTTTAGTACCGGTACCAAAATGTGCTTCAATACTTTGATACTTTTTAAATAAAGGGTACCACAAAAAAATTACATTATTGTCTTTATTTGAACAAAAAATCTTAGGGTACATTAAACATATGTTTATTATTGTAATTTAATCCTTAAATGAAATAGTGAACATACTAGACAACTTGTCTTTTAGTAGTAAGTAAACAAACAAAGACTCCTAATTAGTCTGCTGACGTATGCAGTAACATATTGTGTCATTTATCTACCTATTATTTTGTCAACATTATGAGGGACAAACTGTAAAAATTTATTATTAATCTACTTGTTCATTTACTGTTAATATCTGCTTATTTTCTGTTTTAAAATGTTCTATCTACACTTCTGTTAAAATGTAATAATAACTTATTCTTCTGTTTGTTTGATACTTTACATTAGTTTTGAATGATACCACACATTTAGGTATCAATCCGATACCAAGTAGTTACAGGATCATACATTGGTCATATTCAAAGTCCTCATGTGTCCAGGGACGTATTTCCTGAGTTTATAAACATAATATGAATTTAAAAAAAAGGAAAAAAGATGGTGACGATAAAAAATATCGATATAATCATAGTAGCATCGACTAGATACGCGCCTGTACTTGATATCATTACAGTGGATGTCAGGTGTAGATCCACCCATGGCGTTTGTTTACATTGTGACGCCGGTGAGCTATTGTATCCTCCTACGGTGTGTAGTGTAGCATGTTTAGCTATTCCTCGTCCTCCAGTGATATTATTACTTGTAAAAAACGTACTTAATTTGTCGCCATGGAGGCCAGGATTAGTGACTTAGAAGTAGCTAAAAGACTGCAAACTGCGGATGGATGCTAGCTGTTAGCTAGCTAGCCATGTTTCAAAGCACTTTTTCAGTGTTATAACTTCACCTTTATCAAAATGCGTCCGTTCTCCCTTTTCTGTCTACACACTGTGTCTGCTTGTAAGTACTCTGTGTGTGTGCGCTGCCCAACATGCTCCTCTGCTCGTAAAACCAGCAATGTCACGACGTAGCGATGCGTCGTCATGCCCGTTAAAAAAATAAATAAAATAAAAATTAGAGTATAGTACCGTTTTTGATTCATTAGTACCGCGATACTATACTAGTACCGGTATACCGTACAACCCTATCATCTGGTAACATTCAAATGTATTATTTTTTCCCCTACCCTTTTCCTTGTTATTTATTGGTTATTTGATGCTTTTGTATTTGGTTCCAATTGTTTTCGACACGGGGCTCCTCTTACAGTTAGCAAGTGTAATTGCAATTTTAGTTTTTTAAAGTATCACAAGTTTATTCAAAGTATCACAAGTTTGTACTCTGTGCTAAATAACTAATACAGTATTTAAGCAATTTGATTACTTTCAACCTTAGTAAAAAACAAAACACAAAATATTGAAAACATTTAAGCATGTATTTAGTGCTCATCTTATTGGAATTTTTTTAAATTTTTTTTTATTATGGTTTGTTGTTTTGTTATTTGATGCCATTGTGACTTGCTCCCAATTGTTTTTGACACAAGGCACAGTGTAATTGCAATCCCTATCTTGATTCAAAATACCCTACTTAGTGTTTCATGAACAATGTACTCTCTGGTACATAACTATTTAGTATTTGAAATGATGAACTTTAACAAACTTCAATGAAAAATGTTTAAAAAAATCCAAGACAACATATTTGATGTTCAAAGTGATAAACAATTTTTTTTTTTTGCAAATAATCATTAACTTTAGAATTTGATGCCAGCAACACGTGACAAAGAAGTTGGAATAGGTGGCAATAAATACTGATAAAGTTGAGGAATGCTCATCAAACACTTACCGTATTTGGAACATCCCACAGGTGAACAGGCAAATTGGGAACAGGTGGGTGCCATGATTGGGTATAAAAGTAGATTCCATGAAATGCTCAGTCATTCACAAACAAAGATGGGGCGAGGGTCACCACTTTGTCAACAAATGCGTGAGCAAATTGTTGAACAGTTTAAGAAAAACCTTTCTCAACCAGCTATTGCAAGGAATTTAGGGATTTTACCATCTACGGTCCGTAATATCATCAAAGGGTTCAGAGAATCTGGAGAAATCACTGCGCGAAAGCAGCTAAGCCCGTGACCTTCGATCCCTCAGGCTGTACTGCATCAACAAGCGACATCAGTGTGTAAAGGATATCACCACATGGGCTCAGGAACACTTCAGAAACCCACTGTCAGTAACTACAGTTGGTCGCTATATCTGTAAGTGCAAGTTAAAACTCTCCTATGCAAGGCGAAAACCATTTATCAACAACACCCAGAAACGCCGTCGGCTTCGCTGGGCCTGAACTCATCTAAGATGGACTGATACAAAGTGGAAAAGTGTTCTGTGGACTGACGATTCTACATTTCAAATTGTTTTTGGAAACTGTGGAGGTCGTGTCCTCCGGACTAGAGGAAAGGAACCATCCGGATTGTTATAGGCGCAAAGTTGAAGAGTCAGCATCTGTGATGGTATGGGGGTGTATTAGTGCCCAAGACATGGGTAACTTACACATCTGTGAAGGCGCCATTAATGCTGAAAGGTACATACAGGTTTTGGAGCAACATATGTTGCCATCCAAGCAACGTTACCATGGACGCCCCTGCTTATTTCAGCAAGACAATGCCAAGCCACGTGTTACATCAACCTGGCTTCATAGTAAAAGAGTGCGGGTACTTGACTGGCCTGCCTGTAGTCCAGACCTGTCTCCCATTGAAAATGTGTGGCACATTATGAAGCCTAAAATACCACAACGGAGACCCTCGGACTGTTGAACAACTTAAGCTGTACATCAAGCAAGAATGGGAAAGAATTCCACCTGAGAAGCTTAAAAAATGTGTCTCCTCAGTTCCCAAACGTTTACTGAGTGTTGTTAAAAGGAAAGGCCATGTAACACAGTGGTGAACATGCCCTTTCCCAACTACTTTGGCACGTGTTGCAGCCATGAAATTCTAAGTTAATTATTATTTGCAAAAAAAAAAAAGTTTATGAGTTTGAACATCAAATATCTTGTCTTTGTAGTGCATTCAATTGAATATGGGTTGAAAAGGATTTGCAAATCATTGTATTCCGTTTATATTTACATCTAACACAATTTCCCAACTCATATGGAAACGGGGATTGTATAAATTATGTATATATAGTATGAATATATTACATATATGTTATATTGTTTTATATTATGCTACATTTTTGGTCTACTTTTTAACTTAGTTTTTGCCCTCTTTTTATGCCCTTATGTGCATTATATCCTTTCCATCCTTTGTGACTGAGCTACTGGGTGGAACAATTTATCCTGTGGATCATTAAAATGTGTCTAAGTCTAGTAAGCCTAACATCAAATAATATTATTTCACATCTTAACCCTGCAAAATACAGCATCAAGGGCGCGTAATGTGCACTTGAGCTATTAGGAGACACAAAATCAAAACAACCTCCAAAATGTGGCGCTGCTTATTTGCCTGATCCCACGAGGCAATCAGACCCCAATCTGTAACAGCATGTGCATTACATAAATGGAGCCCTGGGAATACTGGAGGATTGCAATCAATCTGTCATCTGCCCTTCTTAGGATAGCCTCCAGTTTTTGAACCTTCACATATTAAAAAAAGATCCCGTCCTAAGCCTCCAGTCATGTCTGCCACCTTAAATCTTCCTGGAGATTGAAGTGTCGGTGGAGGAAATAGGGAGTTAAAACAGAGGGGTGCTAATGGTTGTCACCCTAAACATAAAGCATGGATGGGATCTGCTTTTAGGGGTTGGTGCTGTTGGAAGTAGTGGTGTTATGTAACCAGGAAGTCCAACACGGTGTACTATAATACAGCAACATGCGACATGAATGTCATGTCAACCCTTCACTTGGAAGGTCACAGGTCATGTACTAAGCCACACATGCAATGCTTATGACCCTCGTCATAAGCCAACACAGAAAACACTGGATAAAGAAAGATTTAACGTTTTATTTGAAAAAAATAGTGCATGTATTAAAATGTAATGATAAGTAAAATAGTGCTGGGGCATGTGTCCCTGCAGGTGATTGATGCCTACATGAGCATCCACAAACTATTCACAACACTTCACTTTTTCCTAATTTTCTTATGTTTACAGCCTTATTCCGAAATGGAAGGAATTCATTTTTGTCTTCAAAATTCTACAGATAATACCTCATAATGACAATGTGAAATCAGTTTTTTTTTTACATGCATCGTAAATTCCGGACTTTAAAGGCCTACTGAAACCCACTACTACCGACCACGCAGTCTGATAGTTTATATATCAATGATGAAATCTTGACATTGCAACACATGCCAATACGGCCGGGCTAGCTTACTAAAGTTCAATTTTAAATTTCGCGCGAAATATCCTGCTGAAAACGTCTCGGTATAATGACGCCAGCGCGTGATGTCACGGATTGTAGAGGACATTTTGGGACAGCATGGTGGCCAGCTATTAAGCCGTCTGTTTTCATCGCAAAATTCCACAGTATTCTGGACATCTGTGTTGGTGAATCTTTTGCAATTTGTTCAATGAACAATGGAGACAGCAAAGAAGAAAGCTGTAGGTGGGAAGCGGTGTATTGCGGGCGACTGCAGCAACACAAACACAGCCGGTGTTTCATTGTTCACATTCCCGGAAGATGACAGTCAAGCTTTACCATTGGCCTGTGGAGAACTGGGACAACAGAGACTCTTACCAGGAGGACTTTGAGTTGGATGCGCAGACACGGTACCGTGAGTACGCATGCAGCTGCGGCTTCCAAACATTTGCTTGCCCGTACGTGCGTGCCACTATGTGCATGTCACGTACGTAACTTTGGGGACTTTGGGGAAATATATGTGCTGTATGAACTTTGGGGAGGTGAACGGTACTTTGGGTTGTGGGATTGAGTGTGTTGTGCAGGTGTTTGAGTTGTATTGGCGGGTTATATGGACGGGAGGGGGGAGGTGTTTGTTATGCGGGATTAATTTGTGGCATATTAAATATAAGCCTGGTTGTGTTATGGGCAATAGAGTATATATATGTCTTGTGTTTATTTACTGTTTTAGTCATTCCCCGCTGAATATCAGGTCCCACCCGCCTCTCACAGCATCTTCCCTATCTGAATCGCTCCCACTGCCCTCTAGTCCTTCACTCTCACTTTCCTCATCCACAAATCTTTCATCCTCGCTCAAATTAATGGGGAAATTGTTGCTTTCTCGGTCCGAATCGCTCTCGCTGCTGGTGGCCATGATTGTAAACAATGTGCAGATGTGAGGAGCTCCACAACCTGTGACGTCACGCGCATATCGTCTGCTACTTACGGTACAGGCAAGGCTTTTTTATCAGCGACCAAAAGTTGCGAACTTTATCGTCGATGTTCTCTACTAAATCCTTTCAGCAAAAATATGGCAATATCGCGAAATGATCAAGTATGACACATAGAATGGACCTGCTATCCCCGTTTCAATAAGAAAATCGCATTTCAGTAGGCCTTTAAGCAGCACATTTTTTTCCTACGCGGTTTTGAAGACGGAGCGGCTAATTTATGGATTTTTGTTTGCTCACGGATATCGTAAAAAAAAAAAAATTTAAAGAATTTCTTTTAAAAAACTTTTAGAGGGTGTTTTATTGTTTGTAGTATGGCACCATCTTTTGGGAAAAATTGCTTATTGCAGGTGCTGCAGTGTCTTTCTTTTTTTGTTTTCAACCAGCGTGCTGTTCAGCCGTCCATAGAGTTTTTACTCGTATAGAATTCTGCCTTCATCACTCCAAGCAATGTTTGTAAGTTTTACAGTACAATTAAAATTGTTTATACTTACTAAAGTGTTTTGATTGATTGATTGAAACTTTTATTAGGAGATTGCACAGTACAGTACATATTCCGTACAATTGACCACTAAATGGTAACACCCGAATAAGTTTTTCAACTTGTTTAAGTCGGGGTCCACGTAATCAATCCCATGTGTGATGTCTGTAGGAGTGTTTTTATGCATATTTGTACCTGCTATCGTAATGTAAGACGGTAGCTTTGTCAGCATTAGCTAATATGCTAACAAGTTTACAAGTGTCTGTGTTAGTCATATTAACTTACAGGGTCATTCTTTTTGTACTGTTTCAGTTTCACAAATTCCTCAGTAAATTCACCAAACCGTCACCGGGAATTTATTGAGTCTGTTTAGCTAATCGGAGAGCTAGCTTCCGCAGCTAGTGGGTACATTACCATGACTTCTGTTTTGTTTGATCAACCGTTTTACTGCCGTGTTACAGACACCGTTTGGAAACAATTAAGGGATGTGAATAAACATTTACAAAATCTTTATGTGTAAATAACTAATTTCACAACGTACTGTACATACCTGCGGCTTACAGTCCGGTGGGGCTGTTATATGGAAAAATATATTTTTTCTTCTAAAATTTTGCAGGTGCAGCTTATATCTTGGTGCGCTCTATAGTCCGGAAAATATGGTACATACATATTCACAGCCTTTGTTCAATACTTAGTTGATGCACCTTTGGCAGCATATATAGCCTCAAGTCTTTTTGAATACGATGCCACAAACTTGGCACACCTTTTTTTGGACAGTTTGGCCCATTCCTCTTTGCAGCACCTCTCAAGCTCCATCAGGTTGGATGGGAAGTGTTGGTTTTCATCCAGGATGTCTCTGTACATTGCTGCATTCATCTTTCCCTCTATCCATCGGGTTCTTGGTCACCTCCCTGACTAGACGAAGATGAATGCAGCAATGTACAGAGACATCCTGGATGAAAACCAACACTTCCCATCCAACTTGACGGAGCTTGAGAGGTGCTGAAAAGAGGAATGGTTGAAACTGTCCAAAGATAGGTGTGCCAAGTTTGTGGCATCGTATTCAAAAAGACTTAAGATGTAATTGCTGCCAAAGGTGCATCAACTAAGTATTGAACACAAGTTGTTAATACTTATGTACATGTCATTATTTTATTTTTTTGCAAAATGTTTTAAAAATAACTTTTCACATTGTCCTTATGGGATATTGTCTGTAGGATTTTGAAGAAAAACAAATAATTTTGTAATAAGGTTTTGTAATAATAACAACATGTGGGAAAAGTGAATACTTTCCTGATGCACTGTAAATGTTCATCGTTTTGACGCGTGTTGCTGCAGCCTGTGTGACTGACACTGGATTCAAATACAATTCAAAGCAATTATGTTTTTGTATCATTATCACTATACTGTGGAACCTCGATTTACCAACAGCTCTATTTGCCACCTTTTCGGTCAACGAACCTTCAAATCCAGCCAATTATGTCTGTGTGTGCCAACCGTGTCTCCGTTTCATTCATTTATTAAATCATTTTGCTGCTACTTTGATGACATCACCTCCTGTACACGCGGGCACATCCATTTTGAAGAGGCTACATCACATACTGTTTACATATATGCAAAGAGTACGTGGCAGCGGGACACGGATTAGCCAACAAATATGTAAGAAACAAGTCCGCAAGTTCAACCATTATAAAAAAAGGATGATTATATGGTTGCTGACTTTGCCAAAGGGGTTACATATCTTTGCAAGGACAGAGAGAATGTGCAAAACAAGGTTGAAAAGATGTTGCTTGTGTGGATAAATGAGAAGCAGCTCGCAGGTAATAGCATTTCCCAGGCTATCATTTGCGAAAAGGCTCGCCATTTATATGGCGACTCAGTGTCTAAAAGTGACCATATTAGAACCTGCACAGAAGAACAATTTAAGGCTAGCCGTGGGTGGTTGGAAAAGTTGAAAAAGAAAGAGCTGGCATTCACAGCGTGGTGCGGCATGGTGAGGCCGCTCGCTCCGACAAAGCTGCGGCGGAGAAGTTTCAAAAGCACTTCGAGGATTTTATTGGCAAAAGGGGCTTTGTACCGCTGCAAGTTTTTAACTGTGATCATGAGACTGAGTTTTTTTTTTGGGAAAAAGATCCCTAAGCAGACGTATAATAAAGCTGAGGAGAAGGCACAACCCGGACACAAGCCAATGAAGGATTGCCATTTACAACTCTGAAACTTCCAGACTATTAAAAAAAAATGCCACAAATATTCACCGACATAAGGTAAAAATGATTTTCCTTTGTTTGTTTTTTATTGTAGAAACATGGTTGGTAACCTTTTGGCGAGCACTAAAAGCAAAGGGACTTACTTTTGTGTGTGTGCACGCAATTAACTGTCATTGTTGTGTTTTTTTGATAAAAAAGAGATTGTTCAGCCATTACCCCCTTGTTATGTTACTTTGAGATATATATAAATATATATATAAATATAAATAAATATGCGTGTGTGTGTATGTATATATATGTATGTATATATACATACACACACACACACGCACACATTTATATATATATATATACATATACATATATATGTGTGTGTGTGTGTGTATGTATATACATAAATAACTATATGTATGTATATATATATTTATATACATATATTTGTATGTATATATGTATACTGTAATATATATATATGTACAAACCCCGTTTCGAGTTGGGAAATTGTGTTAGATGTAAATATAAACGGAATACAATGATTTGCAAATCCTTTTCAACCCATATTCAATTGAAGCCACTACAAAGACAAGATATTTGATGTTCAGACTCATAAACTTAATTTTATTTTTGCAAATAATAATTAACTTAGAATTTCATGGCTGCAACACGTGCCAAAGTAGTTGGGAAAGGGCATGTTCACCACTGTGTTACATCACCTTTTCTTTTAACAACACTCAATAAACGACTGGGAACTGAGGAAACTAATTGTTGAAGCTTTAAAAGTGGAATTATTTCCCATTCTTGTTTTATGTAGAGCTTCAGTCGTTCAACAGTCCGGGGTCTCCGCTGTTGTATTTTACGCTTCATAATGCGCCACACATTTTCGATGGGAGACAGGTCTGGACTGCAGGCGGGCCAGGAAAGTACCCGCACTCTTTTTTTACGAAGCCACGCTGTTGTAACACGTGCTGAATGTGGCTTGGCATTGTCTTGCTGAAATAAGCAGGGGCGTCCATGAAAAAGACGGCGCTTAGATGGCAGCATATGTTGTTCCAAAATCTGTATGTACCTTTCAGCATTAATGGTGCCTTCACAGATGTGTAAGTTACCCATGCCTTGGGCACTAATGCACCCATACCATCACAGACGCTGGCTTTTGAACTTTGCGTCCATAACAGTCTGGATGGTTCGCTTCCCCTTTGGTCCGGATGACACGATGTCGAATATTTCCAAAAACAATTTGAAATGTGGACTCGTCAGACCACAGAACACTTTTCCACTTTGCATGAGTCCATTTTAGATGACCTCGAGCCCAGAGAAGCCGGCGGCGTTTCTGGATGTTGTTGATAAATGGCTTTTTTTTTGCATAGTAGAGCTTTAACTTGCTCTTACAGATGTAGCGACAAACTGTATTTAGTGACAGTGGTTTTCTGAAGAGTTACTGAGCCCATGTGGTGATATCCTTTAGAGATTGATGTCGGTTTTTGATACAGTACCATCTGAGGGATCGAAGGTCACGGTCATTCAATGTTGGTTTCTGGCCATGCCGCTTACGTGGAGTGATGTCTCCATATTCTCTGAACCTTTTGATGATATTTTGGACCGTAGATGTTGAAATCCCTAAATTTCTTGCAATTGCACTTTGACAAACGTTGTTCTTAAACTGTTTGACTATTTGCTCACGCAGTTGTGGACAAAGAGGTGCACCTCGCCCCATCCTTTCTTGTGAAAGACTGAGCATTTTTTGGGAAGCTGTTTTTATACCCAATCATGGCACCCACCTGTTCCCAATTAGCCTGCACACCTGTGGGATGTTCCAAATAAGTGTTTGATGAGCTTTCCTCAACTTTATCAGTATTTATTGCCACCTTTCCCAACTTCTTTGTCACGTGTTGCTGGCATCAAATTCTAAAGTTAATGATTTGCAAAAAAAACAATGTTTATCATTTTGAACATCAAATATGTTGTCTTTGTAGCATATTCAACTGAATATGGGTTGAAAATGATTTGCAAATCATTGTATTTCGTTTATATTTACATCTAACACAATTTCCCAACACATATGGAAACAGGGTTTGTATATATATATATATACATATATTTGTATGTATATATATACACATATATATATATATGTGTGTGCGTGTGTCTGTGTGTATATATGTATATATACATATATGTATGTATATATACATACACACGCACACACACGTGTGTGTGTGTGTCTATGTATATATGTAAAAATACATACATTTATATATGTATGTATATATATGGATAAGGCACGCCTGTGAAGTGAAAACCATTTCAGGTGACTACCTCTTGATGCTCATCGAGAGAATGCCAAGAGTGTGCAAAACAGTAATCAGAGCAAAGGGTGGCTATTTTGAAGAAACTAGAATATAAAACATGTTTTCAGTTATTTCACCTTTTTTTTGTTAAGTACATAACTCCACATGTGTTCATTCACAGTTTTGATGTGACAATCTACAATGTAAATAGTGTATATACAATGCATGATAGTGTCTTCAAAGTGTTCCGTTTTTTGTTTGTTTGTTTTTTTATAAAATCGACTTTTGTGGAGGGCTTCACGGTGGCAGAGGGGTTAGTGCATCTGCCTCACAATACGAAGGTCCTGAGTAGTCTTGGGTTCAATCTCGGGCTCGGGATCTTTCTGTGTGGAGTTTGCATGTCCTCCCCGTGACTGCGTGGGCTCCCTCCGGGTACTCCGGCTTCCTCCCACTTCCAAAGACATGCACCTGGGGATAAGTTGATTGGCAACACTAAATTGGCCCTAGTGTGTGGATGTGAGTGTGAATGTTGTCTGTCTATCTGTGTTGGCCCTGCGATGAGGTGGCGACTTGTCCAGGGTGTACTCCGCCTTCCGCCCGATTGTAGCTGAGATAGGCTCCAGGGCCCCCCGCGACCCCAAAGGGAATAAGCGGTAGAAAATGGATGGATGGATGGACTTTTGTGGATGCTAAAACCAATTATTGATGTTTACAAAGTTTCTTACGGGGAATTCTGCTTCATTATACACACTTGTTGGTTCAAGATAGATTAGATGCATGAGCATATTCCAGTGACTCACTGTTGAAGCTGATGATCTAAGCATGTTCTGACCTTAACGTTGACGGACTCCATATTGTCCACCATGGTGAGCATAGCTTCTGAAATGCGGGAGGGCAGAGAGAGGACCACCACATCCACACCAGAAGGGCCATCGAAGCGCCCCGCCACTTGCATCATGGTCTCTACAAGGACAATGTCAGTGATGATCATATTTCATCAGTCTTGTGCGTGGTCTTTACCTGCCAGGTGCAGCCACTCTGTGTCAAGGTCCGCCTGGTTGGCCAGACAACCCTTGAGGATGTTGCTGCAGTAGTTGGCACAAGGTCTGGCAGAGGCCATACCTCGACAATGGGGACAATAAGTCATCCTCATCATGGCTTGCATGCACTCCTGGCTCAGCTGCACCTGTGGGAGGACATGGAGAGAACCACAGGACCTTCATCAGACACTACAGATGCAGTACTACAAAGCAAGCAACACAAGTCAGTCAAAGAACACAAACGTGGCGGAAGCTTATCCATCTCTGGGTCAGAGATAGTTCCCATGGAAACCACTTGGTGAGATTTTGCCTCTTTTATGGTTGCACAAGCGATGGAAAGGCTCTGACGTTCATACGAGTATGCTCAGCTCCATCCAACCTTCTATCCCACAAGGCTAGATAGAGGAAAGGGCCTTCGTGCGTGAAGAGTGAAACTGGGTTAATACCAGTAAGCTCTGCTCACAAGAGAGCACAGCTATGCATACAAAAGCTCAGGAAGTGAGTGTGAGGGACACGGTGCATGGAGAAGGAGCGATGGAAGAAGACCAGCTTCGCATACAAAGCTCTGCTCTTCAGCTGACATGCGGGCCACTTGCGTGCTTTTTTTTTTTGGAGAGACAGCGCTTTCAACAGTGTTGTCACACCTCGGCGTCTGATAAATAGGAGTATACGCCGGAAGTAGGACAACAATGAAGAACAGGGGGGAAGCTCATGGTGGAATGTTTAAATATAGAACAAATCTACCCAGAAACAAGACATATCACTGAATAGATTACATAAGCATCATTAATAATAGAGGCGTATCATATCGTCAATAAAACTATATCAATATGTATCATAGTTGAAAAAAAAACTACAACTATCCAAAAGAGTGCCACTTATGAAAGTGTTAAAAAATAAGTCATACATTGCTTGTTTTTTTCCTTCAACACTCAAATCTCTAGATCAACTTCACATACTTGCCAACCTTGAGACCTCCGATTTCGGGTGGGGGGTTGGGGGGCGTGGTCGGGGGTGGGGCGGCGGGCATTTGGCGTGGTTGGGGGCGTGGTTAAGAGGGGAGGAGTATATTTACAGCTAGAATTCACCACGTCAAGTATTTCATATATATATATATAAATATATATATATACATACATACATATATATATATATATATATAAGAAATACTTGACTTTCAGTGAATTCTAGCTATATATATATATTTATTTTATTATATATATATATATATATATACATATATATGTATATAAATAAAAGAAATACTTGAATTTCAGTGTTCATTTATTTACACATATACACGCATCTACTCATTGTTGAGTTAAGGGTTGAATTGCGCAACCCGAGGGTAGCTGGTTCAATCCCCACCTAGTACCAACCTCGTCATGTCCGTTGTGTCCTGAGCAAGACACTTCACCCTTGCTCCTGATGGGTGCTGGTTAGCGCCTTGCATGGCAGCTCCCTCCATCAGTGTGTGAATGTGTGTGTGAATGGGTAAATGTGGAAGTAGTGTCAAAGCGCTTTGAGTACCTTGAAGGTAGAAAAGCGCTATACAAGTACAACCCATTTATCATTTATCATTTAATTGTCCATCCTTGTTCTATTCTCTGTCACTATTTTTCTAACCATGCTAAACACCCTCTCTGATGATGCATTTATGTGTGGCACGCACAAAAGTGCTTTCATCAAATGCACTAGAGTCTGGAATCTTCCATCTCTCCCTAGCATGGCCCAAGACCGGTCAATCTTTGCTTCCTGAGGAAGATCTTCACTGCCAAGCACTTGGTAGTCCACTACTTCTTCCCGGAGGCTATCCAGGTCCAATCGCAGCTGCGGCTTGGAACTTACAAGCGTATTTCTTCATCTTACATGTCGTCGGCGTCGCCACGGCTGTATCTTCCTCGTTCTTCTGCTTCGTCTCCTTGTTGTGTGCGCAGTTGTGCACTGCACTCTCTAAAAGCCGTAGATGTTATTGTCACATATGCATGTACAGTAGATGGCAGTATTGTCCTGTTTAAGAGTGTCACAACATTGCTGTTTACAGCAGACGAACTGCGTTACGGTAGACGAAAACGTGACTGCTGTTGTTGTGTGTTGTTACCGCGCTGGGAGGACCTTAATGAAACTGCCTAACAATAAACCCACATAAGAAACCAAGAACTCGCCCTCGATCATTCTACAGTTATAACGTGATTGGGCAGGCTCACTGTTTATATTGTGGGAAAGCGGACGTGAGAACAGGCTGTCGACACGTCACTCAGGTCGCATGGAGGGAACCCATGCAGTCACGGGGAGAACATGCAAACTCCACACAGAAAGATCCCAAGCCCGGTTTGAACATTATAAGTTTTAATTTTTGTTTGTTTGTTTGGTGTTTTTGTCATGGAAAACTTTCCCCAAACACTATTTTAAAGTGGAATATTTGATGTGAAGTAATTTGAGCTTCAAATAGGTCAATAATTCATAACAACACTGATTTTGATCGATTATTATTTTTTGAGCCATGACAGTTTTAAAGAAATAACCAGGAGACTCCCGAATTTCAGTGCCCCTCCCGAAAATCTCCCGGGGCAACCATTCTCCCGAATTTCTCCCGATTTCCAGCCGGACAACAATATTAGGGGCGTGCCTTAAAGGCACTGCCTTGAGCGTCCTCTCTCACCTGAAAAGGAGACTATTATATATGTCTCCGTTATCCATAGGTTTATCTATAACCCATAAAGTAGGCAGACACGGAGCTATTTCTCAGCGTGTGTTTATTCCAGCCGGCACGTTAATACATTGACACACAACATCCGGATTCCCATCATGCATTGCTTCAAAACTACGGCAAGTAGTAATGTCCAAAAACATAACAGAGACGAAGCAGAAGAACGAAGAAGAGACATGGCGACGACAAGTAAGAAGAAAAAGTACGCTTGCAAGTTCCAAAATGATTGGAAAAAATGATTTCAGTTCATCCAGGACAGCTCGAAGGGGAAGTGGTATACTGCCTTTTATAGATCAGACTTCTCCATTGAACACGGTGGCCGAACGGATATACTCATTCATGAACGATTTATATATATATATATATATATATATATATATATATATATATATATATATATATATATATATATATATATATATATATATATATATATATATATTAGGGATGTCCGATAATGGCTTTTTGCCGATATCCGATATTCCGATATTGTCCAACTCTTTAATTACCGATACCGATATCAACCGATATATACAGTCGTGGAATTAACACATTATTATGCCTAATTTGGACAACCAGGTATGGTGAAGATAAGATACTTTTTTTTTTTAATTAATAAACTAAAATAAGATAAATAAATTAAAAACATTTTCTTGAATAAAAAAGAAAGTAAAACAATATAAAAACAGTTACATAGAAACTAGTAATTAATGAAAATTTGTCAAATTAACTGTTAAAGGTTAGTACTATTAGTGGACCAGCAGCACGCACAATCATGTGTGCTTACGGACTGTATCCCTTGCAGACTGTATTGATATATATTGATATATAATGTAAGAACCAGAATATTAATAACAGAAAGAAACAACCCTTTTGTGTGAATGAGTGTGAATGAGTGTAAATGGGGGAGGAAGGTTTTTTGGGTTGGTGCACTAATTGTAAGTGTATCTTGTGTTTTTTATGTTGATTTAATTAAAAAAAAAAAAAAAAAAAAAAAAAAGAAAAGAAACAATACCGATAATTAAAAAAACGATACCGATAATTTCCGATAATTCATTTATCGGCCGATATTATCGGACATCTCTAATATATATATATATATATATATATATATATATATATATATATATGAAATACTTGAAAATATATACCCCACCCCCATCCCTCTCCCGAATTCGGAGGTCTCAAGGTTGGCAAGTATGATGGCAGCTTTGTGTTATTCAAGTCAACATTGCAACCTTTTATGAATATAATATGCATGAAAACACTCCTACACACAACACGCATTGGGACGCTTCAGTAAGTAAGAATTGTTTTCGTTATATTGCAAAACTTACAAACGTTGCTTGCAGTGACGAATGAAGAATCCATACGAGTAGAAACGCTACGGACACTTGGAAGACGGAACAGAACTTCCACTTCCGGTTCAAAGCTCTAAACGGCAGGAACTAAACGCAGCAGCACCTGCAGTGAGCGAACTTGTCCAAAACAATAACACACCTTTTCAGTGTATTTGCACGTGTCTTATGAAAACTATTAACATTATGGCCGTCAGTTAAGAAAACCCCATGATTTACTTGCATTGTTTTATTAGCTGCAAGAAAAAAGGAGGTCGTTTACGTCGTTGTGCAGCCCTTTGAGACATTTGTGATTTAGGGCTATACAAGTCAACTATGATTGATTGATTAATATCACGATAGACGCGTGATCAATATTGGTCAAAAATGCGTTCGATAAGCGGAAGTTATAAAGCAAGGTTGGATGCATGAACGCAGGAAGTGATCATTGCTCAGCAGGAAGTTTGGTTGCACCATCTTGTCGTCTCGCGGTTGATTCTTTGAGACACTAAAAATGAGAGCGAGTGAACTGTCGATGAAACAGGAAAAGTCACCTCAACAGTATGGCAGTTTTTTTTTTTTTTTTTTTTTTTAAACAGCCTGTGGTCAGACCAGTGTGTGAATGATGCGAGGTGATAGTCATCACCAAAGTGGTAATAGCACACACCTTGGCCTGAGCGCACCTCACTTCCTGGCACTCACAATATAGTTTTATTAGGTTTTTCATCTTCATCTTCTAGCATTCAAGAAAGCGGTTATTCATCCTCTGCTCAAAAGACCTAACCTTGATCCTGACCTCATGGTAAACTACCGACCGGTGTCCCACCTTCCCTTTATTTCAAAAATCCTCGAAAAAATTGTCGCACAGCAGCTAAATGAACACTTAGTGTCTAACAATCTCTGTGAACCTTTTCAATCCGGTTTCAGGGCAAATCACTCTACGGAGACAGCCCTCGCAAAAATGACTAATGATCTACTGCTGACGATGGATTCTGATGCGTCATCTATGTTGCTGCTTCTTGATCTTAGCGCTGCTTTCGATACCGTCGATCATAATATTTTATTAGAGCGTATCAAAACACGTATTGGTATGTCAGACTTAGCCTTGTCGTGGTTTAACTCTTATGTTACTGACAGGATGCAATGCGTCTCCCATAATAATGTGACCTCTGACTATGTTAAGGTAACGTGCGGAGTTCCTCAGGGTTCGGTTCTTGGCCCTGCACTCTTTAGTATTTACATGCTGCCGCTAGGCGACATCATACGCAAATACGGTGTTAGCTTTCATTGCTATGCTGATGACACCCAACTCTACATGCCCCTAAAGCTGACCAACACGCCGGATTGTAGTCAGCTGGAGGCGTGTCTTAATGAAATTAAACATTGGATGTCCGCTAACTTCTTGCAACTCAACGCCAAGAAAACGGAAATGCTGATTATCGGTCCTGCTAAACACCGACATTTATTTAATAATACCACCTTAACATTTGACAACCAAACAATTACACAAGGCGAATCAGTAAAGAATCTGGGTATTATCTTCGACCCAACTCTCTCGTTTGAATCACACATTAAGAGTGTTACTAAAACGGCCTTCTTTCATCTCCGTAATATCGCTAAAATTCGTTCTATTTTATCCACTAGCGACGCTGAGATCATTATTCATGCGTTCGTTACGTCTCGTCTCGACTACTGTAACGTATTATTTTCGGGTCTCCCTATGTCTAGCATTAAAAAATTACAGTTGGTACAAAATGCGGCTGCTAGACTTTTGACAAGAACAAGAAAGTTTGATCATATTACGCCTATACTGGCTCACCTGCACTGGCTTCCTGTGCACTTAAGAAGTGACTTTAAGGTTTTACTACTTACGTATAAAATACTACACGGTCTAGCTCCGTCCTATCTTGTCGATTGTATTGTACCATATGTCCCGGCAAGAAATCTGCGTTCAAAGAACTCCGGCTTATTAGTGATTCCCAGAGCCCAAAAAAAGTCTGCGGGCTATAGAGCGTTTTCTATTCGGGCTCCAGTACTATGGAATGCCCTCCCGGTAACAATTAGAGATGCTACCTCAGTAGAAGCATTTAAGTCCCATCTTAAAACTCATTTGTATACTCTAGCCTTTAAATAGCCCCCCTGTTGGACCAGTTGATCTGCCGTTTCTTTTCTTTTCTCCTCTGCTCCCCTTTTCCTTGAGGGGGGGGGGCACAGGTCCGGTGGCCATGGATGAAGTGCTGGCTGTCCAGAGTCGGGACCCGGGGTGGACCGCTCGCCTGTGCATCGGCTGGGAACATCTCTACACTGCTGACCCGTCTCCGCTCGGGATGGTGTCCTGCTGGCCCCACTATGGACTGGACTCTTACTATTATGTTGGATCCACTATGGACTGGACTCTCACAATATTATGTCAGACCCACTCGACATCCATTGCTTTCGGTCTCCCCTAGAGGGGGGGGGTTACCCACATATGCGGTCCTCTCCAAGGTTTCTCATAGTCATTCACATCGACGTCCCACTGGGGTGAGTTTTTCCTTGCCCGTATGTGGGCTTTGTACCGAGGATGTCGTTGTGGCTTGTGCAGCCCTTTGAGACACTTGTGATTTAGGGCTATATAAATAAAGATTGATTGATTGAATGATTGATTGATGCCTTGATAGCTGAGGGGATTATAATCAGAGGAAGGTTACAGTTTAAATAAAAAATGTTTTTTACATTTAATATATATATATATCGATATTGACAGATATAAAACACTTATATCGGGATACAGTTTTCAGCCATATTGGCCAGCCTTGTAAAACATACAATCTTTAAAGTATTGTAGTTGCCATACAACCAATTGTTTGGATTCATATACGGTAATTTCCCCTCTATGGAAATAGGTATCAACTTTATTGGGCTTTTACTTTAACATTCTTTAACTGTGATACACAAACATAAAGTTAAAACACAGGTGTGAAATTCACTGCATTTCATGGTTGGAAATAATGTGCGTCAATTC
Organism: Nerophis lumbriciformis; assembly: GCF_033978685.3. Classification (NCBI taxonomy): domain Eukaryota; kingdom Metazoa; phylum Chordata; class Actinopteri; order Syngnathiformes; family Syngnathidae; genus Nerophis; species Nerophis lumbriciformis. The sequence goes on from NC_084566.2 coordinate 5,140,388, forward strand.
GAATATATTGTACATACAAATTCACATATACTCTAATACATACATAGGTATCTACGCTCCCACATACATACACAAATACTATACATTTTTACATACTTAAAGTTCGTACATCCACACGCACATTCAATATACAAACATACACATCCTGTACATATACACTCACTGTACAAACACATATACACACACTGTACATATACATTCACTGTACAAACACATATACACATACTGTACATATACATTCACTGTACAAACACACATATACACATACTGTACATATACATTCACTGTACAAACACACATATACACATAATGTACATATACATTCACTGTACAAACACATATACACATTCTGTACATATACAAGTACATATGCATACGTACACTCATGCACATAATCACGTTTCATCAAACATATATTAACGTTGTTGCCCTAGGGTAAACTGGGTATAACACATGGCACTCTGACAAAGCTTAACCTATTGTTACTATAACAATCTACAAGGTTAATGTAGGTTGCTTCTCTTTCTCCCCCTCCATTTTTCTGCATTCTTTCGTATCTCAAGTTATCATTACGTATATGTATTGTTGCATTTGAACAACTGTATTGTTGATAATAAAGGTAAAGTATTGGTATTGTTCATTATCAATAGCGCTATTTCTATTGGTATTTGTATTGCTCCATTTGTAGTGTAATAATGCTCATTGTCATTTATGTATTATTTTCGCTAACTGCTTATTTGCTATCACTTTTACCATCATATTTGTACATGTCGTATTTGCTGACGTTGCTCTATTGTTGTTGTTGTTTTTGTCTCTCTGTCTAATCCCCCTCTTGTCCCCACAATTTCACCCTCTGTCTTCTTTTTTTTCTCTTTCTATCCCCTCCTGCTCCGGCGCGGCTGCACCAAATGATAACATAAATACATTTAATAAAGTCAAATACAAATAAGGCAACAAGAGAAGTATCCTACACTTCTCTTTTGTAAAGTAAATCTGAACAGCCGACCTGGGCATCTACATCAACTATATGATTTGCCTGAGAAGCTGGACAGGACAAAAAAAAAGAAAAGAAAAAAAAAAGGAAATAATGTGCGTCACTAAAGAACATCCTGGCTAAATGTTTTTTTTCTTTGAATTGTGACCAAAAATTACTGCACACAATTGCATATATTTTTTATATATTATCTGATCATGCAACACTATATTACAAACATTTTTTTTCTGTTATCAAAGATGAATACTTAAATGTCTGACACCATGACTGACAATTTCAAAGCAAGTTATTTATAAATCTGTGGAAAATATCATGATTAGCACACTTGCCTATGCATATTGCATAACAAGGCTGTTACCCATTTATATTCACATGTTTATGTGTGCTATGGCTATGAGGTTTTTTTTCCAATTGGCCTCAGTCTGGACCCCCTCTTCAGGGGCCCAGGCTTAGACATCTTTTTTTTTTTTTTTTCTCACTCTTTACCTGTTCCTTACCTTTTTTGTAAGGGGCACCGGAAGTTGGCAGACCCGATCAGCGATCCTGTTCTGTCTCCCTGTAATGTTTGTCTGATCTTTGATCACCTATATGCTGCCGCTAGGCGACATCATACGCAAATACGGTGTTAGTTTTCACTGTTATGCTGATGACACCCAACTCTACATGTGTCATGACTTGGTCCTGGGTGTGTGCTTTTCCGGGATGCAACGGAAAGTTGGCTCGGGCGAGACGGGAATGAAGGTACATGATTTATTTACATTTATCAAAAAAAAGGAATAAACGAAAGCGCGCACAGTGGCGGAGAATAAACTATGAAACCAAAAAACTATAGCAAAAAGTACAAATGAAAAGCACGCACAGTGGCGGAGAACAAACTATGAAAAACAAAAAGACTATAAACATGGAACAAAAACTTACTTTGACAAGGGACATGAAGCAGGATCTTAGAGGATGAAGAGAGTACATAAGCATAAATGTGGAGAGGTCGTCAGAAAGACAAACTGAAAAACACTGAACTTAAATACTACAGACATGATTAACGAAAACAGGTGCGTGACTCAAGACGTGAAACAGGTGCGTGACGTGACAGGTGAAAACTAATGGGTTGCTATGGTGACAATCAAGAGTGCACAATGAGTCCAAACGTGGAACAGGTGAAACTAATGGGTAATCATGCAAACAAGACAAGGGAGTGAAAAGCCAGAAACTAAACAAAACATGACTTAAAACAAAACATGATTACACAGACATGACAACATGCCCCTAAAGCTGACCAACACACCAGATTGTAGTCAGCTGGAGGCGTGTCTTAATGAAATTAAACAATGGATGCTAACTTTTTGCACCCACATCTGCGGTCCTCTCCAAGGTTTCTTATTGTCATCCCTCTGGGTTGAGTTTTTCCTTGCCCTGATGAGGGATCTGAACCGAGGATGTCGTTGTGGCTTGTGCAGCCCTTTGAGACACTTGTGATTTAGGGCTATATAAATAAACATTGATTGATCATTGATTGATCTTGAATGGGGATTGTGCTGAAAATCTTTATTTCTCCTCTGGGATTAATAAAGTACTTCTGATTCTGAAATAAATATGTTTGCAAGTTTTGAGTGAATAAGTGACACGCACTCAAGTAACACATTTTAAAAATGTTCCTGTATGACATTCTGACAATAAAACTGCATTTTGGCAGGCGAGTAATGACCTGTGCTTAATCGTGATTACTCCAAAGTAGGGATGTCCGATAATGGCTTTTTGCCGATATTGTCCAACTCTTTAATTACTGATACCGATATCAACCGATATATACAGTCGTGGAATTAACACATTATTATGTCTAATTTGGACAACCAGGTATGGTGAAGATAAGGTACTTTTAAAAAAAATTAATAAAATAAAATAAGATAAATAAATTAAAAACATTTTCTTGAATAAAAAAGAAAGTAAAACAATATAAAAACAGTTACATAGAAACTAGTAATTAATGAAAATTAGTAAAACTAACTGTTAAAGGTTAGTACTATTAGTGGACCAGCAGCACGCACAATCATGTGTGCTTATGGACTGTATCCCTTGCAGACTGTATTGATATATATTGATATATAATGTAGGAACCAGAATATTAATAACAGAAAGAAACAACCCTTTTGTGTGAATGAGTGTGAATGGGGGAGGGAGGTTTTTTGGGTTGGTGCACTAATTGTAAGTGTATCTTGTGTTTTTTATGTTGATTTAATAAAAAATAAAAAATAAATAAAAATAATACAAAAAAACGATACCGATAATAAAAAACCAATACCGATAATTTCCGATACTACATTTTAACGCATTTATCGGCCGATAGTATCGGACATCTCTACTCCAAATTCAAACGTTTGATGAATCTGATTAAGAAAAAACAAACAGTTGACAGCATTAATTAATATATATTCAGTGTTACAAGCGGCTCCGTGAGCGCAGCCATAATTGTGACGTGGCCCTCAATAATAACCACACACCTGGCTAAAACTTTGAAAACATTTAAACACCACTTTAACTAATGTTTTCTTCTCACATGTGAGCAACATCAGACGTGCACACTGTGGCCATACCTGCAGCACACCTGTTTCTAACCTGACATAACAATTTAAATGTCTTATTATAATCAAATGACTGCAGTCATTTTTATGAGATTATTTTCTAATATAAGTCATTTGGCTGACTTACAATGAAAATAACCACAAAATCTTGTTTTTCATAGGCAATGTTCTAGTATTTTATGTCTGGGTGGGGGTCCTACTTTGAAAATCATTTGTACCCCTTTCAGAGGTCACATTTAGTTCCCCTTTGTTGCACAATGAGATGCAAGCATTGGAAAAGTATGTAAGCATTAGAAAAGTGTACATCCCTGCGTAGGCGCCGATCCCGTGGGTGCCTTGGGGCCCGAGCACCCACGTGGGATTGATGGCAAATCTTTTATAACAATTTCTGAAACATCAATCTTGTTGCTGTTAATTTTGTGGTGAGTTTGGTCCGTTTAACACAATAAAAAAGTTAAAAATCATATTGTCTATTACTTACAAAGCCTAACAAAGTTTTCATTGTGCCCGGTAAACATCTAATTACACAATCATCTTAACTTTATATACACTGCACACGAGCGAATGAAGGGCATACTTACTCAACAGCCATACATGTCACACTAAGGGTGGCAGTATGGACAATGCCAACACTGTCATAAACATGTGCCACATAGTGGAACCACACTAAACAACAACGACAAACACATTTTGGAAGAATATTTGCACTGCAACACCACATAAACACTACAGAACAAATTCCCAGAATTCCCTGCAGCACCAGCTCTTCCGGGACGCTACAATATAAACAAACACCATTGGTGGATCCACACCTAACATCCACTGTAATGATATCACGTACAATAGTGTATCTAGTCGATACTACTATGATTACATCGATATTTTTTAACATCACAAAATCTTCTTTCGTTTTTTTTAAATGTATATTATGTTTATAAACTCCGGAAATATGTCCCTGGCCACATGAGGACTTTGAATATGACCAATGTATGATCCTGTAACTACTTGGTATCGGATTGATACCTAAATTTGTGGTATCATCCAAAACTAATGTAAAGTATCAAACAACAGAAGAATAAGTGATTATTACATTTTAACAGAAGTGTAGATAGAACATATTAAAACAGAAAATAAGCAGATATGAACAGTAAATTAACAAGTAGATTAATAATCAATTTTCTACCACTTGTCCTTAATAATGTTGACAAAATAATAGGTAGATAAATGACACAATATGTTACTGCATATGTCAGCAGACTAATTAGGAGCCTTTGTTTGTTTACTTACTACTAAAAGACAAGTTGTCTTGTATGTTTATTTAAGGACAAAATTGCAATAATAAACATATGTTTAATGTACCCTAAGATTTTTTTGTTAAAATAAAGCCAATAATGAAATTTTTTGTGGTCACCTTTATTTAGAAAATAAAAAAAGTATTCAGACTCCTATAGATACTCTTTTTTTTTTAAATGTACTTGAAATATTTCACAGTAGATTTCTTTGCATTTTGTGATGAAAATAGGTATGACATGAACAAGACTGTAAATGTTTAAGAATGAGCTGGAGATGAGCAGCAATCGCATGTAAGTGAGAAAGAAAAGTAATAAGCACATTCCACAGCTTAATGTGAAGTCATATGAGACATGAGTCACATCCTCACTTCGACCTCCTTTAGTGCCTTCCTCCCATCCTTGCCCTGCCACTCATTAGCCAGGAATGACTCACACCAATGCTTTTTTGTTTTTGCTGAGACAGAGAAGTGCAACGAAGGGAAAGTTTAGACGTCTGGAAAGAAAATAAAACCAAAAAAATGAGAGATGCAGAATGTTTGAGACGCTTTAAAAGTTCAAGCGAGTGAAATTGGCAGAGGAGTTAAAGGCTTGAAAGTGATGTGGATGGTATTTCAAGAGGAGACGTCCTTAATCTGGTTTCCTGCCTCATACATATTCATGCCGGGAATCATCGGTCAGGAATGACGGCTATAGAAGAAGAGAACATTTGCAGGGCTAACTTTCTGTATGATTACTGTACAAAACCCAAAAGCAGTGAAGTTGTCACATTGTGTAAATAGTAAATAAGTGACTAAACTGCGAAGACAAGATATTTGATGTTCACACTGAGAAACTTCGTTATTTTTTGCAGATAATGATGAACTTAGAATTTAATGGCAGCAACACATTGCAAAAAAGTTGTCACAGGGGCATTTTTACCACTGTGTTACATGGCCTTTCCTTTTAACAACACTCAGTAAACATTTGGGAACTGAGGAGACACATTTTTGAAGTGGAATTATTTCCCATTCTTGCTTGATGTACAGCTTAAGTTGTTCAACAGTCTCCCTTCTGCTATTTTAGGCTTCATAATGCGCCACACATTTTCAATGGGAGACAGGTCTGGACTACAGGCAGGCCAGTCTAGTACCCGCACTCTTTTACTACGAAGCCATGCTGTTGTAACACGTGACTTGGCATTGTCTTGCTGAAATAAACAGGGGCGTCCATGAAAAAGATGGCAACATATGTTGCTCCAAAACCTGTATGTACATTTCAGCATTAATGGCGCCTTCACAGATGTGTAAGTTACCCATGCCTTGGGCACTAATACACCCCCATACCATCACAGATGCTGGCTTTTCAACTTTGCGCCTATAACAATCCGGATTGTTATTTTCCTCTTTGTTTGGAGGACACGACGCCCACAGTTTCCAAAAACAATTTTGAAATGTGGACTCGTCAGACCACAGAACACTTTTCCACTTTGCATCAGTCCATCGAAGATGAGCTCGGGCCCAGCAAAGCCAACGGAATTTATGGGTGTTGTTGATAAATGGTTTTGGCTTTGCACAGTAGAGTTTTAACTTGCACTTACAGATGTAGCGACCAACTGTAGTTACTGACAGTGGTTTTCTGAAGTGTTCCTAAGCCCATGAGGTGATGTCCTTTACACACTGATGTCGCTTTTTGATGCAGTACCGCCTGAGGGATCCAAGGTCCGTAATATCATCGCTTACGTGCAGTGATTTCTCCAGATTCTCTGAACCCTTTGATGATATTACGGACCGTAGATGGTGAAGTCCCTAAATTCCTTGCAATAGCTTGTTGAGAAATGTTGTTCTTAAACTGTTCAACAATTTGCTCAGGCATTTGTTGACAAAGTGGTGACCCTCGCCCCATCCTTGTTTGTGAATGACTGAGCATTTCATGGAAGCTGCTTTTATACCCAATCATGGCACCCACCTGTTCCCAATTAGCCTGGGATGTTCCAAATAAGTGTTTGATGAGCATTCCTCAACTTTCTTAGTCTTTTTTGCCACTTGTGCCAGCTTTTTTGAAACATGTTGCAGGCATCAAATTCCAAATGAGCTAATATTAAAAAAAAAAAAAAAAGTTTTCCAGTTCGAACATTAAGTATCTTGTCTTTGCAGTCTATTCAATTGAATATAAGTTGAAAAGGATTTTCAAATCATTGTATTCGGTTTTTATTTAGCATTTACACAACGTGACAACTTCACTGCTTTTGGGCTTTGTACATTACTTTCCATATGAGCTTCATACTTGGTTTTTAGAAGGTTGTACTCTACTAATTAATTACATTTCAGCGTTTTAGTTGTCTAAATAAAGGATTGGTTGGGTGTCTGTGTCTACTTCCACTGGCGACTCTAATTGCTCTTTTTTGTAAAAGAAAAAGTTGGATTAAAGTATGTTTTGCAGGCACTTCCCCACACTTCAATGCAATAGGTCAGATATGAAACAATCAATGAGTTGTACAAGAAGATTACTCGTTAGTAACGCCTTTATTATACAACGCCAATATTACAAACACTGATCTTCACTTTGTTGGATATTGTGGTTTTTATCAAAAATAAAGTTCTTCGATTTACACATTTTTGAATAAAATATCAATTATAATATATTCATGATTAATTTAGATTAGTTTAGTGAGGCATGCTTTATGCACAGTACATGTTACAGCAAAACATATTTTGTAGGTTTGGGTTGCAAGGTGGAACATACTGTAGATGCTCATCATTAGCAAACATTTTCACACATCATCAAGTCAAGAGTTTTCTATGGAAGTAGAATTGTCTCACATCAACTTATATATATATATATATCAATATGATATTAATACATATACATACATTAATAAATATACAAATACAAATGTGATATTCAAATAAATAAATCATTTGTATAAATAAACGCATAATTGTAAATATATGTTTGAGATTGGAATATAAATATGCTTGATTTTTATTTGTATTTGTATTGAATTTGCATATGTGGATCGCTTTTTTGCTTTTGTGTCGATGAGACATTCCTCCCACAAACCAGATGCACAAATACATGTGACTTAAGTTACACACTCCCCTAAACAATCAGCAGAGGACACTGCAGCCAGAGCGGTCTGGGTCACAGACATGGTCAGACACTGGCAAGCCAATCAGAGGCACACTAGGGAGGGTCATATGATAATTGATATATGATGATGATTTGACACACATTGCACTGATAAGAGATCAGTATCTACATCGGGACAAGGTCATTAAACGGCATTGGTACAATAAAATAAGCAGCTAGCACGGTTTTTCAGATTAACTGGATAAATTAGCATTAGCTAATACAACGCGAACGTTAGCAAGCTCAGGCGTTCTCTCTGTAAAGACGTGGATTTTTTTTGTGCAGAGAACTCCAGGCTTTTTGCATATAATGCTCTGTGACCGAGACCCCTCTGGCTGCAGTGCCCCCTGCTGGTTGTTCAGGGGAGTGAGTTGGTCTTATTTATTTGTGCATCTGTTTTGTGGGAGGAATGTCTCCTCGACACAAAAGCAAAAAAGCGATCCACAAATGCAAATTCAATACAAATACAAATACAAAATCAAGCATATTTATATTCAAATCTCAAAAATATATTTACAAATATAGGTTTATTTATACAAATTCTTGATTTATTTGTATGTCACATTTTTATCTTTATAAATTTTATTTGTATATATTTTCAAATCTCAAAAATATATTTACAAATACGCGTTTATTTATACAAATTATTTATTTATTTGTTTCCCACATTTGTATTTGTATATTTATTAATATATGCCTATGTATTAATATCATATTGATATACATAAGTTGATGTGAGACAATTCTACTTCCATAGTTTTCCACATCTGATAAAAACAAACAAGTAAACACCAGTGGAATTCCACAGGGCTTCTATCTCATACACCCCATCCTGTCAGAAATAGAAGGTTCCTACAATCTAGTAGAGTGATTCTCAAACTGTTGTACACGTAGGTGGAGCCTGCGTACCATCGAGTGGTACACTAAAAATTCACTTAATTAAATATTCAAACACAGTGTACCGGTAACTGTTCAAACTGTGTGTGACATTACTGTGCCCAAAAATTTTAAATATGCTTGCTAAATAAAACACCTCCCTTGTTTTTAATGAATATTTAGGCCTATTACGCTACTGTATTTTAATATTGGTCATTATGGTGGTACTTGAAGAGCCAAGTGTTGTCTGAGGTGGTACTTGGTGTAAAAACATTTGAGAATTACTGATCGAGTCAACAAGTAAATTTTTAGGACCAAATAATACAGATATTTTTACAGATTGTAAAAGCATTAAAAGATGTATGGTATCGCCCCAGTAAGACCACTGATGGGACATGGACATCAACAAAAAGACGGACTAAAATAGACAATCTAAGTTAGTGATTAGTACGTACCGTAGCTTGTGTATCATTATGGGTTTATAACTTTTACTTTATTTAATTTAACTTTAATTGCAAAAAAAAACAGGCTCCACTGTCTTCTTTGTCCCTGCCCTCCCCCCAAGCAAGGTGCTGTCTATACCTGCCCCAGTGCCCATCCCATTTCAAGCTCTTTCCCCCGAAGCGTAATTAGCAAAGATCCAAACAGGGCCTCTCCCCACTGTGTGATAGAATGAGCTGGCCTACTTCCTCCACCCCCATGCCCAAGGGGGAGAAAACGTCGAGAAAAGTTAACGTATGCTAAACAAGGACAGCCCCAAGCGAACACCAGAGAAATAAATACTGTACCAAAAAGAGATTTGGATTTATTCGAAACATTTGGAAGACAGATTGTGGTGCTGTTATTAAAACTTCAATGGTTGACTTGGAGTTTTCCAAAACACCCACTGTAGCTTTAGCTGTATCACCGCGGAATCTGGTACACACCTTCAGGGAACTGACAAACCCATCTGTAGAATTTGAGCAACATTGGTTGATAGAAATGGACGCTATAAAGCATGTCTTTGCAAGGGCCAGGAGACTTAGCAACCATAGTCCCTCGGTTTTTGGAGTATTCCGTTCCAAAAAGTCAAAACGTACGAAAACGTACGAAAACTCAAGCAATTTTTCCCATAGCATACAAATCAAATCCTCTACCAATCCGGTATAGCTCGGTTGGTAGAGTGGCCGTGCCAGGAACTTGAGGGTTCCAGGTTCGATCCCCGCTTCCGCCATCCTAGTCACTGCCGTTGTGTCCTTGGGCAAGACACTTTACCCACCTGCTCCCAGTGCCACCCACACTGGTTTAAATGTAACTTAGATATTGGGTATCACTATGTAAAGCGCTTTGGGTCCCTAGAGAAAAGCGCTATATAAATATAATCCCCCCCCCCCTTCAATTAATCAGCTTAAGGCACGCAATACATAAAATACATTTAAAGGGGAACATTATCACCAGACCTATGTAAGCGTCAATATATACCTTGATGTTGCAGAAAAAAGACCATATATTTTTTTAACCGATTTCCGAACTCTAAATGGGTGAATTTTGGCGAATTAAACGCCTTTCTATAATTCGCTCTCGGAGCGATAACGCGTCACATCGGGAAGCAATCCGCCATTTTCTCACTTTCGTTGGTGTGTTGTCGGAGGGTGTAACAACACGAACAGGGACGGATTCAAGTTGCACCAGTGGCCCAAAGATGCGAAAGTGGCAAGAAATTGGACGAAATTTGTTCAAAATACGAGGGTGTGGGGAAAGCCGACGAAATGGTCAGTCGTTTGTTCCGCACACTTTACCGACGAAAGCTATGCTACGACAGAGATGGCAAGAATGTGTGGATATTCTGCGACACTCAAAGCAGATCCTGACATCAACTCTAAAACTGGACAGATCAACTTTCAGGAAAAGAGAGCGGATGAGGGTATGTCTACAGAATATATTAATTGATGAAAACTTTATTCATTACTCGCAGTTTTACGTAAATTATTATACATAAACTGTGTTTGCCAATAATTTAGCTTAAAAACATTTATTTTTTTCAATCATTCGAGTACATTCGGGTAGTCTTGTGTAATGCAGTATTTTGTGTCTATTTAGGTATGGTTAACCTGAGTGCTGAAATTGTGGAAAAATATATGTTCTTAGCGCGCTTGAAATGGGCTGTCTGCACTCTCAAAGTGCATCCATCCATCCATCCATCCATCCATCTTCTTCCGCTTATCCGAGGTCGGGTCGCGGGGGCAGCAGCCTAAGCAGGGAAGCCCAGACTTCCCTCTCCCCAGCCACTTCGTCCAGCTCCTCCCGGGGGATCCCGAGGCGTTCCCAGGCCAGCCGGGAGACATAGTCTTCCCAACGTGTCCTGGGTCTTCCTCGTGGCCTCCTACCGGTCGGACATGCCCTAAACACCTCCTTAGGGAGGCGCTCGGGTGGCATCCTGACCAGATGCCCGAACCACCTCATCTGGCTCCTCTCGATGTGGAGGAGCAGCGGCTTTACTTTGAGCTCCTCCCGGATGACAGAGCTTCTCACCCTATCTCTAAGGGAGAGCCCCGCCACCCGGCGGAGGAAACTCATTTCGGCCGCTTGTACCCGTGATCTTGTCCTTTCGGTCATAACCCAAAGCTCTTGACCATAGGTGAGGATGGGAACGTAGATCGACCGGTAAATTGAGAGCTTTGCCTTCCGGCTCAGCTCCTTCTTCACCACAACGGATCGATACAGCGTCCGCATTACTGAAGACGCCGCACCGATCCGCCTGTCGATCTCACGATCCACTCTTCCCTCACTCGTGAACAAGACTCCGAGGTACTTGAACTCCTCCACTTGGGGCAAGATCTCCTCCCCAACCCGTGAGGTGACGTTCCACGTCCCAAGAGCTAGCTTCTGTAGCCGAGGATCGGACCGCCAAGTGCCCTGCCTTCGGCTACCGCCCAGCTCACATTGCACCCGACCTCTATGGCCCCTGCTATGGGTGGTGAGCCCATTGGAGGGGGGACCCACGTTGCCTCTTCGGGCTGTGCCCGGCCGGGACCCATGGGGACAGGCCCGGCCACCAGGCGCTCGCCATCGTGCCCCAACTCCGGGCCTGGCTCCGGAGGGGGGCCCCGGTGACCCGCGTCCGGGCGAGGGAAATCTGAGTCTCGGTTCTTGCATTTCCATAGAAGTCTTCGAGCTGCTCTTTGGGCAAGACCTGTTTGTCTTGGGAGACCCTACCAGGGGGCATGGAAGCCCCCGGACAACATAGCTCCTAGGATCATTGGGACACGCAAACTCCTCTACCACGTTAAGGTGGCAGCTCAGAGAGGAGCTCCTCTCAAAGTGCATGTTGTTGCCAAATGTATTTCATATGCTGTAAACCTAGTTCATAGTTGTTAGTTTCCTTTAATGCCAAACAAACACATACCAATCGTTGGTTAGAAGGCGATCGCCGAATTCGTCCTCGCTTTCTCCCGTGTCGCTGGCTGTCGTGTCGTTTTCGTCGGTTTCGCTTGCATACGGTTCAAACTGAGATAGCTCAATAGCTTCAGTTTCTTCTTCAATTTCGTTTTCGCTACCTGCCTCCACACTACAACCATCCGTTTCAATACATGCGTAATCTGTTGAATCACTTAATACGCTGAAATCCGAGTCTGAATCCGAGCTAATGTCGCTATATCTTGCTGTTCTATGCGCCATGTTTGTTTGTATTGGCATCACTATGTGACGTCACAGGAAAATGGACGGGTGTATATAACGATGGTTAAAATCAGGCACTTTGAAGCTTTTTTTAGGGATATTGCGTGATGGGTAAAATTTTGAAAAAAACTTCGAAAAATAAAATAAGCCACTAGGAACTTATTTTTAATGGTTTTAACCCTTCTGAAATGGTGATAATGTTCCCCTTTAATGGATAATAATTATTGTTCCATAGTTGTGTCAGTCCTGGCACTTGCAACTTTCTTTGACCAAATGCTGAGTTATTTTGCACTTATACACTAGAGAAAAATCATAGTCACCAACGTATAGATTATTATTTAAGGTACCGATTCTCTGGAATAATATGCAGGACTAGTTTGTTACGCTCAATATTTGACTGTACAACATTTTGTTGAAAACCAAATCCTACAAACAGTGAGGTGTACAAAAACCAAGGTGCGACTGTAATTGTAAAAAAGTCATTGACCATTTGTCTAACATTTTGAAAAATGTCAATAACATTTGTATTATGTGTACGCTAACATGCAGTTTTTAATTTAGTTTTAGTCAAACAGCCTTTTATTTATACTCACATTTCAGTCATCTAAATTGACTTAATTTTATTAGACTAAATTTCACAATATCTTGTCAGCTAAAATTTAAGTAAATTTAGTCGACTTTAGAAAGGGAATAAGCAGTAGAAAATGGATGGATGGATGGATAGTCAACTTTAGTCCTTTCACAAAGAAAATAAAAGCATTGAGGGACGGCGTGGCGCGGTTGGGAGAGGGGTTCCTGGTTCGATCCCCACCTACTACCAACCTCGTCACGTGCGTTGTGTCCTTGAGCAAGACACTTCACCCTTGCTCCTGATGGGTCGTGGTTAACGCCTTGCATGGCAGCTCCCGCCATCAGTGTGTGAATGTGTGTGTGAATGGGTGAATGTGGAAATAGTGTCAAAGCGCTTTGAGTACCTTGAAGGTAGAAAAGCGCAACCCATTTACCAATTACCATTTATCGAACTGGCTCCTCTATCATGCGCTGTTTCAAGAGCTGTGATTGGATAGAGTACATTCCAAACTTGTCCCACCCAAGACAAGACAAAACTAAATATAATTGGATTTTGTTTCTGTCAACCTTTTTCGTCTCAATTTTATTCGTTGATGGTCTCATTTTAGTCTGGGTAAATTTGGTTGTTGACGATAACGAAGACAACAAATGTTAGTCAATGGAATGAAAAGTACTAGCATGTCTTCAGATTCATTTGAAATACAACCCAGAGACAGATTGGTTGGTGGGATTGTTTCACATCATCTGTAATCATTTGCAATTTAAGCAGTACAGGGTTCAATAAATAACTATAAATAATAGCAGGTGTCTTATTATGGCAGTGAAATGCATGAAAAAAGTTAAGCAGTTAGTTCTAAGAGGAGTAGGTGGGAAGACTCGATTCTTGACAGAGAAGTGAGAAACCCTTTAAAATGTTTCTGTTGCCTCATTAATCCTGTGACTGTGTGCATGTGTGCACACGCTTTACGCTGAAGGAGACTGTCACACAAATTGTTCATATGATATTTACCAGTCAAGTAACTTTGTTCTTATTCTCTCTTAAAAGTCCTTTAAAGTGTGCAAATGGGTCTGGACCTCATTCCGGGTGGTTCTGACACGAGCGCCGAGAGGATGTTTTGTCATTTCCCACAAAGCCTAGAAAATTATTGACACTATTCTCCAAGCTGGCTTTGTTTAATGACAACATCAGTCAGGTTCCCCCGGCACAGACAAAACGGCATCAGTCAAGAAACGCGTGAAAGAAAAAACAGACGCATGATTGAAGACTTCAGGCCGTCGCTGATAATGGAACACGGGCGAGAATAATCAATCTCTCTCTTGTGTTTTGATCTTGGAAGATAGTTTATGACATACCAGCCCGCGTTGTAAGAATAAGACCATGCATAGGATTGAAATGTTTCATTTGAAAGCAACGGAGGGCTGAAAGCATCGTCGCAGACACTCTTCGCCAAGCAGGAAGAGCTTGAATAGAATTTGGCCTCGGACTATGTGTTCAGAGAAGCTTCCGACCAGTGATATTTGGATGCCTAAAAAACAAGAACTCTACTGATCATGTAGACTGTAGGGACTTTTTGGAGTTCCTATAACCTTTTTAGTCCCCGGGCCATTTTTCATTGTGTTCCGACATACGGGAACAAGGGACTATGGCCCTCAGATCCTATAACCATTTTAACTCCTACTCTGAGGCAGGGTCTAAACTGAGTCCTATAGGACAATGTTTTTCAACCTTTAAGAGCCAAGGCACTATTTTTGCGTTGAAAAAATCCGGAGGCACACCACCAGCAGAAATCATAAACTCAGTTGACAGTAAAAAGTCGTTGTCGCAATTGTTGGATATGAATTTAAACCATAACCAAGCATGCATCAATATAGCTCTTGTCTCAAAGTACAGTAGGTGTACTGTCACCACCTGTCACATCACCCCCTGACTTATTTGGAGTTTGGAGTTTTCCTGTGTGTAGTGTTTTAGTTCTTGTCTTGCGCTCCTATTTTTGTGGCTTTTTCTCTTTTTTTGGTATTTTCCTGTAGCAGTTTCATGTCTTATATATATATATATATATATATATATATATATATATATATATATATAGTCATGTCATGTTCGGATGTACATTGTGGACGCCGTCTTTGCTCCACAGTAAGTCTTTGCTGTCGTCCAGCATTCTGTTTTTGTTTACTTTGTAGCCAGTTCAGTTTTACTTTCGTTCTGCATAGCCTTCCCTAAGCTTCAATGCCTTTTCTTAGCGGCACTCACCTTTTGTTTATTTTTGGTTTAAGCATAAGACACCTTTTTACCTGCCTTTACAAAGCAATTAGCTACCGGCTGCCACCTACTGATATGGAAGAGTATTACACGGTTACTCTGCCGAGCTGTGGACAGCACCGACACTCAACAACAACACATCATTTGCAGACTATAATTACTGGTTTGCAAAAAATGTTTTTAACCCAAATATGTGAAATTAGATAATCTCCCACGGCACACCAGACTGTATCTCACGGCACAGTGGTTGAAAAACACTGCTATAGGAACTAAAATACCTAGGTGTTTGGTTTCTCATTGTGTCCATTGGGTTGAGTTTTTTCTTTCCCTGATGTGGGATTTGAGCCGAGGATGTCGTTGTGGCTTGTGCAGCCCTTTGAGACACTTGTGATTAAGGGCTATATAAATAAACTTTGATTGATTGATTGATTGATTGATGGTGATTGGTTGAATTGACGAGCTCACCCCTTGCTGGATATGCACTTCTCCACATAGGGTAATTAATCATAACAAGTGGCTTACTTGTCGCCTTCTTCGTCTGCGGCGCGTTGCTATCCTTTCTTCTTCCATGAAACGAAGAAATATCGCTTGTCGCTGGATTCCTCGTGCCCTTACTCCCTCGGTGTGCTCTTCCATTAACGTTGTTGGATGCCGACTGTTGTGATTCCTTGCAAGCGGACCATCATGAACACAGTTGCCTCCCAGGTCTCCAATCTTGTTTGTTGTTTCTCTCTTCACTTTTGGCGGGCGGGTTGTTGGTTGTTTTGCAGAGGTGGGTGAGGTGCTAAAGTAATACGTCACACATGTTTCTTACCAAGGTCCCCAGCATCCCCAGCCATGTGCCAACGTGAAAAGGAAAAGTCCCTATGGGGAAGGGTAGTTCCTATAACTAAACTCGAGTGTGGCAGTTCTTAGAACTGTGTCCCGAGAACTAGTTTATGCGAATCCGGCTACTGATAGTGTAACACAACATTGCCATCATAGCTCTTCTGCAGCTGTTCCAATTTCCTTAAAGTTAGCTGACTGACTTTGAATGATACCTGAAACAAAATGCTACACATACTGTAGCTGAAGTCACATTAGGCCTGGTCGATGTATCGATTGTATCCATAAATTAAATGTTCTTGTCCCGGACGATTTAAAAAAAAACCAAACACACCTGTTACGTTCCACGTAGTGGTGGTTTGTTTGTTTTGTGTTTCTTCTTCTATTTATTTGTACAGGTCACACTCATTAACTGCCTCTGCTGCCAATCAACCGGTTCCTAATCCCAGCTGCTCCTCGTTTCACCTGTTAATCAGCCAGCCAATCCCGGACCACCATTCATCCTCCCAGCCTGTTTAAAATCACCTGCTCACCACTGGATCAAGGTGGATTCTTTTTCTGACATGCTGTGTGGAACTTTGAGAGACGTTACTTTGTCTTTGGCGCTATCTTGTTTGGTAATCATTTTTGTTAAGCTTTTTGCTACACTTGTGCCACCTGTTGGTTTTTTTTGTCTTCATTTTTCTTGACCTTTGAACTTTTGTAAGTATCTGTAGCCTAGTCTTGGGAAAGGTTAGACAGAGGCCTCTATACACGAAAACACGTAGGATTTGTTTGTGTATAGAGACACCAGGCTTAGTGGTGGCTGTCACCCTTGTATGTTTTGGACCCCCTCTTTGGCTAGAGTAGATAGGTAGGTTTTTTTGGTTTGTGCTAATTAAATAGCTTCAGTTAGTCAGCTTACCTTTTCTTTTCTAGAGGTGTATTTTGGTATGTTTTGTTCATTTCTTTGACAGCACCTGTATTCCCAAGCTAGGCTAGTGTTGTGTCTTGTTGTAACCCCCCCCCATTGGGTACTTTTCAATAACACTAGTTTTTGTTTTCAATTCTTGGCTTCGGTGTCTTTTTTACAACTCATTTGGTTTATACACTTTTATGTTGCGTTCCCCTATAGTCCCTAGACGCTGAGCCATCAGGGAACGTAACAACACCTAACAAAACATGGCTAATGTTAACGAGAGCAAGACGTTTGTTCCAAAGAAAAGAAAAGTGTTGTCAGTAGTTTGGTTTTGCGGCAACAAGCGTGTAACAAATGACTGCACGCTACAAAGTTTGTTTAAAAGAGGCAGCAGCACAACAAACGTATTCCGGCATCTGAAACCGAAGCCTCCAGTCGATTGCCAGAAATGCAACTCTTCTTGTGGTTAGAGTGTCCGCCCTGAGACTGGAAGGTCGTGAGTTCAAACCCCGGCCGAGTCATACCAAAGACGATAAAAATGGGACCCATTACCTCCCTGCTTGGCACTCAGCATCAAGGGTTGGAATTGGGGGTTAAATCACCAAAATGATTCTCGAGCGCGGCCACAGCTGCTGCTCACTGCTCCCCTCACCTCTCAGGGGGTGGAACAAGGGGATGGGTCAAATGCAGAGGATAATTTCACCACACCTAGTGTGTGTGTGTGACTATCGGTGGTACTTTAACTTTACGAAGCGAAGAAGAGTGTTGCAACAAACAAACTCCTGCTAAAAAGCAGCTCTCTGTGGTGGAATCATTTACAGCAGGTATGTAAAGTTAAAGTTAAAGTTAAAGTACCAATGATTGTCACACACACACTAGGTGTGGTGAAATTTGTCCTCTGCATTTGACCCATCCCATTGTTCACCCCCTGGGAGGTGAGGGGAGCAGTGGGCAGCAGCGGTGCCGCGCCCAGGAATCATTTTTGGTGATTTAACCCCCAATTCCAACCCTTGAGTGCCAAGCAGGGAGGTAATGGCTCCCATTTTTATAGTCTTTGGTATGACTCGGCCGGGGTTTGAACTCACAACTTACCGATCTCAGGGCGGACACTCTAACCACTAGGCCACTGAGTAGGTATGATGATACTATGTATGATGATACCATGTATGATGATACCAGAAAGAAGCACAATGGAAAACTATTAATAAAGAAGATGTGTGAACTAAAAAAAACAGTGTTATCCACTTACTGAAAGTACTTTAGTGTTCTCAATGTTTTACTTTAAATATTTTCATACAATGTACAATACTACTTTTTTATTATTTTAGAAGTATTTTATTCAAGACAGAAGTTTAGGTTCGCATTTTATTTGTCTCAATGTTGGAAGACGTGCAACGCTACATTTTTGTTAACAGAAGTATTTTATTCAAGACATAAGTATTGCTTTGGCGGAGGAAACTTCATTTAGTTCTTTGGAAATGATCACCTGTATTTGCAGAGTGCCTTTCGGTTTTCTGTCGTTACTTTTTCTTTGCCGATATTTATGTTTCCTTTAATTGAGAGACTCACCGAAAATGACAACAAAGAATCTTGATTCAAATAAATGGAGTCCAATGACTATCCCTAAAAAAAAAAAAGTAGTGTTGAGTCCTAGTCCTGTTATACTGGAGTGGACTGGTGAATATGCTGCAGATAGAGATAACCTGGTTCAGTTTCTTTGCAAAATTGCACCAACAAATATGATCCATGATACAAAATGAGACAAATGCAGATAGCGGCCACTTTCCCCCCACTGACCTACAAACCCCGTTTCCATATGAGTAGGGAAATTGTGTTAGATATAAATAAAAACGGAATACAATGTTTTTCAAATCATTTTCTACCCATATTCAATTGAATATGCTACAAAGACAACATATTTGATGTTCAAACTGATAAACCTTTTTTTTTTTGCAAATAATCATTAACTTTAGAATTTGATGCCAGCAACACGTGACAAAGAAGTTGGGAAAGGTGGCAATAAATACTGATAACGTTGAGGAATGCTCATCAAACACTTATTTGGAACATCCCACAGGTGTGCAGGCTAATTGGGAACAGGTGGGTGCTATGATTGGGTATAAAAGCAGATTCCTTGAAATGCTCAGTCATTCACAAACAAGGATGGGGCGAGGGTCACCACTTTGTCAACAAATGCGTGAGCAAATTGTTGAACAGTTTAAGAAAAACCTTTCTCAACCAGCTATTGCAAGG
Source organism: Nerophis lumbriciformis (assembly GCF_033978685.3). Lineage (NCBI taxonomy): Eukaryota > Metazoa > Chordata > Actinopteri > Syngnathiformes > Syngnathidae > Nerophis > Nerophis lumbriciformis. Next base: position 5,159,700 of record NC_084566.2, read on the forward strand.
AATTTAGGGATTTCAACATCTACGGTCCGTAATATCATCAAAGGGTTCAGAGAATCTGGAGAAATCACTGCACGTAAGCAGCTAAGCCCGTGACCTTCGATCCCTCAGGCTGTACTGCATCAACAAGCGACATCAGTGTGTAAAGGATACCACCACATGGGCTCAGGAACACTTCAGAAACCCACTGTCAGTAACTACAGTCGGTCGCTACATCTGTAAGTGCAAGTTAAAACTCTCCTATGCAAGGTGAAAACCGTTTATCAACAACACCCAGAAACGCCGTCGGCTTCACTTGGCCTGAGCTCATCTAAGATGGACTGATACAAAGTGGAAAAGTGTTCTGTGGTCTGACGAGTCCACATTTCAAATTGTTTTTGGAAACTGTGGACATCGTGTCCTCCGGACCAAAGAGGAAAAGAACCATCCGGATTGTTATAGGCGCAAAGTTGAAAAGCCAGCATCTGTGATGGTATGGGGGTGTATTAGTGCCCAAGACATGGGTAACTTACACATCTGGGAAGGCGCCATTAATGCTGAAAGGTACATACAGGGTTTGGAGCAACATATGTTGCCATCCAAGCAACATTACCATGGACGCCCCTGCTTATTTCAGCAAGACAATGCCAAGCCACGTGTTACATCAACGTGGCTTCATAGTAAAAGAGTGCGGGTACTAGACTGGCCTGCCTGTAGTCCAGACCTGTCTCCCATTGAAAATGTGTGGCGCATTATGAAGCCTAAAATACCACAACAGAGACCCCCGGACTGTTGAACAACTTAAGCTGTACATCAAGCAAGAATGGGAAAGAATTCCACCTGAGAAGCTTCAAAAATGTGTCTCCTCAGTTCCCAAACGTTTACTGAGTGTTGTTAAAAGGAAAGGCCATGTAACACAGTGGTGAACATGCCCTTTCCCAACTACTTTGGCACGTGTTGCAGCCATGAAATTCTAAGTTAATTATTATTTGCAAAAAAAAAAAAAAAGTTTATGAGTTTGAACATCAAATATCTTGTCTTTGTAGTGCATTCAATTGAATATGGGTTGGAAATGATTTGCAAATCATTGTATTCCGTTTATATTTACATTTAACACAATTTCCCAACTCATATGGAAACGGGGTTTGTATTATATTTCATCAAGGAATGAGCTGTATTATTCATCTGTTTTCAAACATGCCATTTATATTCCTCATGGGGGCAGCGCTATTAACACCCCTCTCGCCCCTGCGTGGGACGGAAGATATTTTTCACCGGCGCATCAATACTGGCCTCCTCCAGTTCTACGAGCCAAAATGATTTCTTGGCCTTGTTCTGATCGCAACCTCTCTCCTTCCTCATACACGGCGGACACTATTTTTCTCAGGAGATATTAACGCTCACCGTGGACCCGAGAGACATTTTTTAGTGGGGGAGTTGACATTAAGTGGTGTTGCGAGGGATGACTCCCCTGAGCCGGGGGCCGTACTTTACCGAGCCGCTCGTTTCCACCAACATTGATCTGGATGAGTAACACAGGGTGTGCATGTGTGCACATCCGTCTTTCTAATAACACACCCCAGATCTTTGCAAGCAGCGTACTTTGGCACATTCACATATCAGGATCATCTTGAGGGTTAAGAGTTGGGGCTCTATTTGTAAAAGTTGAGGTTCAAGAAGCCTTTTCGGTACTGGTTAGTATTTGTCAACGGACCGCTGGAAGAAAGCATACGAAAAGTTAACTACAAAACCCAAAACCAGTGAAGTTGTCACGTTGTGTAAATGGCAAATAAAAACAGAATACAATAATTTGCAAATCCTTTTCAACTTATATTCAATTCAATAGACTGTAAAGACAAGATACTTAACATTGGAACTGGAAAACGTTGTTGTTTTTTGCAAATATTAACTCATTTGCAACATATTTGAAGGAATCAATAAAGTACTATCTATCTATCTATTTCAAAAAAGCTGGGACAAGTGGCAAAAAAAACTGAGAAAGTTGAGGAATGCTCATCAAACACTTATTTGGAACATCCCACAGGTGAACAGGCTAATTGGGAACAGGTGGGTGCCATGATTGGGTATAAAAGCAGCTTCCATGAAATGCTCAGGCATACACAAACAAGGATGGGGCGAGGGTCACCACTTTGTCAACAAATGCCTGAGCAAATTGTCCAACAGTTTAAGAACAACATTTCCCAACCAGCTATTGCAAGGAATTGAGGGATTTCACCATCTACGTTCCGTAATATCATCAAAAGGTTCAGAGAATCTGGAGAAATCACTGCATGCAAGCAGCAAAGCTGTGACCTTCGATCCCTCAGGCTGTACTGCATCAAAAAGCGACATCAGCGTGTAAAGGATATCACCACATGGGCTCAGGAACACTTCAGAAAACCACTGTCAGTAACTACAGTTGGTCGCTACATCTGTAAGTGCAAGTTAAAACTCTACTACGCAGAGCCAAAGCCATTTATCAACAACACCCAGAAACGCTTCGCTGGGCCCGAGCTCATCTACGATGGACTGATGCAAAGTGGAAAAGTGTTCCGAGGTCTGACGAGTCCACATTTCAAATTGTTTTTAGAAACTGTGGACGTTGTGTCATTGTATTCTGTTTTTATTTACGAATTACACAACGTGCCAACTTCACTGGTTTTGTGTTTTGTAAAAGAAGTGACTCCATGTCATCGATCTACTATCAGGGAAACTGTTACTTTCCAAATATGGCAGAATGCCACCCTGAATTATCTCAAATCCTACTTTAATGTCAGTATTGTAATTTGTAGAATAAGGCTGGAAGAGTTGCAATAGTGTGTCTGAAACCTAACAAATCCGTAGCTAATGCTATGTTCGAGGGACACATCCGGCTCACCAAAGCTTTTCATTTGGCCCATCGAACATCACCCAAATAGTCTTGATGAAACCATTCAAAGTAGGGCTGATGATGTGTGCAGTACTCCCACCACACCACAGGGGGCAACGGCGAGGATTGTGTCACGATGAAGCAGCAATGGGTGAGTAGAAGAAGACTACTCATTGAACACTAAAAAATAATGAAAATAAATTGCGAAAACTGACTTTTATCAATGACTGGATAACAAAGTATGAATGTTCTGCCCTGATCAAGTGCTCGAGTCAATGTTTCCTGTTGGAACGTTTAAGCGACGGACACATTGTTCGAGACAAGAAGCAACAATGATAGAAATCCAGAAGTGTAATCTTCATCACCAAACTTGGTCAAACATTTGTAAGTAGATATTGTGCGTGAAGATTTATTTTGTATTTAAATTGTTTTTGTATTCCTGGTCGTGTTGTTTTTTGTTTAAGAGTAACTGGGCGATCAGAGCTAGTTTAATACATGTAGCGCTAAAATTGACCAGTAGAGGTGGATGTTTGATGTACTGTAGATGTTCAATTTCTATATGCATAAACATAACATATGTAGTCGTGTAAATGGATTAACACTAAACCTTCTATTTTATTTATGTAAAATACACAATGGACATTATACTTTTGTAATGTTTATGTTTTAAATCTTACATGAAAAAGAAATTAAACTGAGAAAGAATAACAATTCAAAATAAGGAACATCAATCACCAACAAAACTTCTGGAGCTTCTGTTTCTTCATACTGTCAACTCGCTGCACACGCTGGAATTGAGTAGCGAGGGCATAATAATGAATTTATTGACTGAGCAGTGTGAAAGATAATGTGTTTACTTTGTAATTAAGTAAACTAAGTCTCAAAGAAATATAATTTGCGGAGGCACTTTCTGATGAAACATCCAAATTTCAATGTCTAGCCCCCGAGATCTTTGACTCTTGAAACTGCGGCCCTCTTCATGATGTAGTTGTATAGCCCTGTGCTACTTCTTTGGATAGCACACTAATTGAATCATGCTGGTTTCGGCCATGTAGCATGCGGTATTTTTCTGATTTAATTCAAGACGCAATAAATCAACAAGAAGTTGTACACCAGCCTCGCCAAACGATCAATAAGTTAGTTTATTATGATAACAATTAAGAATTGATGTTGTTTAGGAGGGCTTTTTGGCAATGTACAGTGTTGTTAGCGTAGCAGTAAAAGCAGACACCAAAGTGACAAAAAATATGGTAGGGTACCGCGTACTCACCCCTGAGGAACACCAATAATAAGAGATCAGGAAGAAAACTTGACATTATGTCCTTGAATAAACTTTGAGCGATGCGTTCCGCTAAAACAGGGGTGTCAAACTCAAATACAGAGTGGGCCAAAATTTAAAACTGAACAAAGCCGCCCGCGGGCCAAGGTTGAACAAATTAACTTTTTAATAGGGACCCAAACAAGTTTTGCATTGAATATTGAACAAGCAAGGCTTGTATAACTTTGTAGTGACATGCAAAATCGAGTTTCAAATAATAATAATAATTATTAAAAAATATCAATGGCATATCAAATACAATTTAAATAAAAATCTAATGCCTCTTTTCTATTTGCAGTCTTCTGAGGTAAATATCAACATTAACTTTTTCCACAGGCTAATAAATTAGAAAATAAAATAACAATGAATTAACCAACCATTCAGGACTTTAAACTGCTCAGTTTGCAACACACTGATCTAATCTGATGTGCCCAAGACAGATACCTGCCATCTTTTCTTGGATGGTAGTTCATTAATGTCGGGGCTCAGGCTTTGAGCTGAGGCAACCTTCATTATCGAACGAAGGTGTTCATCAGTCATTATATCTCGTCCACCCGGACCACAGTCTTGGGGGCGTGCTTTAAAGGCACTGCGTTTATCGTCCTCCACGAGCTGTCGTCACGTCTGCTTTTCATCCATTCCAACAACGTGCCGGCCCGATCACAAACAATGTGCGATTTCAGCACGCACACACACGTAAATGCAATGCATACTTGGCCAACAGCCATACAGGTTACACTGACGGTGCCCGTATAAATAACTTTAACACTGTTAGAAATATGCGCCACACTGTGAATCCACACCAAACAAGAATGACAAACACATTTCGGGAGAACATCCGCACTGTAACACAACATAAACACAACAAAACAAATACCCAGAATTCCATGCAGCCCTAACTTTTCCAGGCTGCAAAATACACCCCTGCTACCACCCATGCGCTAAAACGACCTTATTGACTGAGATGTAAGAATTAAAAGAATAATAATTAAATGTATTTTGTGTATTCACATGCTACAGTATATACAGTATTTAGGTATAAAGTGCTGTGCAAAGTTAGTTTTAATTTTAAAGACTACACAGGGTTTCACCAACATGTAATTGATTTTTCACGACAAAATAAAAGCCGCCACACCTTAAAAATAAAGGCTATTTTTTAACATGAAATCAAATTTAAGTAATATATTGTATGAATGGATGTACTGTATATAGCCTATTATTTACATACTATTGGCCGCTGTACAATTGAAAAACATCTCAAATATAAAAAAGTGTTCCTCTATGCTTTGCTTCGAAAATAAAATGTGTATCAGAATCGCCTGTCAGCAAGACCTACCTATGAACGGAGTTGGCATTTCAAGTAAATTCATGCATTTTTTTTTTAAGCCTGTGAAAACGACCCTAGTTTTGACATAACTATAACTATACTATAACGTCTAACTTTACGCCGTGTGCGTCTTCGAACCTCCGTTTTAACATTTCTGTGTGGGATAACCCCCCGTGCCTGTGTGGGGATTTTTAACTCAAAAGTTTCTACAACTCTTATTTTTTTGTGATAGAGTGATTGGAGCACATACTTGTTGGTCACAAAAAACATTCATGAAGTTTGGTTCTTTTATGAATTTATTATGGGTCTACTGAAAATGTGAGCAAATCTGCTGGGTCAAAAGTATACATACAGCAATGTTAATATTTGCTTACATGTCCCTTGGCAAGTTTCACTACAATAAGGCACTTTTGGTAGCCATCCACAAGCTTCTGGTTGAATTTTTGACCACTACTCTTGACAAAGTTGGTGCAGTTCAGCTAAATTTGTTGGTTTTCTGACATGGACTTGTTTCTTCAGCATTGTCCACACGTTTAAGTCAGGACTTTGGGAAGACCATTCTAAAACATTTATTCTAGCCTGATTTAGCCATTCCTTTACCACTTTTGACGTGTGTTTGGGGTCATTGTCCTGTTATAACACCCAACTGCGCCCAAGACCCAACCTCCGGCTTGATGATTTGAGGTTGTCCTGAAGAATTTGGAGGTAATCCTCCTTTTTCATTGTCCCATTTACTCTCTGTAAAGCACCAGTTCCATTGGCAGTAAAACAGGCCCAGAGCATAATACTACCACCACCATGCTTGACGGTAGGAATGGTGTTCCTGGGGTTAAAGACCTCAACTTTTCTCCTCCAAACATATTGCTGGGTATTGTGGCCAAACAGCTCAATTTGTGTTTCATCCGACCACAGAACTTTCCTCCAGAAGGTCTTATCTTTGTCCAAATAAGAGTTGTAGAAATGATTGGAAACTCAAGACAGCCATGACATTATGTCCTTCACAAGTGTATGTGAACTTTTGACCACGACTGTATATGCCCTGTGATTGGCCTTGCTAATTTTTGTTAGCCTGTCAATGAGTCGGTCCATTGTACGTTAGCATCAAGCATGAGAGAAAACCTTCATCCTGAATAGTTGTATTGTTATTTTCCCCCCAGTTTATTTTAAACTGTATTATTAATTTAACATGATTCCTATACGTATGTGCACTTCATGTGTACATTGAGGTACTTTGTCTGCTTAGTTTTGCAGTGACTTCACTGTGTAGAATATCAATAAATCACTTCAATTTATTTTTTTGCTCGCTAATTCAAAAGACTGTTTACATATTTGCCAACTAAATTCCCACAATCAGGTAGGGCAGAATATAGTGTAGCCGGTGTGACCTTTTAAAATAAGCAGCAACAAGTGAAATACAAAGCAAAACAATATAACATAAGAAACATATATACATATACCGTATTTTTCGGAGTATAAGTCGCATTTTTTGGGGAAATGTTTTTGATAAAACCCAACACCAAAAATAGACATTTGAAAGGCAATTTAAAATAAATAAAGAATAGTGAACAACAGGTTGAATAAGTGTACGTTATATGAGGCATAAATAACCAACTGAGAACTATGGAATGCCCTCCCGGTAACAATTAGAGATGCTACCTCAGTAGAAGCATTTAAGTCCCATCTTAAAACTCATTTGTATACTCTAGCCTTTAAATAGCCCCCCTGTTGGACCAGTTGATCTGCCGTTTCTTTTCTTTTCTCCTCTGCTCCCCTTTTCCTTGAGGGGGGGGGGGCACAGGTCCGGTGGCCATGGATGAAGTGCTGGCTGTCCAGAGTCGGGACCCGGGGTGGACCGCTCGCCTGTGCATCGGCTGGGAACATCTCTACGCTGCTGACCCGTCTCCGCTCGGGATGGTGTCCTGCTGGCCCCACTATGGACTGGACTCTTACTATTATGTTGGATCCACTATGGACTGGACTCTCACAATATTATGTCAGACCCACTCGACATCCATTGCTTTCGGTCTCCCCTAGAGGGGGGGGGGTTACCCACATATGCGGTCCTCTCCAAGGTTTCTCATAGTCATTCACATCGACGTCCCACTGGGGTGAGTTTTTCCTTGCCCGTATGTGGGCTTTGTACCGAGGATGTCGTTGTGGCTTGTGCAGCCCTTTGAGACACTTGTGATTTAGGGCTATATAAATAAAGATTGATTGATTGATTGAACGTGCCTGGTATGTTAACGTAACATATTATGGTAAGAGTCATTCAAATAACTATAACATATAGAACATGCTATACGTTTACCAAACAATCTGTCACTCCTAATGGCTAAATCCCATGAAATCTTATACGTCTAGTCTCTTGCGTGAATGAGCTAAATAATATTATACGATATTTTACGGTAATGTGTTAATAATTTCACATATAAGTCCCTCCTGAGTATAAGTCGCACCCCCGGCCAAACTATGAAAAAAACTGCGACTTATAGTCCGAAAAATACGGTACTTATAACTAATAACAGATTTGTTTAAATATACGTACAACATTTGTTAGCCTATTTAAAAAACTATATATACATCATTGCTAATGAAATTAATCATGACATCATAAATATGATTATGTCATACTGACCACGCCCCTAGCCACCCCTCACCCGTACATACAGTATATAGAGGCAATCTGGGGGAAACCCTGCTACATACAACCAGAATGTCACACTGAGGATAAATTATTAAGAAAACTATAAAAATAAATTGTGTGTTTGCTGAGTCGTTATGTTTGTCTGTTGGTTAGTTAGCAGGCGACTTTCTTGCTTATAGAAAATGATAATACATGATAGCAGTAAAAAAAAAAATCCTGTATTGGTAACTGATTACTGTGATATACATAATGTACTCATTTAATAAATAAATACAATGACAATATGACAGTACCCCCCCCCTAGTTTTCTAAGGGCCCTCCAATCTGGGTTGGCGCCACCAATGGTCCAGTTTTGGTCGGTAGGGATAGGCTTAGGAACCCCTGATTTAAAGCCCTGTAGTGATTGTATTATAGAGACATAAAAACGGATACTGCAACACATAAATAAGCTTGTGAGCAGAAAATATCATCTGCGGCAGAGATTAGGCATCAGTAAAATGTTTATAAGGCTTTGAGTCATTTTCAGTAACAACAATAAAAAGAGACGGTATGCAGGCTCGGAAAACAACTATAATCACAGCTGCATGAAATATGACAGTAATGGTATGAGGACAAGAATACAAATATTACCTGGGATTAGGGATGTATATTGTTATTCATTATTAATACCGGTATTTATCGGTACCCTTATCAGTACTACACGCAATTTGTGTAAATGAAGATGTGAAAAAATGCTTTTTTTATTTTCATTTTTATAAGCACAAGAGGTTGTACAGAAGCAAAATCATGTAACATCTCACAGAAGGAAAGTATCTCATCAACCCCTGCTTTTTAAGTCAACTATGTGTGTAGTGCAACGCAGTTGTTGTCTCATCATTCAATTCAAAATCAATAAATAAAAAAAACAACATCTCTATTAATCCCTCAAGGGGCAATTCATTTTGGCCAGGAGGTTGTTGTGGTTCATATGGCCCACAATGAATGGTCAATAAAACACACATCAGACAACGACACGGAACTTAGAATGGATAATAATATAAAATAGCCCACTGTATAAGTAATGATCATCTACAAATCACATTGCTTTAGGAATGAAAAATAAAGAAAATGATAAAAAGAACCCTATGAAGAATTGAAGTTATCTTGAAAAGACCACACAAATCCATCACTATTTTTCTATTCAATACAATTACACTCTGTATATCCAGCCATTATTTTCCTACTGCTTGTCCCTTTAATAATATTTAAAATAATAGTAATAACGTAATAAATAATAAAGTTAAATAATATATATATGTATGGTATTCATGTGCAGAGCACAGGCATTTTACAGGATCTCTCATATAAAATATATAAGTCAATAAAATCAATTAGCATGATAGGAATAGTTATTTGTGTTAATGTTGTACACGGACCTAATTGAGCGACGGACTGGAAGCCAACTGAAAGTTGGAAAATGTATGTCTCTGTTGAGCGTGTATTATATGAATAAAAAGACAAGAGTGATTTTTTTAAAAGGTAACTTTTTTGAGTGGATTAATATTGGCCTATGATTACTGAATGGTTTAGAGCAGTGTTTTTCAACCTTTCTTGAGCCAAGGCACATTTTTTTCATTAAAAAAATACGGAGGCACACAACCAGCAGAAAACGTTAACAAATGAAACTTCAGCAGGTTGTCATGCTTTATTTTGAGTTTCTTGTTGTTTTCCTGTGTGTAGTGTTTTAGTTCCTGTCTTGCACTGTTATTTTGGTGGCTCTTCCTGTTTCGTTGACGTTTTCCTGTAGCAGCTTCACGCCTTCCTTTGAGTGCTATTGCATGACCTGCTTTCTATTGGCAAACAAGACTATTTCAGTTGTGCGGACGCTTTCCTTCTTTGTGGGGACATTGTTGATTGTCATGTCATGTACACACTGTAAGTCTTTGCTGTCGTCCAGCATTCTGTTTTTGTTTACTTTGTAGCCAGTTCAGTTTTACCTTCATTTTGCAAAGCCATCCCTATGCTTCATTGCCTTTTCCTTTTTGTTTTGTTCATTTTTGGTTTAAGTGTTAGATACCTTTTTACCTGCACGCCGTCTCCCGCCGTGCTCTGCATATTGGGATCACGACAAACTATCCTTGACGCGTTCCGACTTCTACAAAGCAATTAACTACCTGCTGCCACCAGTGTTGGGTTAGTTACTGAAAACCAGTAACTAGTTACAGTTACTAGTTACTTTATTTCAAAAGTAACTCAGTTACTAACTCAGTTACTTACACCAAAAAGTAATGCGTTACTGTGAAAAGTAACTATTTAGTTACTTCTTTTTTTTTTAAAGCTCCCATTAATGCCCTTTTTGCCTTCATTTCAGTACTGTTATTGCACTGGAGAATAATACAATCTGTTGATCAACTTGACATGCATTTTTATTTTCCTTTTAACATAATTAATGAAAAACAGTGCAACATAAAAAGGCATTCCTCCTTTCTTTAAACTTGGACCAATGACCATTAATAAAAAACAAGTTTAAGTGCAACATAAGAAGAAACATCATCTTCCTTGAAACATAGGTAGTGAAATAAAGCCTGACATCTGGAGTGATGCTGCTGTCTTCCACACTTGGAACCATGGATTGTAGAATCCTTGTTTTCAGTGGCAGGATCATTGACACAGATGGTGAAGTTTAAGTGCTCAGTAGAGATGTAACACTTTTGAGGGGTTTAAGCACCTAGAGGACCTCATCTGCCACTCTCACATCATCATCAGACAGGGTGACATTTGTCTTCAGGGTGTTGTGGGTCAATGCAGAGTATATAGCTGCCTGCTGCTCCAACATATCATAAGTGGAGTTCCACCTCGTTGGGACATCATGTATGAGCAGGCAGCTTTAGCATTTCTTGCTTTGTCTTAAGCACATGAGCAGCTGTTGTGCTTGGGTGGAAGTAAGAAACCTTCCTGATCCTCCCAAAGAGGCGCTCCATCCTATTGACTGAGATTCCCTTCTGTGATGCCAAATTCACTACATGTGCAAAGCACCTATCTGTGGTCCCAGTCCTGCCTCATTCTCTGTAATTATTTGATTTTTGGCATTATCACGTGTGACTGGGATATCTTTATCTTCCATTCCTCCACTGCTTGTGTCAGTACCTGCGCAAGGTGACTCTCGTAGAGGGGGCGTGTCTTCTCATCTCCCAGTCTGCTGTGATGAAGTGAGCGCTTATAGTTCCGCTGGACGTCCAGCCGTCTGTCATGAGCGCAACAGCTGATGCTCGGGATAAAATTCATCCACAACTTTTTTCTTCTCCTGCTCATAAAGATCTGGCACAATCTTATTGCTGAAGTGGGTGCGCGACGGGATGTCGTAACGTGGTTCAAGCACGTTATCAGCATGTGTTTAAAACCCACGTTTTGCACAACCGAATCTGCACTTATAAACACACCGATTCAATGGCGCTGGGCGTTCAAGCTCCTCCGTTATTGCGCTCGCCATGACCACGCTGTGTGTGGACTGAACGTGCCAACAACTTTTTTTTTTTGTTTCATATATCAAACCGCGGATCAAACCTCCCCTGCGCGATAACAACACACAACAACAGAAGTCAGTCATGTTTTCGTCTACCGTAAAGCAGTTCGTCTGCCGTAAACAGCAATGTTGTGACACTCTTAAACAGGACAATACTGCCATCTACTGTACATGTATATGTGACAATAACATCTAGGGCTTTAAGAGAGTGCAGTGCACAACTGTGCACACAACAAGGAGACGAAGCAGAATGCATCATCAGAGAGGGTGTTCAGCATGGTTAGAAAAATAGTGACAGAGAATAGAACAAGGATGGACAATTCAACCTTTAACTCAACAATGAGTAGATGAGTGTTATGTGTGTGTATATGTGTAAATAAATGAACACTGAAATTCAAGTATTTCTCTTATTCATATATATATATATATATATATATATATATATATATATATATATATATATATATTTATAAAAAATAAAATAAATATGTACATATATATATATATATATATATATATATGTACATATTTATTTTATTTTATATATATATATATATATATATATAATAAAATAAATACATATATATATATATATATATATATATATATATATATATATATATGTAGCTCGAATTAATTGAAAGTCAAGTATTTATTATATATATATATATATATATATATATATATGAAATACTTGACTTGGTGAATTCTAGCTGTAAATTTACTCCTCCCCTCTTAACCACCCCACCCCCACCGACCTCCCGAAATCGGAGGTCTCAAGGTTGGCAAGTATGTCCTGGACCGACCCAATAAGTAATTGGTACTAAAAAATACCGGTACAGTGTAAACATCCCTCCTTTATTATCAAACTTATTTTATATATGTCCTGTCTAGTAGATGATCATATCTGCTTTAGAAAAGAGAAGTGTTGGATACTTCTCTTGTTGCCTTTTTTGACTTTATGAAATGGATATATTTAGTCTTTGACTGGAGCAGGAGAGGATAGAGATAAGAAAATGAAGGGGAACAACAAGAACTTACTTGGGATACTTTGCGGACCACATCTCCACTGACGACCAGTCCTTGGACAAAAGACCGAGCAGCCACAAACGTGCGAGTGACCTTCAACTTCAGATCACGAGGTGTCTCCCCGAAAGGGCGAAGCGTCTCCAGCTGTTTGGATACACACTCCAGGTAGTCGTCCCCTGTTGTCAACGAGATCATTTAACACCAACGTTGCTTTAGTCCAGGAAACATTCCATCTTCTGAAAAGTTTACCTATGGAATACTGCCTGTTTGCATGGAAGAAGAGTTTCTCTAAAAGCCGGCCCCAGAACTCATTCAGCGCTTCTTCCAGGTTGATGTTGGAGCCGCGACAGTAGAGCCTCAAATCTGTGTAGAGGTCGGTGAACACTTGGGAATTCTGAAGGTAGAACAAGCCCCAGGTGGAGGTGAACGTCTCCTGTAGAGCGACGGCAGAGCTGTTCAGCAACTCCAGGAAATAACCTAAAAGAAAAGTAGAGCCGTTAGCCCGTTGTCCAAATAAGGAATGAGTTGCCTTTCTTACATAACATCTTCAAATGTTAAGTCCGTCCTGACCCTTCTGCATTATCTAAGCAGCCTTGTGAGATCCGCTGTCCTGCTCACCGACTCCCGAAAAAACACTCCTGCCTTGCCCTGCATTAGTAAACTAAAACAAAAACAATTGTCTAGTTGGGGGTCATTGATTTATGCTGAAAACCCCCACGTCTGTTAACTTAGTTTTGATGTTGCTACGACATTCTGGCTCTATCGTCACTTAAACCAGGGGTGTCCATTACGTGGATGGCGAGCTGGCGGTGGATGGCGGAGGGTGTGTCAGTCCATGGCCAGCCAGGCATTAAAAAAATAGACCTAAAAATGAGCGATCATCAATCTTCACCAAGACGTCACTTTGGTCACTTACGTGACATTCACGGCACCCGAGGGTCTTGTGAGATGACGCTGGCTGCTGCCAGATCATTATTAAGAAAAAATGACCGACATGAAGGCGAGAAACACTTTTTATTTCAACAGACTCTTGCGCCGTATCTGCCGTCAAAACTCTAAAGACCGACCGCACAGTTCCTGTCTTCACAATAAAAGCGCTGCTTCATCCTGCCTGCGCTAACAAAATAAGAGTCTCAGGAAGCTAGCGCACACAAGCTAGCGAGCTACGGAGTTTGCCGCCAATGTATTTCTTGTAAAGTGTATAAAAAGGACTATGGAGGCTGGACAAACAAAAAGCAAGCACTTTCATGTGGTATTGGACAGAAAGGACGACTTTTTTCTCCTCCATTTGAAAATGTGGACGTTATCATCACTACTGTCTGATTCCAATCAATGCAAGTCATCAGAATCAGGTCATACACCAACTTATATTCTTGTGTTCATGAAAGAAAGGAATGTTAAACATGCTCGTATTATCATTTAACACCTTTAACTTGTTAACAAAAACCTCTCTTTCATAAATAAATCAATATAAATGATGTATATCAGGGGTCGGGAACTTTTTTGGCTGAAAGAGCCATGAAAGTCAAATAATTTAAAATGTATTTCCTTGAGAGCCATATCATATTTTTTAACACTGAATACAACTCAATGCGTGCATTTTTAAGTAAGACCAACATTTTTAGAGTATAATAAGTCTCTTATTCTTTTTAATAACATTGTTAATCTGAAGCTAACCAATAATAAATAAAATACTTCTTACCATTAATGTGACTTCTTGAACAGGTGCGGTAGAAAACGGATGGATGGATTAAAATGCATGAGAATGTTTTATATTTTGTACGTTATTTTTAACACTGATTACCAGCGGAATTATTCATTACTTATCATGTTAAGCAATGTCAGCTAAGATTTATCTGAGAGCCAGATGCAGTCATCAAAAGAGCCACATCTGGCTCTAGAGCCATAGGTTCCCTACCCCTGATGTATATGAATGAAGTACATTCCCTCCACTTGGTCTCGCCTGCAGAAAAAGTGTGGGCACCCCTGACTTAAACGATTTCCTTGCATGACCTGAGCACCACACAAGACTTTAGCAAACCCCATGGAAACCACAACTGTGTTTTGCTTTTTCTTTGGCATTAACAAAAGTGTACCAGTGAACTGTGAACCAGAAAATTCCACCAGGGTTCCTGGTAAAGCGATTGAATTCACATTACTAAAAGAATGAACTCAAATTCAATTCCGAGTTTAAAAAGAAGAAAAGCAAAGCAATAACGATGGCGATATGGTCGAAAATCTATAACACGATTAATATTGCAGCCTCCTGCGATAACGATACGTATCACGATATATTATGTGGTAAATAAATAATAATAGAACCATTTCAAAACAGGCACAAAGGCTCCACATTTAGCTGCTGACATGCGGGAACAAAACTATTATTAATCTACTCGTTAATTTACGGTTAATAGTTGGTTACTTCCTGTTGTGACATGGTTCTACCTACACTTCTGTTCAACATAGCACACCATTTATGTTGGCATAGCTTAGCTCCAAGTTCCACATTTACACCATCAAGGCACGACCTCACTCTCTCGGTCTGCGTCAACGTTTCACCATTTTTCTTCGCTTGATATAGTTTGTAGTTTGATCATGTCTAAATCAGACTCAGAGAGACTAGCCCAGGGGTCGGCAACCTTTACCAGTCAAAGAGCCATTTTGACCAGTTTCACAAATCAAAGAAATCAATGGGAGCTACAAAATTCTTTTGAAATTTTAAATGAAATGACACTGCATAAAAAGTTTTATCTTCGCTTTGTGCTATGTATAAACCAAGGGTTTCGAGTTTTGTATGATTGGCGCTTGACAGCGTCATACTTGTCAACCTCCCAATTTTTCCAGCATACTACGAATTTCAAGGCAACTATTCTCTCGAACGTGCCGTGACGGTACAGCATTTAGCGCCCACTACAACCATCGTGCCGGCCCAGCCACACGTGGTATGGTACTTCTGGTTGCTCACGTTAATGACAGCAAGACATACTTGGTCAACAACCACACAGGTTACACTGACGGTGGTGGTATAAACTTTAACACTCTTACTAATAATGCGCCACACTGTGAACCCACACCAAACAAGAATGACAAACACATTTCGGGAGAACATCTGCACCTTAACACAACATAAACACAACAGAACAAATACCCAGAATCCCATGAAGCCCTGACTCTTCCGGGCTACATTATACACCCCGCTACCAAACCCCGCCCACATCAACTGACGCACGGTGGGGGTGGGGCGGTTTGGTGGTTGCAGGGGTGTATAATGTAGCCCGGAAGAGTCAGGGCTGCATGGGATTCTGGGTATTTGTTATGTTGTGTTTATGTTGTGTTAAGGTGCAGATGTTCTCCCGAAATGTGTTTGTCATTCTTGTTTGGTTTTGGTTCAAAGTGTGGCGCATTATTAGTAAGAATGTTAAAGTTATTTTATATGGCCACCGTCAGTGTAACCTGTGTGGCTGTTGACCAAGTATGCCTTGCTGTCACTTACGTGTGCAAGTAGGAAATGCATACAACAAAAGACTAGGCTGGCATGCTGTTTGTACGGATTGTAGAGGGTGCTGAATGCTGTACCATCATTGCACACCCTTATTATTATTATTGTTAGGGTGAAAATCGAAGAATATTAATCCCGGGAGTTTTCTGCGAGAGGCACTGAAATCCGGAAATCTCCCGGGAAAATTGGGAGGTTCGGTAAGTATGCAGCTGAGCCGCATCAGAGTGATCAAAGAGCCGCATGCGGCTCCGGAGCCGCGGGTTGCCGACCCCTGGACTAGCCCATGTACTTGCTGTAAAGCAGCCGCAATACAGCCAAAACGCTGCTGCTCGAGTCCTGAAAAGAACCAAGAAATATGACCACATTCGTCCAGTGCTGAGGTCACTTCCTGTTACTCAGAGAAGACTTTAAAACAACTTTGCTTGTCTACAAGTCTTTTCATGGTCTTGTGCCAAAGTCCATCTCTGACATGTTAGAACCATATGAACCATCTCCAGCTTGGAGAACCTCAAAAACATTGGAATCGTCTTCAAGGAGACATGAGACAGGCCTCAACTTTGGCAATGCTCAACTGCGGGCTGAAAACACTTTTGTTTAATTTAAGTTTAATGAAGTTTTTTTTTAATCTACACTATTTGACTGATTTTAATTTTAATTATGATTTTATTAGCAGATTGCACAGTACAGTACATATTCCGTACAATTGACCACTAAATGGTAACGCCCCAATAAGTTTTTCAACTTGTTTTAGTCGGGGTCCACAATAACCAATTCATGGTACAAATATATACTATCATCATAATACAGTCATCACACAAGTTAATCATCAGAGTATATACATTGAATTATATACCAAATTATATACCCAGGAGGGTTTGGTTGATATCAACACTTCAGTCATCAACAATTGCATCATCAGAGAAATGGACATTGAATCAGTGTAGGTCTGACTTGGTAGGATATGTACAGCGAGCAGAGAACATAGTGAGTTCAGATAGCATAAGAACAAGTATATACATTAGAAATACATTTGATTATTTACATTTGGTTATTTACAATCCGGGGAGGTGGGATGTGGAAGGGGGAGGGTGTTAGTCAAGGGTTGAAGTTGCCTGGAGGTGTTGTTTTAGTGCGGTTTTGAATGAGGATAGAGATGCACTTTCTTTTACACCTGTTGGAGAAAGTGCATGATTATCTCTATGATTATTTTATATTTGTCTTCGTGTGGTAATTTTCTATAAAGCACTTGTGAATTGTGTTCTACGAATAAACTTGCCTTGCTCACATTAGTTTTGGGCTCTACCACCAATTTGGGTCTCAATCCAATACCAGGTAGTTACATGAGATATGATGGCTATATTTGATAATAAATACTGTAATTGTAAAAACTCAAATATTTTATGGAACTTGTGCGTCACTTAGTGAAGTCATGGACGTAAGATTGCATTCATGGTATCTGCTACAAGTTTGAATGTTTTATTAAATGTGTAACATGGTGGACACTAAGACCCAGGGCACCAGGTTGGAAACAAGCGGCGCCCCACGATACACATGTAATCTTCATTATACTGTCATGGCGGCGACAATCTGAAAGAGGCAAAAAACTGTGCACAAGTCTGCCTTTTATTTGTTTTCACAAAACTAGCAGTGTGTCGCTAACAGGCGTTTCTTCTTCACTCCCAGACCAGGTGTAGCCCACACTACAGTTCACTACACAATGGCTTCATGTAACAATTGCACACTTCTCTTAGAGAGGTTGTCTCTGCTAGTGGGAAGTGTCCACATGTTTGAACAGAACCATGAAATACATGTACAAAACCCAAAAGCAGTGAAGTTGTCACGTTGTGTAAATGGTAAATTAAAAGAGAATACAATGATTTGCAAATCCTTTTCAACTTATATTCAAATTGAATAGACTGCAAAGACAAGATATGTAATGTTCACACTGAGAAACTTGTTTTTATTTTGCAAATAATCATGAACTTAGAATTTAATGGTTGCAACACATTGCAAAAAAGTTGTCACAGGGGCATTTTTACCACTGTGTTACATGGCCTTTTCTTTTAACAACACTCAGTAAACGTTTGGGAACTGAGGAGACACATTTTTGAAGTGGAATTATTTCCCATTCTTGCTTGATGTACAGCTTAAGTTGTTCAAGAGTCTCCCTTCTGCTATTTTAGGCTTCATATTGCACCACACATTTTCAATGGGATACAGGTCTGGACTACAGGCAGGCCAGTCTAGTACCCACACTCTTGTACTACGAAGCCCCGCTGTTGTAACATGTGGCTTGGCATTGTATTGCTGAAATAAGCAGGGGCGTCCATGATAACGTTGCTTAGATGGCAACATATGTTGCTCCAAAACCTGTATGTACCTTTCAGCATTAATGGTGCCTTCACAGATGTGTAAGTTACC
This sequence comes from Nerophis lumbriciformis, assembly GCF_033978685.3. Classification (NCBI taxonomy): domain Eukaryota; kingdom Metazoa; phylum Chordata; class Actinopteri; order Syngnathiformes; family Syngnathidae; genus Nerophis; species Nerophis lumbriciformis. The sequence continues at coordinate 5,178,285 of NC_084566.2, forward strand.
CATGCCTTGTGCACTAATACACCCCCATACCGTCACAGATGCTGACTCTTCAACTTTGCGCCTAGAACAATCCGGATGGTTCTTTTCTTCTTTGGTCCGGAGGACACGACGTCCGCAGTTTCCAAAGACAAATTGAAAGACAAGATATGTAACGTTGGAACTGGAAAACTTTATTTTTTGCAAATATTAGCTCATTTGGAATTTGATGCCTGCAACATGTTTCAAAAAAAGCTGGCACAAGTGGCAAAAAAGACTGAGAACTGGCACATGTCACGGCGCAGGCTCGAACCCGCTTTTCCCCGGCTGCTGGGTCTGGCAGCGCGCCCAGAGACGCCCTTGCTCGCGCTGGGCGTAGCACGCCCACGCAGCAACAAGGACGCAGGCAATGAGGAATCAGCGCACCTGGGACTAATGAGAGGGAGCGGCATGAAGACCAGCGGACCCGAGGAACCTTTGCCAGAACGTAGCCTATCTTCCCAGTCAGCATCACTTCTGGCATCCCTCCCTGTCTTCCGCAGTGCCTTCCCCGTTTGATCGAGTATTGCTTCTCGATTGCCTTCCCCGATCCTTGACCCCTGCTCGGACACGGACATTGTTGCCTCTCTCTACCCCTCGACTGCTTGCCTCCCCACGGACTGCCTCTTCGCCTTGCCCCCTTTGGTTCGACAAAGGATTCATCCAACCCGCACAGACAACAACCCCTGGTAACATTCATATTGTTAATTCAGCACATTGTCCTCACACGTTCACTTGAAGTAGCATACACATCCTATACACTCATCAAAGGTTTAAATAAACCTGTAAAACCACAGTACTGCCGTGGTGTTGCCTCCTTCCCTCCGCCGTGCAAAACAACACAAGTGGCAAAAAAGACTGAGAAAGTTGAGGAATGCTCATCAGACACTTATTTGGAACATCCCACAGGTGAACAGGCTAATTTGGAACAGGTGGGTGCCATGATTGGGTATAAAAGCAGCTTCCATGAAATGCTCAGTCATTCACAAACAAGGATGGGGCGAGGGTCACCACTTTGTCAACAAATGCGTGAGCAAACAATTTGAGAACAACATTTCTCAACCAGCTATTGCAAGGAATTTAGGGATTTCACCATCTACGGTCTGTATAATCATAAAAAGGTTCAGAGAATCTGGAGAAATCACTGCACATAAGCGATGATATTACAAACTTTGGATCCGTCAGGCAGTACTGCATCAAAAAGTGACATCAGTGTGTAAAGGATATCACCACATGGGCTCAGGAACACTTCAGAAAACCACTGTCAGTAACTACAGTTGGTCGCTACATCTGTAAGTGTAAGTTAAAACTCTACTATGCTAAGCCAAAGCTATTTATCAACAACACCCAGAAACGCTTCGCTGGGCCCGAGCTCATCTAAGATGGACTGATGCAAAATGGAAAAGTGTTCTGTGGTCTGACAAGTCCACATTTCAATTTGTTTTGGCAAACTGTGGACGTCATGTCCTCCGGACCAAAGAGGAAAAGAACCATCCGGATTGTTCTTGGCGCGAAGTTGAAAAGCCAGCGTCTGTGATGGTATGGGGGTGTATTAGTGCCCAAGGCATGGGTAACTTTCACATCTGTGAAGGCACCATTAATGCTGAAAGGTACATACAGATTTTGGAGCAACATATGTTGCCATCCAAGCAACGTTATCATGGACGCCCCTGCTTATTTCAGCAAGACAATGCCAAGCCACGTGTTACAACAGCGTGGCTTCATAGTAAAAGAGTGTGGGTACTAGACTGGCCTGCCTGTAGTCCAGACCTGTCTCCCATTGAAAATGTGTGGCGCTTTATGAAGCCTAAAATAGCAGAAGGGAGACTGTTGAACAACTTAAGCTGTACATCAAGCAAGAATGGGAAAGAATTCCACTTCAAAAATGTGTCTCCTCAGTTCCCAAAAGTTTACTGAGTGTTGTTAAAAGGAAAGGCAATGTAACACAGTGGTAAAAATGCCCCTCTGACAACTTTTTTGCAATGTGTTGCTGCCATTAAATTCTAAATGAATGATTATTTGCAAAAAATAACCATGTTTCTCAGTGTGAACATTAAATATCTTGTCTTTGCAGTCTATTCAATTGAATATAAGTTGAAAAGGATTTGCAAATCTTTGTATTCTGTTTTTATTGACCATTTACACAACGTGACAACTTCACTGCTTTTGGGTTTTGTAGAAATCATGGACACGCCAGTTAGCGCATTAGAAAGTGTGAACAAGACAGTAAATGTAGGCTGCACTCTGTTGTACTCGGCCTGCTAGCGTGGTTAGTTCTAAGCAGCCAGCTCACCGCCGTCCCCTGGAGAGCAGCCGAGTTAGCAGTTTTACAGGGAAATCTAACAAAATACCACTTTTGGCCAGAAAAAGAGCGGTTCAATAGCAGACATCTGCTTATCATGTGTCCAGGGAGTTACTTCCTCAGCCTGTAAACACTAGCAAAAACAAATAAAAATGTTTCTAAAGTAAAAAATATTAATCGTTACTATCGACATGTGTATTGATCCGCCAACTTTTGTTTACATTCAAGAGGTCTCGCTTGCATTTAGCGTATCCTCCTTGGGTGTGTATTGGAGCATGTTTAGCTATTGCTGGACCTCCAGGGCTAATGTGAGGGATGGAAGAAACATACTTTATGTGACGCCATGGAGGCGATAATTGCTGACTTAGAAGTGGCTTTGCACTGTGGAGGGACATTAGCCGCTAGCGAGCACACTACATTGCATTGAGGACGCGTTTGTTTGCTTGCTGCTGTCAAATTTGCTGGCATGTCTCATCAAAATGCATTATCACGATTAGGTATACCGGTACTATTATAGTAGTAGTATATTACTGTTATTACAACACAGTTATTACTGTTATTACATCAGTTATCACAGTTATAACTGTTATTACATCACTGTTATTACTATTATTACATCAGTTATCACAGTTATTACTGTTATTACATCACTGTTATTACCATTATTACATCAGTTATCACAGTTATTACTGTTATTACATCACTGTTATTACTATTATTACGTCAGTTATCAGTTATTACTGTTATTACATCACTGTTATTACTATTATTACATCAGTCATCACAGTTATTACTGTTATTACAGCACAGTTTTTTTTATAACAGTTGTTACTGTCATTACATCAGTTATCACAGTTATTACATCACAGTTATCACAGTTAATACTGTTATTACAACACAGTTATCAGTTATTACTGTTATTACAGCACAGTTATCACAGTTATTACTGTTATTACATCATCACAGTTATTACTGTTATTACAACGCAGTTATCAGTTATTACTGTTATTATAATGATAAATGATAAATGGGTTGTACTTGTATAGCGCTTTTCTACCTTCAAGGTACTCAAAGCGCTTTGACACTACTTCCACATTCACCCATTCACACACACATTCACACACTGATGGAGGGAGCTGCCATGCAAGGCGCTAACCAGCAGCCATCAGGAGCAAGGGTGAAGTGTCTTGCTCAGGACACAACGGACATGACGAGGTTGGTACTAGGTGGGGATTGAACCAGGGACCCTCGGGTCGCGCACGGCCACTCTTCCACTGCGCCAGCACAGTTATTACTGTTATTACATCATCACAGTTATTACTGTTATTACATCACTGTTATTACTATCATTACATCAGTTATCACAGTTATTACTGTTATTACATCACTGTTATTACTATTATTACATCAGTTATCAGTTATTACTGTTATTACATCACTGTTATTACTATTATTACATCAGTCATCACAGTTATTACTGTTATTACAGCACAGTTGTTACTGTCATTACATCAGTTATCACAGTTATTACAGCACAGTTATCACAGTTAATACTGTTATTACAACACAGTTATCAGTTATTACTGTTATTACAGCACAGTTATTACTGTTATTACAGCACAGTTATCACAGTTATTATTATTACATCATCACAGTTATTACTGTTATTACAACACAGTTATCAGTTATTACTGTTATTACATCACAGTTATTACTGTTATTACAGCACAGTTATCACAGTTATTACATCATCACAGTTATTACTGTTATTACAGCACAGTTATCACTGTTATTACATCATCACAGTTATTACTGTTATTACAGCACAGTTATCACAGTTATTACTGTTATTACATCATCACAGTTATTACTGTTATTACAGCACAGTTATCACAGTTATTACTGTTATTACATTATCACAGTTATTACTGTTATTACAGGACAGTTTTTATCACAGTTATTACTGTTATTACCTCATCACAGTTATTACTATTACAGCACAGTTATCACAGTTATTACTCTTATTACAGCATAGTTATCACTGTTATTACTGTTATTACAGCACAGTTATCAGCTATAAATGATAAGCTATCACAGTTATTACATCACAGTTATCACAGTTATTACTGTTGTTACAGCACAGTTATCAGTTATTACTGTTATTACAGCACATTTATTACTTCAGTTATCAAAGTTCTCACTGTTATTACAGCACAGTTAATACTGTTATAACAGCACAGTTACCAGTTATTACGGTTATTACAGCACAGTTATCACAGTTATTACTGTTATTACATCATCAGTTATTACTGTTATTACAGCACAGCTATCACAGTTATTACTGTTATTACATCATCACAGTTATTACTGTTATTACAGCAGTTTTTTTAATCACAGTTATTACTGTTACTACATCATCACAGTTATTACTGTTATTACAGCATAGTTATCACAGTTCTCACTGTTATTACAGCACAGTTATTATCGTTATTACATCAGTTATCACATCAGTTATCACAGTTATTACTGTTATTACAGCACAGTTATTACTGTTATTACAGCACAGTTATCAGTTATTACTGTTATTACAACACAGTTGTCAACGTTCTCTTTGTTATTACAGCACAGTTAATACTGTTATTACAGCACAGTTAATACTGTTATTACAGCACAGTTAATACTGTTATTGCTGTTATTACATCATCACAGTTATTACTGTTATTACAGCACAGTTATTACTGTTATTACAGCACAGTTTTTACTGTTATTACAGCACAGTTATTACTGTTATTACAGCACAGTTATTACTGTTATTACTGTTATTACAACACAGTTGTCAACGTTCTCACTGTTATTACAGCACAGTTATTACTGTTATTACAGCACAGTTAGTACTGTTGTTACAGCACAGTTATTACTGTTATTACAGCACAGTTATTACTGTTATTACAGCACAGTTTTTACTGTTATTACAGCACAGTTATTACTGTTATTACAGCACAGTTAGTACTGTTATTACAGCACAGTTATCAGTTATTACTGTTATTACAGCACAGTTATTATCGTTATGACATCAGTTATCACATCAGTTATCACAGTTATTACTGTTATTACAGCACAGTTATTACTGTTATTACTGTTATTACAGCACAGTTATTATTGTGATTACATCACTTGGTGAGACAAACACAGACATATAGAGCCACTCCTCTTTGCATCCTGTGGTTTGAGGACATGTCCTTTGCTTGCCCCTTGACCCCACCTGTCACTCAACCATCTGACGTGGGTCAGCCACGGTTGGTGCAAGACAGGAACATGCAGAGAAGCGCCTGTGTTTTCTCCAACACCAGACTACAGAAGGCACAGCATTGATGTTAATGCCCACTGGACATGGTGGCTGCAGCAGGTTCCATTTAGACAAATATGACTCTACAGGCAGAAAGGATTGCTAAGCACTAGTGATGGGCATCATGGCCATAAATGGATTTTATTTCCATTCTGAAAGTTCTAACCTAATTCATCACAATTTGATCTGCACTTACTGTACATTCTGAAAATGTTCCAAATGTGTTCTCAAATACTAATGCACTTTGTTATTTTCTCTTCATCATAAACAAAGTTGGACAGTTTAAACTTTCTCAAACATTTTGAAATAATAAAGGAATTGCATGGCCTAAAATGTCTTTTGCAGCCTCCTGTGACAACCACATATATCCATCCATCCATCCATTTTCTACCGCTTATTCCCTTTGGGGTCGCGGGGGGCGCTGGAGCCTATCTCAGCTACAATCGGGCGGAAGGCGGGGTACACCCTGGACAAGTCGCCACCTCATCGCAGACCACATATATCATGATGTATTATTTGGTACCCAAATGATCATTGAATTATTTCTAAACAGGTTACAAAGACTCAGAATTTTGCTGCTGATTTTTGCAATAAATTCTAGGCCCTTTTCCATTGCTGGAACTTTTTCAGGAACTTCCCCACTTAAAGTTCCTCTTGTGTTTCCACCAAAACCTACCCGAGTAGATTTAGTTCTTTATGAACCTTTCGGAGTTCCTCCTAGTGAGGTGGTACTTTTCCAAGTGACCAGGAACCTTTTTGGGGGGGCGTGCTGAGCTGTCTATCGCTGATTGGTTGAACACATTTAAGGGCGTTCCTAAAACTTGTTGTTCAAACACGCGACCGCCATTGGAATATACTTGTTTATTTCTTATTTCTTGTGTTTCTATGACAACAAACTTGAGAGAAAGAAGAACAAAATGCAGGAACTTTAGTGGGGCATCAGTGGATCAGTGGAACTATCTTGCAGTGTTTTACTCAGCCATAGTCTTTGAATTATAGGAAGTTTAATGTTGTTCATTATTTTTTGCAAACGTCATTTTAATACGCGAAGCTACGAGAAGTGCACGGACTCTTTACAGAAGAGTATGAAGCCGGACTCGAAGCCACGACCTGCCCAGTCCCTGGAAAATGCTTCTGGGCTGAGTCCACACCGACTCGGCCCACAAATCTGCGTTGCATTATGTGCAGAACACAATAAGATGGAGCTGCAGCTACAGCCTAACAACAATCCCCCTCTCCAGCCAACCACTAGTGCTTGCTCGCCACAGGAAGCTAACACCCAAATAGAGTTATGGTTGCTCACAGAAGGGATGCTACGCTATATGTGCAACGACGAAGAACCATAAAAACAATATTGCAAATACAAACCCCGTTTCCATATGAGTTGGGAAATTGTGTTAGATGTAAATATAAACGGAATACAATGATTTGCAAATCCTTTTCAACCCATATTCAGTTGAATATGCTACAAAGACAACATATTTGATGTTCAAACTCATAAACATTTTTTTTTTTTGCAAATAATCATTAACTTTAGAATTTGATGCCAGCAACACGTGACAAAGAAGTTGGGAAAGGTGGCAATAAATACTGATAAAGTTGAGGAATGCTCATCAAAGACTTATATGGAACATCCCACAGGTGAACAGGCAAATTGGGAACAGGTGGGTGCCATGATTGGGTATAAAAGTAGATTCCATGAAATGCTCAGTCATTCACAAACAAGGATGGGGCGAGGGTCACCACTTTGTCAACAAATGGCATGAGTAACTTACACATCTGTGAAGGCGCCATTAATGCTGAAAGGTACATACAGGTTTTGGAGCAACATATGTTGCCATCCAAGCAACGTTACCATGGACGCCCCTGCTTATTTCAGCAAGACAATGTGTTACGTGTTACATCAACATGGCTTCATAGTAAAAGAGTGCGGGTGTAACGTCGGGGTCGCATCGTGATGCGGGTGTTGTTCTCCCAAGGATGCAGACGGCTTCGGACACAGCTTGCAGGTAGGAAAATTATTTATTGAAAATATAAATCGTACAGGGAACAAACAAAAGACGTGCACGTAGCACAAAAGGCAAAAACAAAAGGGCTAGCGTGGGAGCTAGCAAGCCAAAAAATGGCATAGCGTGAAAAGCTAGCGGGAATCAAAGTAGTCGTTATCAGTTGTATGGGAACAAACTAGAAAGCCAGACCGAGTGAGGCCAGGCCAAAGACTAAATAGCCCTCTGATTAGTGCCCGGGCAACAGCTAACCAGAGGCAGGTGCGTACAATCTGCCGTCATGGCAACAGAAACAAACGAAACTCAAGGTGTTGAAAACACATGTGACTCAAACATAAACAAACTATGATCCGGGCAGCGGATCATAGCAGCGGGTACTAGACTGGCCTGCCTGTAGTCCAGACCTGTCTCCCATTGAAAATGTGTGGCGCATTATGAAGCCTAAAATACCACAACGGAGACCCCCGGACTGTTGAACAACTTAAGCTGTACATCAAGCAAGAATGGGAAAGAATTCCATTTCAAAAATGTGTCTCCTCAGTTCCCAAACGTTTACTGAGTGTTGTTAAAAGGAAAGGCCATGTAACACAGTGGTGAACATGCCCTTCCCCAACTACTTTGGCACGTGTTGCAGCCATGAAATTCTAAGTTAATTATTATTTGCAAAAAAAAAAAGTTTATGAGTTTGAACATCAAATATCTTGTCTTTGTGGTGCATTCAATTGAATATGGGTTGAAAAGGATTTGCAAATAATTTTATTCCGTTTATATTTACATCTAACACAATATCCCAACTCATATGGAAACGGGATTTGTACATTAAGGGTCTGCTTTACTAAGATCCGAATACCGCGCGCTAAACAACGTGTACTAGGGTTGTATAGTATACCGGTACTAGAAAAGTACCGCAATACTAAGGAATCGTATTTGGTACTATACCGCCTCTAAAAAGTACAGGCCCCGCCCCTTTTTTTTAAACGGGCATGAGGCGTGTCGTCGTCATGACATTGCTGGTTTTACGAGCAGAGGAGCATGTTGGGCAGCGCACACACACGGAGTACTTACAAGCAGACACAGCGTGTAGACAGAAAAGGGAGAATGGACGCAGTTTGGTCTAAAAACTAAAGATTATGGTGAAGTTATAACACTGAAACACCCTCAGCTAGCTAGCTACTTCTAAATCACTAATCCTCGTCTCCATGGCGACAAATAAAGTATGATTCTTACAAATAATAATAATAATAATAATGGATTAGGTTTATATAGCGCTTTTCCAGACACTCAAAGCGCTTCACAGAAAAGTGAGAACCCATCATTCATTCACACCTGGTGGTGGTAAGCTACTTTCGTAGCCACAGCTGCCCTGGGGTAGACTGATGGAAGCGTGGATGCCAGTTTGCGCCTACGGCCCCTCCGACAACCACCATTCATCATTCATTCAAGTATTAGGACGAAGAATAGCTAAACATGCTTCACTACACACCGAAGGAGGATACAGTAGCACACCGGCGTCACAATTTAAACAAATGCCATGGGTGGATCTACACCTGACATCCACTGTAATGATACCAAGTACAGGAGCGTATCTAGTCGATACTACCATATTTTTCAGAGTATAAGTCGCTCTGGAGTATAAGTCGCACCGGCCGAAAATGCACAACAAAGAAGGAAAAAAACATATATAAGTCGCACTAGACTATAAGTTGCATTTTTGGGGGACAATTTTTTGATAAAAGCCAACACCAAGAATAGACATTTGAAAGGCAATTTAAAATAAATAAAGAATAGTGAACAACAGGCTGAATAAGTGTACCTTATATGAGGCATAAATAACCAACTGAGAATGTGCCTGGTATGTTAACGTAACATATTATGGTAAGAGTCATTCAAATAACTATAACATATAGAACATGCTATACGTTTACCAAACAATCTGTCACTCCTAATCGCTAAATCCCATGAAATCTTATGTCTAGTCTCTTACGTGAATGAGCTAAATAATATTATTTGATATTTTACGGTAATGTGTTAATCATTTCACACATGAGTCGCTCCTGAGTATAAGTTGCACCCCCGGCCAAACTATGAAAAAAACTGCGACTTATAGTCCGAAAAATACGGTACTATGATTACACCAATATTTTTGTATCGTCACAAAATCTTTTTTCCTCTTTTTAAAATTTATGTTTATAAACTCAGGAAATATGTCCCTGGACACATGAGGACTTTGAATATGACCAATGTATGATCCTGTAACTACTTGGTATTGGATCGATACCTAAATGTGTGGTATCATCCAAAACTAAGGTAAAGTATCAAACAACAGAAGAATAAGTGATTATTACATTTTAACAGAAGTGTAGCTATAACATGTTAAAATAAGCAGATATTAACAGTAAATGAACAAGTAGATTAATAATCAATTTTTACAGTTTGTCCCTCATAATGTAGACAAAATAATACAATGATAAATGACACAATATGTCAGCATATGTCAGCAGACTAATTAGGAGTCTTTGTTTGTTTACTTACGACTACGTTTGTAAAAGACAAGTTGTCTAGTATGTTCACTATTTCATTTAAGGACTAAATTACAATAATAAACATATGTTTAATGTACCCTAAGATTTTTTGTTACAATAAAGACAATAATGACATTTTTATTTAGAAAAGTATCAAAATACATTTTGGTACCAGAACCGGTACCAATTTATTGGTATTAGGACAACCATAGCGTGTACTATGAGTGCGCGTGACTGCGTGTGATCTACCAAGACTGCGTGTACAATTGAAAAGTGGTGCAAAGCGCCTTATTTTGAATGAGGATTTTACGTGTGTTAATTGTGGCTTTTTACCAAGTAGACAATCATTTTCTGCACATTCATGTCATCGTGCTCCTTCCTGTGTGCCATGTGTTGAACCGGCAGCAAACATCCATCATTTGTAACAACTTTTCCGAATCGCAATCAGGACAACAGAATCATATGCACACTGACGCCTGTTTCTGTGTGCGAGGCTGTGGATCGCATCACCAGCGCATTCCTGCGTCAAACACCAGAAAATGCACAATTAAAGACGTATTTTTGTGTTGGAGATATGTTACAGCAGGGGTCACCAACCTTTTTGAAACCAAGAGCTACTTCTTGGGTACTGATTAATGGGAAGGGCTACCAGTTTGATACACACTTAAATAAATTGCCAGAAATAGCCAATTTGCTCAATTTACCTTTAACTCTATGTTATTATTAATATTCAATGATATTTATCTTTGGAGAAACACTGATCATCTTAATGATTTCTCACAATATATATATATAGAAACAGATAAATATCAATATGCAACACTTTATTTTTATATTTTCTCTAAGTGCACATTTTTCAAATTTAACATTTTCAAATGATCACTTCTAAGACAGTCTTGTGAAATCACAATATCCCATTTTAACTAGCTAGCCACTAACATTTTTTAACAAATCATGAATTACTCTGCACCATGTTTGTACAAATAATAACTCATGTAAAATACAAAAGTCAACTCTCAAATTTTTGAATAAATCATGTCACACTTTGAACTGGACACCAAATCTGTTATCTGTTTCTTTGTCAGTTAGTGAAGACCAAGTCTTTAAAATATTTTCTTGGATTTTCAAATTCTATTTGAGTTTTGTGTCTCTTAGAATTAAAAATGTCGAGCAAAGCGAGACCAGCTTGCTAGTAAATAAATACAATTTAAAAAATAGAGGCAGCTCACTGATAAGTGCTGCTATTTGAGCTATTTTTAGAACAGGCCAGCGGGCTACTCATCTGGTACTTACAGGCTACCTGGTGCTCGCGGGCACCGCGTTGGTGACCCCTGTGTTACAGCAATATATTTACAAAATTTAAAAAAAACTAACCACATTAAAAAAAAGCAGTCAGCCTCTCAGGTCAGCTATACAATTATAAAAGGAAATTGCTGAATAGACAATATGTCTATAATTTATCATTTCTGTTAGTGCACAACTTTGACACACACAAGTAGGACCCTGTAGCCGTGTGTGGAACTGTAAGTTTGCATGTCCTCGTGCTTAATAAAACGCAAAATAGTGCTCGCAAAATAAATCACATTGCACGTGCTAAATACTTATATTTGCATTTTCTACTTCCAGTATTGTGGGCATTTTAATGATCAGCATATATTTTGCATGATAATAAAGACAGAGACGCCTTATTCTCCTCACTTAACAGACACAATCCACTTTGCACACGTTTAGTAGATCAGCTTTGCGTGTGCTATCAAGTTTGCACGTGTTTTAGTACACACAAACCTCTAGTAAGGCCCTAAGTGGCTAATTGCAATCATGCCTTTGGGACATTATTGCAAAGTACTGCATGTATGGTTTCTAATGACGTTACAATATCTGTTTAACAAAAGTCTCTTGGGTGGATGACGAGTTAAATATCCTGGTTCCATCACAAACCAGGGCAGATCTTAGTAAACGGTATCAACATGTCGACTTCCTCGCCGCCCTTGAGACCAAGTGAATAATGATGGTCATTAGTATGACACAAAGAGGCTGTCAAATGTGCAGCTGCATGTTTTGTTTTTTTTGCAGCAGGATGACCTTTCTTACAGTACATCCTTGCGTTTGTGCTCACAGGGTACATACAGGTAGAATCTTTTGTGCTTACACTCCTGCAATCCCCTTTCATCGTGGAAGAACCAGCCACCACGCTGCAGGGAAGGAGTGACGGCAGTCTAATTTTGTTTTTCCTAACCTTTTGGTGAACAGAGGATGCATGGAGAGTAAACTACAGCTGGGAAGTTTGAGTCGTCCTAAGGACTGACTCATCATATCATTGTTCTTTGATATTATATTTCCTTTTTCCGCACTATTTTGACTGAACCATTTAAATGTGCATAAAGCAAGGGTGTCAAACTCATTTTAGCTCGGGGCCGCACTGGTAAAATCATGGCATAATAATGTAAAAATAAAGACAACTTCAAAATTGTTTTCTTTGTTTCTTTGGCCAAAAATAGAACAAGCACAGTCTGAAAATGTAAACATTACAAATAATCCTCTTGGTAAAAAACTTCAAGTTAGTTGAACATTCTGAGGAATAAATTGGTGCCGTTTCAAAAACATCAGGAAGAACACAAAGAACTCAGACTCAGTGTTTTTACAAAGCCATTCAACTTTAAACATGTCCTGTTTAGTATTCTCTTGTTGGCAGTTCATTAAAGATGTGTTTGGAAAAGCAATCATGGTGACATCCGCAACTGCCCCAACACATTCATTTGTCAATACTTGCTGTACATATGTACCAAGTCAGACCTACACTGTTCCAATGTCAATTTCTCTGATGATGCATTTGTTGACTGAAGTGTTGATACCAACCAAACTTAACCCCCCCCTCCATATCCCACACCCCGGATTGTACATAATGTAAATAATTCAATTCATATACTGTGATGATTATCTTGTGTGATGACTGTATTATGAAAATAGTATATATCTGTGTCATGAATCAATTTAAGTGGACCCCGACTTAAACAAGTTGAAAAACTTATTCGGGTGTTACCATTTAGTGGTCAATTGTACGGAATATGTACTTCACTGTGCAATCTACTAATAAAAGTTTCAATCAATCAATCAATCAGTCATCATTTAAATATTACAACTACAAGATAATCAAAACAATTATCAAAATGACACCATAATAGGCGAATTAAAGGTAACATAACTACAAACTTAACTAATGAGAACATGGCAGATTTAAGCATAAAACAAAACAGAACAAACAACAAATGTAGAAACACACATTTTTACAATAGAGTTCAGGGTGCACATCGCGGTGTCAACAAATTGCAAGCGTTGCACGGAACTCTAACTACTTCAAAGATGTTGGACAAGTTGACTTAAGTCTTACCGTTCCGTTATTTTATCCGTTGAGTGGATAATTTACAATTAAAGAAGGTATTGCGTGTCATTACAGCATTAGTCTGCTGCCAGCCACAACAGGAGCAGCTGATTGCTTGCACCTGCCCTAAATGGAGTAGCGGCAGCCAATCCAGAGGGCGCTTAAGGTCAGCTGACGCGTCATCTTTCAACTGATGTGTGACGTGGGTTACACTTGAATTGCTATTGCGACATCCAGTGGACACATTTAGAACAGCAGTTTCTTTCATGAAAAATTGCAGCTAATTTTTATACTTGGCAAAGTCATCTCGCGGGCCGCATTACACCTGTTGGCGGGCCTGATACCTCTGACACCCCCGGTATAAAGTCTGTAGAAACACGAATATACTTCACAGTAGTCAGTCCACTGCTTGCCTGCAGTCAGACAGGGTCATAGTAGCAGCATGGTCTGGGGTTGTACGAATGAAGATAATGAAGGTATAAATTCCTACATGTACTGTGAAGTACACCATAGACCTGCTCTTCTGCAGCACCCCCTTTGCACAGTCGTCAAGATGCTCTTGTCTTACCTCAGTGACAAGACATGAAATGGTGGCATTGATGTTACTTCAGCTGTCAAGGCTGGAGCTGATTCTGTGTTCACCCAACATAGAGATGAAGTGATGGAGGCTGCTCATTGTATCTAGAATAGAATCTTATATAGTAGCCTTAGTTATAAGTTGGAAAGTTTGCCAGATTTAGAAGACTAATAGTCTAATGCAGGGCTATTCAATTGGCGGTTCGGGGGCCCAATCGATGACACCATACTGACCCCCGAGTTCAGTTCAAAACCCTGGAGACCAACAATCCATTTTCTACCACTTATTCCCTTCTGGTCGCGGGGGGCGCTGGAGCCTATCTCAGCTACAATCGGGCGGAAGGCGGTGTACACACTGGACACCTCATCACAGAGCCAACACAGATAGACAGACAACATTCACACTCACATTCACACACTAGGGCCAATTTAGTGTTGCCAATCAACCTATCCCCAGGTGCATGTCTTTGGAGGTGGAAGGAAGCCGGAGTACCCGGAGGGAACCCACGCAGTCACGGGGAGAACATGCAAACTCCACACAGAAAGATCCCGAGGCTGGGATTGAACCCAGGACTACTCAGGACCTTCGTATTGTGAGGCACATGCACTAACCTCTATACCACCCTGCTGCCCTGGAGACCAACAGTTTTTCAGCAAATTCCTAAAAACACCAGAGTGCTCCAGTTGTACAGTATAGGGCAGGGGTCGGCAACCTTTACCAGTCAAAGAGCCATTTTGACCAGTTTCACAAATTCAAGAAAACAATGGGAGCCACAAAAATCTTTTGAACTTTAAAATGAAATAACACTGCATACAATTGTTTTTTGTTGCTTTGTGCTATGTATAATCCCAGGGTCTCAGACACGCGGCCCACACATTAATATGAAATTTGAATGTTAGTGCGGCCCGCAATTTTTATATGAATGGCGCTTGACAGCGTCATACTTGTCAACCCTCCCGATTTTACCGTTAGACCACGAATTTCAAGGCAACTATTCTTTGGAACGTGCCGTGAAGGTACAGCATTTAGCGCCCACTACAACCAGCGTGCCGGTCTAGCCACACGTTGTATGGGGCTTCTGCTTGCTCACACAAGCGACAGCAAGGCATACTTGGTCAACAACCACACAGGTTACACTGATGGTGGAGGTATAAAAAACTTAAACACTCTTACTAATAATGCGCCACACTGTGAACCCACATCAAACAAACATCTGCATCGTAACACAACAGAACAAATACCCAGAATCCCATGCAGCCCTAACTTTTCCGGGCTACTTTACACCCCCCCCCGCTACCAAACCCCGCCCACCTCAACCAACGCACGGAGGGGGGCGGGGTTTGGTGGTAGCAGGGGTGTATAATGTAGCCCGGAAGAGTCAGGGCTGCATGGGATTCTGGGTATTTGTTCTGTTGTGTTTATGTTGTGTTAAGGTGCAGATGTTCTCCCGAAATGTGTTTGTCATTCTTGTTTGGTTTTGGTTCAAAGTGTGGCGCATTATTAGTAAGAGTCTTAAAATTGTTTTATATGGCCACCGTCAGTGTAACCTGTGTGGCTGTGGACCAAGTATGCCTTGCTGTCACCTACGTGTGCAAGCAGAAGATGTATATAACAAAAGGCTGGGCTGGCACGCTATATGTACAGATTGTTGAGGGCGCTAAATGCTGTACCATCATGGCACGCCCTTATTATTATTGTTAGGGTGAAAATCGGAGAATATTAATCCCGGGAGTTTTCTGCGAGAGGCACCGAAATTCGGAAATCTCCCGGGAATATCGGGAGGGTCGTCAAGTATGCAGCTGAGCCGCATCAGAGTGATCAAAGAGCCGCATGCGGCTCCGAAGCCGCGGGTTGCCGACCCCTGGTATAGGGGAACTTGGACCACTAAAAACACATTGGCAGCAGACCCTGGCATTGACATTTTAACATTCCTATCAAACATAGAAAACTGGGGTTCAAACTTGTGATTTACATGAAGGCACCCCTTTAAAGGGGAACTGCACTTTTTGGGGAATTTTACCTATCGTTCACAATCATTATGACGGACGTTTTATTTATTTCTTGCTTTCTAACATTTAAAAAATCGACTCGTTTATGTGGCTAGCAATGCAGCTAATGGGAGCATTTAATTCTACCTCGAAATCACTTTACAATGCATTCATCAATACTTTATTTACATTCTGTAACCTGTATGTGTTTATATATATATATATATATATATATATATATATATATATATATATACATATATATATATATATATATATATATATATATATATATATATATATATATATATATATATATATATATATTAGGGCTGCAACAACTAATCGATTAAATCGATGAAAATCGATTATGAAAATAGTTGGCGATTAATTTAGTCATCGATTCGTTGGAACTATGCTGTGCGCATGCGCGGAAGCTTTTAAAAATTTTTTTTTTATAAACCTTTATTTATAAACTGCAACATTTACAAAGAGCTGAGAAACAATAATCAAAAAAAGTACAAAAACAGTACAAAACAGCGCCAGGGCGGCGTTGAGGCTACGTCTCATGAGGTGGCGTAAGCTAGCCAATGATGTGTCATGTGCAGCTCACGTGACGACGCCGTCTCCTTTGCTGGAAACATTCGAAAAATGGCGCAGGAAAACAGTACAGATAGTTTAACGGAGAAACATCTTGAGGTTATTGCTTCAATGGAGAAAAGTGTACGACCGAAGCCGTCAAAAGTGTGGGAACACTTTACTTTAAAGACATCAAAGTAGAGCGTCTCCTGCAAAATGGCACGGAAGTACAACATTGCTTCAGGAGCACTTGAAGAAGAAACATGTTGGAGCCATGGATGAAGGGAAGAACTCACAGTACGTAACTTTATGTCCATAGTGGCAACAGGCATTCATGAGTTCAGCTTTTTTGTGAGTAACGTTAACGTTATGCCTTTGCTGCAATGCGGGGCTGATAATGTGTCTCCGGCACATTTGACTCCGTTTTGAGAGAGAAAACACACGGTTACCAATTTCGAAATAAACGTAACGGACAGAAATATCTCAGGTTGGTTTCATAATGGATCAATGTAACCAGGCCCGATAAAGCTATATAAATCTATTTAGATTTGAGTGACGCTTTAGTATAACTAAATGTTATGAAGGTGCTGGAACATTTCATGCTATTATTCAGAGGCAGCCTAAAATGAATCCTTTATTATTCACAACAGAAATGTGTACAATATCTGATTCAGTTCTGATCTGATGAGTAACATTTCTGTGTTGTTATTGCTGTATGCTACACCCCCATGGTGCCAGTATGCTGTTTTTTTTCAATAAAATACTGAAAAGGATAGAAATGAAGTGTGTCTCTTTTATCCGATTATTAATCGATTAATCAAAGTAATAATCGACAGATTAATCGATTATCAAATTAATCGTTAGTTGCAGCCCTAATATATATATATATATATATATATATATATATATACATATATATCAAACTGTAACAACATTGTTATTGTAAGAGTGAACTCTGAGGAACTATTTTTCTAGCGTACTAACATCGGTGTGCTTCGATACTAGTCGTAAAATCTAACTACGGCAAGAGATAAGCTAGTTTCTACGACAACACAAAACGTGTTTGAGTTTGTAATACACAACACTGTGATAGAACACCAATCTGTACTGAGTGAAAAACATGAACAATCATATTACAGTACCTGTAAAGTATTATTTCATATTTTGTTTGTACACAGCTAGCCAGACAGTGTATGTACTGTAGTTGTAATAACACACATGACGTGCTGCGTGTATCATGATCAATATTAAAGTGACTCACTCCCCGGACAGTTGCCTGTTTGGTCCAGCTGGCCAGGGACTTCTCCTGTTGATTTTCGGTAAGCGATCCATTTATGTCAAAATAGCTTGTCTCCAAGTTCCATATTTATAGCATCAAGTTCCCTTTCATCTCCCTCTCTCAGCTTCTGTCTGCTCCAACATCTCACTCTTCCTTCATGCTCGCTTCTATAGCAGCAGTATATTCAGCTTTAAAAGTATAAGGTTGTAAATCCTCATTTGTCCAAAAAAAGTTGTCTTCATTGTCTGTTACCAAATTAGAAAACACACTCGTGTTTGATTTCGGAAGTAGGAACACATCTGTTGCCAGAAGTCAGACGTGCATAGCTATGGAAACAGAAATCAATGCGCCAAAGAAATCAGGATTAAAATGATCAAAATACGGTACATTTTGAACATATTACATATTGTTATGAAGGTGTCTGTTACTACATTATATATATACCTGCAGTGTGTATATTGTACATATTACATATTGTTATGAAGATGTCTGTTACTACATTAAATAAATACTTGCAGTGTGTATATTGTACATATTACATATTGTTATGAAGGTGTGTTACTACATTATATATATATATATATATATATATATATATATATATATATATATATACATATACATATACATACTTGCAGTGTGTATATTGTACATATTACATATTGTTATAAAGGTGTCTGTTACTACATTACATACTTGCAGTGTGTATATTGTACATATTACATATTGTTATGAAGGTGTCTGTTACTACATTATATATATACTTTCAGTGTGTATATTGTACATATTACATATTGTTAGAAAGGTGTCTGTTACCACATTATATATATAAATATACTTGCACTGTGTATATTGTACATATTACATATTGTTATGAAGGTGTCTGTCACTACATTATATATATACTTGCAGTGTGTATATTGTACATATTACATATTGTTATGAAGATGTCTGTTACTACATTAAATAAATACTTGCAGTGTGTATATTGTACATATTACATATTGTTATGAAGGCGTCTGTTACTACATTATATATGTACTTGTAGTGTGTATATTGTACATATGACATATTGTTATGAAGGTATTTGTTACCACATTATATATATATATTTGCAGTGTGTATATTGTACATATGACATATTGTTATGAAGGTGTCTGTTACTACATTATATATATACCTGCAGTGTGTATATTGCACATATTACATATTGTTATGAAGCTGTCTGTTACTACATTATATATATATACCTTCAGCGTGTATATTGTACAAATTACATATTGTTATGAAGGTGTCTGTTACTACATTATATATATACTTGCAGTGTGTATATTGTACATATTGCATATTGTTACAAAGGTGTCTGTTACCACATTATATATATATATATATATATATATATATATATATATATATATATATATATATATGTATGTGTGGGGAAAAAAAATCACAAGACTATTTCATCTCTACAGGCCTGTTTCATGAGGGGGGCCTGTTTCATGAGGGGGGTACCCTCAATCGTCAGGAGATCCTGACGATTGAGGGTACCCCCCTCATGAAACAGGCCTGTAGAGATGAAATAGTCTTGTGATTTTTTTCCCCCACACATACATATATTGCGCTCTACTACGGTATCGAGCACTATTTTTTGGATAACCTTATTAAGACATATATATATATATATATATATATATATATATATATATATATATACCTGCAGCGTGTATATTGTACAAATTACATATTGTTATGAAGGTGTCTGTTACTACATTATATATATACTTGCAGTGTGTATATTGTACATATTGCATATTGTTACAAAGGTGTCTGTTACCACATTATATATATATATATATATATATATATATATATATATATATATATATATATATATATATATATATATATATATATATATATATACTTGCACTGTGTATATTGTACATATTACATATTGTTATGAAGATGTCTGTTACTACATTAAATAAATACTTGCAGTGTGTATATTGTACATATTACATATTGTTATGAAGGTGTCTGATACTACATTATATATATACTTGTAGTGTGTATATTGTACATATGACATATTGTTATAAAGATATTTGTTACCACATTATAGATATATATATATATATTTGCAGTGTGTATATTGTCCATATGACATATTGTTATGAAGGTATCTGTTACTACATTATAGACAGTAAATACTTGCAGTGTGTATATTACATATAAAACGTTGATGGAGGGTTTTGAAGTTGTTTTAGCGGACTTTAAAGGTTACAACGGTGATTATAATTAGCCTCATCTTTAAAATCCTAAAGGAACAATAAGACGTGTGTTCTTGTCTCATAATGATTGTGAACAATGGGCAGAATTCCCTTTAAGTTTCCCTTTAAGTCCTCTACTTTTTGGCAGTTACACATTTTTTTTGCAATGTGATTTATGTAACTAAGGTGTTGCTTCTTTACTTCAAATGTCATTGTTTGTTAAACTGTTGACTTATACTAGTGGTGTTCCTCAAGTTTCCATTTAAGGTCCTCTCTTTTTCATCATGTGGGCTAGTCAACTGGTAGCCTGCGAGTTCGGTTTAGAAATCTCGTGAGAGATAAATTTTTTCAGCGGATTCTTGGAAACACTAGACTCAGAGATGATATTTGACAATTTTGCAGAAAGTCCTGAAAAACATCACATTTCTTCTTCATGCCCCTTCATTCGGTCCTTAGCTTTCGGAAAATGAAGCTCCCAAACAATTTAGTTGAGGATCCCTGGTCTAATGAGATCAGGTTCACACAACTAATATAGAGAGTATCCCTCCCAATATGTGTCAACAAAAGTGTGTTGGAACAGAGACATGTCCAGTTTGGATCAAAACCAAAGACAACAATCTCATGGTTAAGTTTGTTTTCCTCCAGCTGGCAGTTAGCGTTCTCCCTCTCAGCGTGTGCTGGAAATGATTCAAGGCATTCGGACGACCAAGGCCGCCTTGTAAAACTCAATTTAGCGGCAAATAATGGGAATGTTGCGGGACAATAAAAATAGCCTCAGCAAATAAATTGAATAAGCAGCAAAAGCGGAGCGTCAGTATAAGTGTGCTTGGAACGGAGGACTGATGGGGTCATTCTCATCAAAGTAAGTAGCAATGAATCATGCAGGAGAAAATAAGAAGACATATTGACTTTGACAGCACAAAGGAGGTGGACAAGAAACAGCAGTAAATTAATTCTAGGGAAGCGGGAGACAAATGGAGGCCAGTGATACCAGCAAGTTCTATAACTTCAACATCCAAAGGCCTTAATTGTTGTTGTTTTTTTAGGACTCCTCTATTTGATTAATGCTGAGTGCTCTTATTTATTGCTGCCTTCTTTGGAAGAGGAAAGAAAAAAAAGAAAAGCAGGTCCCAAAGGCTCAAAGTTGCGCAATCCTAACATTATATGCCATTGTGCAAACGTTTTATTGACGCCAGGTCTGATTCAGACTCACGATGGGGTTTGGCTAATGGTTCCTCCAGTCAACAACAAAACAAAGTAAAGAAACATGCCCCCAAGCCATGCAGGGCGGTGGTGGAAAATCACTTGTGTGTATAACTCAGTCAGTGCTTGACCCTGCTTTATTTACAAAACTGCTCAATCATTCAGAAGTTAGCAAATATTAGAAAAAATGTGTGTGTTTAAAACACAACATACGGGTGTATTAGAAATACATAATGTTGAATACAAAGATTATAACCGAAATAATACAAACGTAAATATTATTTGAATTTATTTTACTATAAATAGGTACTACACAAAAACAATGCAGGCAAGTAAAATCTAAACTTATTTAATGAAGAATGGATTAACTATTACAATTATTTAATGAATAATTGACCAATTATTTGAAATTATCAATCATTCAAAATTATTGAAAAAAAAGGTTTTCATACATAAAAAAAAAAAATAGCAATTGGGAAAAAAATACATGAAAATGTCCAAAACAAATTATTTGGGTTTATTAGTATTATTATTATTATAAATTTTAAAGTTTTGTGCGACTTACAATTTTTTTTTTTTTTAATCCAATTGGTAACTGTACGCCCACAAGGACATTTGACTTGAGAATGCTGTGTCTCCTATCATTTTCTCTTCTTATCCTTCCCCGTCTGTGCAACGGCATTAAACGTCAAATAAACACAACATAAGGGTGTATTAGAAATACATAATGTTGAATACAAAGATCAAAAACCAAAATAATACAAATGTAATTATTATTTGAATTTAATATACTATAAGTAAGTACAACACAAAAACAATGCAGGCAAGTAAAATCTAAAATTGTGTTGTTTTTATTTGCTTTAAGTGCAAATTTATCTAATGAATAATAGATTAATTATTTTAAATTATCAATCATTTTTATACATAAAAATACTTACTTAGCAATTTTGGAAAAAATACATTAAAATGTCCAAAACAAATTATTTAGATTTGTTATTAATATTAGAAAGTTTCAAAGTTTTGTGCGACTTACAAGTTTTTTTTTTTTTAAATCCAATTGGTAATTGTACACTCACAAGGACATTTGACTTGAGTACGCCGTGTCTCCTTTCATTTTCTCTACTTATCCTTGCCTGTCTGTGCAAAGGCATTAAAAGTCAAATAAACACAACATAAGGGTGTATTAGAAATACATAATGTTGAATACAAAGATCAAAAACCAAAATAATACAAATGTAATTATTATTTGAATTTAATATACTATAAATAAGTACAACACAAAAACAATGCAGGCAAGTAAAATCTAAAATTGTGTTGTTTTTTTGCTTTAAGTGCAAATGTATTTAATGAATAATAAATAAATTATTTTATATTATCAATGATTTTTATATGTAAAAATACTTATTTAGCAATTTGGGGAAAAAATACATTAAAATGTTCAAAACAAATTATTTAGATTTGTTATTAATATTAGAAAGTTTCAAAGTTTTGTGCGACTTACAAGGTTTTTTTTAATCCAATTGGTAACTGTACACCGACAAGGACATTTGACTTGAGTATGCCGTGTCTCCTTTCATTTTCTCTACTTATCCTTGCCCGTCTGTGCAATGGCATTAAAAGTCAAATAAACACAACATAAGGGTGTATTAAAAATACATAAAGTTGAATACAAAGATCAAAAACCAAAATAATACGAATGTAATTATTATTTGAATGTATTATACTATAAATACGTACAACACAAAAACAATGCAGGCAAGTAAAATCTAAAACTGTTTTGCGTTACAAAATGATTTAATGAATAACGGGTTATTTATTTATTAAAATGATTTAGTGAATAATTGATTAATTATTAAAATTATTTAATGAATAATTGATCAATGATTTGAAATTATCAATCATTTTTATACATAAAAAAAATACTTAGCAATTAGAAAAAATACATGAAAATGCCGAAAACAAATTATTTGGATTTGTTTTTATTATTAGAATGTTTCAAAGTTTTGCGACTTACAAGGTTTTTTTTTTTTTTTTTTTTATAAATCAAATTCCTAACCGTAACCCACAAGGACATTTGACTTGAGTACGCTGTGTCTCCTATCATTTTCTCTTGTTATCATTCTCCGTCTGTGCAAAGGCATTGGAAGTCCGATAAACACAAGAAGCCTTATCAAACCTGGCCATCTAAGGCACAGTCCATGCACAAAGAGACGGCTGGGAGCCATTAGATCAGGGCTGTCAAACTCATTTTAACTCAGGGGCCACATGGAGGAAAATCTATTCCCACTCGGGGCGGACTGGTAAAATCATGGCATAATAACTTAAAAATAAAGACAACTTCAGATTATTTTCTTTGTCTCACTTTGGCCGTAAATAGAACAAGCACATTGTGAAAATGTACATATTACAAATAATCCTCTTGGCAAAACACTTGGCGTAAGTTGAAAACTCTGAGGAAAAAAAATGGGTGCAGTTTCAAAAACACCATGAAGAACACCATGAACTTAGACTTTGTCTCAGTGTTTTTACAAAGCCATTAAACTTTAAAGGCCTACTGAAATGCAATTTTCTTATTTAAACGGGGATAGCAGGTCCATTCTATGTGTCATACTTGATCATTTCGCGATATTGCCAAATTTTTGCTGAAAGGATTTAGTAGAGAACATCGACGATAAAGTTCACAACTTTTGGTCGCTGATAAAAAAGCCTTGCCTGTACCGGAAGTAGCAGACGAGTAGCGTGACGTCACAGGTTGTGGAGCTCCTCACATCCGCACATTGTTTACAATCATGGCCACCAGCAACAAGAGCGATTCGGACCAAGAAAGCGACAATTTCCCCATTAATTTGAGCGAGGATGAAAGATTTGTGGATGAGGAAAGTGAGAGTGAAGGACTAGAGGGCAGTGGGAGCGATTCAGATAGGGAAGATGCTGTGAGAGGCGGGTGGGACCTGATATTCAGCTGGGAATGACTAAAACAGTAAATAAACACAAGACATATATATACTCTATTAGCCACAACACAACCAGGCTTATATTTAATATGCCACAAATTAATCCCGCATAACAAACATCTCCCCCCTCCCGTCCATATAACCCGCCAATACAACTCAAACACCTGCACAACACACTCAATCCCACAGCCCAAAGTACCGTTCACCTCCCAAAGTTCATACAGCACATATATTTCCCCAAAGTCCCCAAAGTTACGTGCGTGACATGCACATAGCGGCACGCACGTACGGGCAAGCGATCAAATGTTTGGAAGCGTACTCACAGTACCGTGTCTGCGTATCCAACTCAAAGCCCTCCTGGTAAGAGTCTCTGTTGTCCCAGTTCTCCACAGGCCAATGGTAAAGATTGACTGTCATCTTTCGGGAATGTAAACAATGAAACACCGGCCGTGTTTGTGTTGCTGAAGTCGGCCGCAATATACCGCTTCCCTCCTACAGCTTTCTTCTTTGCTGTCTCCATTGTTCATTGAACAAATTGCAAAAGATTCACCAACACAGATGTCCAGAATACTGTGGAATTTTGCGATGAAAACAGACGACTTAATAGCTGGCCACCATGCTGTCTCAAAATGTCCTCTACAATCCGCGACGTCACGCGCTGACGTCATCATACCGAGACGTTTTCAGCAGGATATGTCGCACGAAATTTAAAATTGCACTTGAGTAAACTAACCCGGCCGTATTGGCATGTGTTGCAATGTTAAGATTTCATCATTGATATACAAACTATCAGACTGCGTGGTCGGTAGTAGTGGGTTTCAGTAGGCCTTTAAGGATTTCCTGTTTAGCACTCTAACGTTGGCAGTTTATTAAAAATGTTTGGAAACGCAACCGGTTGTTTCCACAAACTGCCGCATTGGTGAAATCCGCATACTGCCACAACACATTCATTTATCATCATTCAAATATTACAATTAAATTAAACATGGTGTCAGTTATCAAAACGCCACCATAGCTTTGTGATGTGGCTTTTGTGAACACAGCCTGCTGGGACTTAAGACCTGGTTTTAATTCTTCCACCGTATGTAACCTTTGTTCCGTGTCCATATTCTTGTGTTTGTGTTTCTTAGTGCCTTCTTAGATGATATTCTTTCATTACAGCCACACTTTCTCCACACAGGTTTGCCTTTTACCTCAGTCATCATGTACTCTGCCTCTCACCTGCCCTGAAACCCTCTGTTCTCACCGTCCACCTTCCCTTTAGCCATTATTAGGGAGAGGGTTGCTGAAAGTTGACATCTGCCCTGAAAGCTGATGACTAATGAAGCCCAGGCCAACTTGTGCGCTGCAGTGAATTCGGGAACTACCGTTGCATTGTGGGTAATGGAGTATTGGTGCGTGCAAAACAGCAGCAGGCTGTGGGCCGTTTCTAATACTAATCAAATATCATCATAGATCATTCATTTGCAGGCCGGATCTGAACCGCGGGCCCTGACTTTGACACCTAAGTATTAGATGCTGTGTCAGTGCCCATCAATAATGACCATGTTTAGATTGAATTATAAAGGGTCCACTTATGTTAAAGGAGTGGACACGTCACATAATGCACGCCATTTATCAGCAGGCCTCTCTGCTGATGTTCCTACCTCATGTTGGCACATGCACCATTTAGCCCTTTTGTCATTTATATGCCTCTCCTTTCTCCTCATTGCCATTTTCATCTTCCTTCACACTGCTTGCTCCCTCCATGCCGGCGTCCCCTCCACCACGTGGTGTCACACACACCACACTGGTCGTGCTCTTGCCTGCAATCCATCATTGTGTTTAGGTTAATGAGGCTGGAGTACTCCAGCTCATGAAGAGTCTGATGTCGATGGACTCAACCAATCAAGCGCCATTATAGGAGAAGGTGTCCTTGGCGGCGGAAATGTCACCACGGTTCAGCAATAATGCAACACAATGGCAGCTGTATGGAAGTAGAATTGTCTCACATCAACTTATATATATCAATATGATATTAATACATATGCATATATTAATTACTATACAAATACAAATGTGATATACAAATAAATAAATAATTTGTACAAATAAACGCGTATTTGTAAATATATTTTTGAGATTTGAAAATATATACACAAATAAAATTTCTAAATATAAAAATGTGACATACAAATAAATCACAAATTTGTATAAATAAACCTGTATTTGTAAATATATGTTTGAGATTGAATATAAATATGCTTGATTTTGTATTTGTATTTGTATTGAATTTGCATATGTGGATCGCTTTTCTGCTTTTGTGTCGATGAGACATTCCTCCCACAAACCAGATGCACAAATAAATGGGACCTACACACTCCCCTGAACAACCAGCAGAGGGCACTGCAGCCAGAGTGGTCTGGGTCACAGAGCATTATTTGCATTATATGCAAAATGCCTAGAGTTCTCTGCACAAAAACAATCCACGTCTTTACAGAGAGAATGCTCAACGGGCCTGAGCCAGGTAACGTTAGCCTAGTATTAGCTAATGCTAATTTATCCAGTTAATCTGAAAGGTCGTGCTAGCTGCTCATTTTATTGTATCAATGCCGTTGACTGACCTTGTCCCGATGTAGATACTGATCTCTTATTAGGCTGCAGTGCCCTCTGCTGGTTGTTCAGGGAAGTGTGTCGGTCACATTTATTTGTGTATCTGGTTTGTGGGGGGGATGTCTCATCGACAGAAAAGCAAAAAAGCGATCCACATATGCAAATTCAATACAAATACAAATACAAAATCAAGCATATTTAAATTCAAATCTCAAATATATACTGTATTTACAAATACACGTTTATTTATACAAATTCTTGATTTATTTGTAGGTCGGATTTTTATATTTATACATTTTATTTGTATATGTTTTCAAATCTCAAAAATATATTTACAAATATTTGTTTATTTATACACATTGTTTATGTATTTGTATATCACATTTGTATTTGTATATTTATTAATATTTGCATATATATTAATATCATATTAATATACATAAGTTGATGTGAGACAATTCTACTTCCATACAGCTGTAACAATATTAATTTATACATAAACACATGCAATTAATAACCAAGTATAGGAGCCTTTGCGTAAAAAGAAAACAATCCACATAACTATGGTAAAAAAAAACAAAAAAACAATACATTTACTTAAAAACAATCATTAATATGACTCAAATGATAATTCAATATAAGTAAAAAGCGACTAAATCAGTGATTCTCAAATTGTAATGGTGCGTCAAAGATGTCTGTAAATATGTACTGTATAGTATCATTGTTGGTTATGTGTGTAATGTTACAGTGACCACACATTTTAAATATTCTTGTTCAATAAAACCTATGCCAAGTTTTTAATGAAGACTTAGGCCTACTACGCTACTAACATTGGTCATTACGGTTGTACTTAATGTATACTTAAACCCACTAAGCTACTGTCTTTTAATGTTGGTCATTATGGTGGTACTTAATGAATACTTAGGTCTACTACACTACTGTATTTTAATGTTGTCATTATAGTGGTACTTAATGAATACTTAGGTCTACTACACTACTGTATTTTAATGTTGTCATTATGGTGGTAGTTAATGAATACTTATGTCTACTACACTACTGTATTTTAATGTTGTCATTATGGTGGTACTTAATGAATACTTAGGTCTACTACACTACTGTATTTTAATGTTGTCATTATGGTGGTACTTAATGAATACTTAGGTCTACTACACTACTGTATTTTAATGTTGTCATTATAGTGGTACTTAATGAATACTTAGGTCTACTACACTACTGTATTTTAATGTTGTCATTATGGTGGTCGTTAATGAATACTTATGTCTACTACACTACTGTATTTTAATGTTGTCATTATGGTGGTACTTAATGAATACTTAGGTCTACTACACTACTGTATTTTAATGTTGTCATTATGGTGGTAATTAATGAATACTTAGGTCTACTACACTACTGTATTTTAATGGTGTCATTATGGTGGTACTTAATGAATACTTAGGTCTACTACACTACTGTATTTTAATGTTGTCATTATGGTGGTACTTAATGAATACTTAGGTGTACTACACTACTGTATTTTAATGTTGTCATTATGGTGGTACTTAATGAATACTTAGGTGTACTATACTACTGTATTTTAATGTTGACATTATGGTGGTACTTAATGAATACTTAGGTCTACTACACTACTGTATTTTAATGTTGACATTATGGTGGTACTTAATGAATACTTAGGTCTACTACACCACTGTATTTTAATGTTGTCATTATGGTGGTACTTAATGAATACTTAGGTTCACTACACTACTGTATTTTAATGTTTTCATTATGGTGGTACTTAATGAATACTTAGGTCTACTACACCACTGTATTTTAATGTTGTCATTAAGGTGGTACTTAATGAATACTTAGGTCTACTACACTACTGTATTTAATATTGTCATTATGGTGGTACTTAATGAATACCGTAGTTTTCGGAGTATAAGTCGCACCTGCCGAAAATGCATAATAAAGAAGGAAAAAAACATATATAAATCGCACTGGAGCCCGGCCAAACTATGAAAAAAACTGAGACTTATAGTCCGAAAAATACAGTACTTAGATCTACTACCCTACTTTATTTTAATGTTGTCATTATGGTGGTACTTAATGAATACTTAGGTGTACTACACTACTGTATTTTAATGTTCTCATTATGGTGGTACTTGGAGAAGCATCTACTAAACATGACAGGCAAGTCATGGTATTGGTTGAAGCAATAACAAAATGATTGGTTGAACTGGCGTCCTCCCATTATTCCTTGTGGTGTTTATGAGATGCACTGCGAGGGAGCGAGCTTCACGGTGCCATTGCAGCGATGCGCTCCAGCTGTCAAGACAGGCGACGGGAAACAGTTGAGAATATTTGCTCCTCAAAGTCCCTCTCCTCTTTAGGAGAGGTTCCCATATATGAATAAATCATGTGTGGTCATCTGGAAAGGAGGGTGTGACAGATGACCTGCCTTCAGCTGAACGGAGGAGAACGCCGTGGTCTCTGTGCCTTTGGCTGAACACCGTGTGCCAATGTTATATCCTTCACCGCTTATTCAAATACCAACCATCACAAAGTCATTTCAAACAATAACACAGACATGACACTATTGCCTTGTGGTCAATTATATTGCGGTAGGATCAGCCTCTTCCTTTTAAAGCCATGTTTTTTCTGACATTGCGTAGGTGAGACTCCAATTTGTATACTTTTCACGGAAACAAACACAAATCAATGGAATTTAGAGAAACAAATTGGACATTTGCAGGCTTGCGGATGCTGGAATTTTTAAAAATGTCCCTGAATCAACCGTGCTCATGCAGGCCCCGACCCCCACCACTACTGCAAAACACCATTACCTTGGTACTCACTTCACTATTTAGACATAAGGACCCCTTTCTACCAAATGTTCAGGAACTTTTGGTTTGTGGTAGAAGTGTAGAAGTGTGTAGTTTGTGTTTCCACCGCATTTCACCGTTCAGGCGAGTTTATACAAATCAGGCTGATGACGTAGGGAGGAGTGGTTTACTATATTTCTACACTGATACCATGTGAATAAACAGACAATATTAGGCCGAAGTTATTTTACTAAGAAGTAAGTAAATGAAATACAAAACAATATGATTTAAAAAAATAGTGTACCGATTTGTTTACAAAAAGTCAGGCTTTTTTCTGCAATGTCCAACAGTCAGAAAGTCGTCTTCTCAGTAAATGATGAATTCATGAGGGTCAGGTGGTTTCTTACGGCCCATTTCAGCTGTAAATAACAATATATCAGTTATACATGTCAGTGTTTATCTGTAAATAACACTATATAAATAATACATGTCAGTGTTTATCTGTAAATAACACTATATAAATAATACATGTCAGTGTTTATCTGTAAATAACACTATATAAATAATACATTTCAGTGTTAATCTGTAAATAATATATAAACAATACATGTCAGTGTTTATCTGAAAATAACAATAACTAAATAATAAATGTCAGTGTTTATCTGTAAATAACAATATATAAATAATAAATGTCAGTGTTTATCTGTAAATAATATATAAATAATAAATGACAGTGTTTATCTGTAAATAACAATATATACTAATAAATGTCAGTGTTTATCTGTAAATAACAATATATAAATAATAATAAATGTCAGTGTTTATCTGTAAATAACACTATATAAAATAATATATGTCAGTGTTTATCTATAAATAACACTATATAAATAATACATGTCAGTGTTTATCTGTAAATGACACTATATAAAATAATACATGTCAGTGTTTATCTGTAAATAACACTATATAAATAATACATGTCAGTGTTCATCTGTAAATACCACTATATAAATAATACATTTCAGTGTTAATCTGTAAATAATATATAAACAATACATGTCAGTATTTATCTGTAAATAACAATATATAAATAATAAATGTCAGTGTTTATCTGTAAATAACAATATATAAATAATAAATGTCAGTGTTTATCTGTAAATAATATATAAATAATAAATGACAGTGGTTATCTGTAAATAACAATATATAACTAATACATGTCAGTGTTTATCTGTAAATAACAATATATAAATAATAAATGTCACTGTTTATCTGTAAATAATATATAAATAATAAATGTCAGTGTTTATCTGTAAATAACACTATAAAAATAATAAATGTCAGTGTTTATCTGTAAATAACAATATACAAATAATACATGTCAGTGTATTTCTGTAAACAATATACAAATAATAAATGTCAGTGTTTATCTGTAAATAACACTATATAAATAATAAAGGTCAGCGTTTATCTGTAAATAACAATATATAAATAATACATGTCAGTGTTTATCTGTAAATAATATATAAATAATAAATGACAGTGGTTATCTGTAAATAACAATATATAACTAATACATGTCAGTGTTTATCTGTAAATAACAATATATAAATAATAAATGTCACTGTTTATCTGTAAATAATATATAAATAATAAATGTCAGTGTTTATCTGTAAATAACACTATATAAATAATAAATGTCAGTGTTTATCTGTAAATAACAATATACAAATAATACATGTCAGTGTATTTCTGTAAACAATATACAAATAATAAATGTCAGTGTTTATCTGTAAATAACACTATATAAATAATAAATGTCAGCGTTTATCTGTAAATAACAATATATAAATAATAAATGTCAGTGTTTATCTGTAAATATCCATCCATCCATCCATTTCTACCGCTTATTCCCTTCGGGGTTGCGGGGGGCGCTGGAGTAACACTATATACATAATAAATGTCAGTGTTTATCTGTAAATAACAATATACAAATAATACATGTCAGTGTATTTCTATAAATAACAATACACAAATAATAAATGTCAGTGTTTATCTGTAAATAACATATACAGTACATAATAAATGTCAGTGTATTTCTGTAAACAATATACAAATAATAAATGTCAGTGTTTATCTGTAAACAACACTATATAAATAATACATGTCAGTGTTTATCTGTAAATACCACTATACAAATAATACATTTCAGTGTTAATCTGTAAATAATATATAAACAATACATGTCAGTGTTTATATAAATAATTAATGTCAGTGTTTATCTGTAAATAACAATATATAAATAATATATGTCAGTGTTTATCTGTAAATAACAATATATAAATAATACATGTCAGTGTTTATCTGTAAATAACAATATACAAATAATAAATGTCAGTGTTTATCTGTAAATAACAATATACAAATAATAAATGTCAGTGTTTTTGTGTAAATAACACTATATAAATAACAAATGTCAGTGTTTATCTGTAAATAACATATGCATAATAAATGTCAGTGTTTGTCTGTAAATAACAATATACAAATAATAAATGTCAGTGTTTTTGTGTAAATAACACTATATAAATAATAAATATCAGTGTTTATCTGTAAATAATATATGCCTGTGTTTATCTGTAAATAAAAATATATAAATAATAAATATCAGTGTTTATCCGTAAATAACTTTTTTGTTTTGTTTTTTTTAAATCCGTAAACAACAATATATTAATAATAAATGTCAGGGTTTATGATCAAAACTTGAAGACATCGACTTTAGCGTTAGCTTGTTAGTATTAGCATTCTGTTCACTCGGCTAATAACGACACAAATGGAGTGTCACTGACTACTTTTACAACATGTAATAAAGTAAATAGTTAATATTTGATGTAATTTACTTTCATCACACTCGTGCTCTGCCTCCTTTATTTCACATTTTCACAAGGTCTCAGAGTTGTAAGCATCTGAGGTCGCCGCTTAGAGTCTGGCTGAATACTTCATACTCCCCTGTAAATATGTTTAAAAGAGTCCGTCCACTTCTCGAATCAAAATGAAATTAGTAAACAACAATAAACTGCAATTAGTTTAAAGACTACTGCTGAGGAAAAACACTGCAAGATAGTTCCACTGATCAACCATCTTTAGCACAAAGATAAGCCACAAAAGTTCCTGCGAGGCCTGGGTGATATATTGATTTCATCGAAATATTCAAGTTTTTTGCTGCAGGCGGTTTAAAACATTTTAAAAATCGATTATTGTTCCTCCCCGAGCTCCGGTACACTCTTTGTCCCTCAGGGGCTTCCATAGCTTGCCCTTGTGCCCTTACCTCCTTAATGGCACACCTAGCAAAACATGGCTAATTCTAACGCTAACCAGAGTTTGTTCTAAAGAAATGAAAAGTGCAGTCAGTACTTTGGAAGAAGAGACTGCACGCTGCTAAGTTACTTTCAAAAAGGCAGCAGCACAACAAACTTGTTCCAGCATATGAAACTGAAACCTGCAGCCGAGTGCAGGAAATACTATTCTTTACCAGGTGAACAACATGCAAACTACAGGATATACATCACTTGACTATGGTGGAATCATAAATGATGATACCATGTATCATGATACCATGTATGATGATAGCATGTATGATGACAGCATGTATGATGCCAGCATGTATGATGGTACCATGTATGATGGTACCATGTATGATGATACCATGTATGATGACACCATGTATGATGATACCATGTATGATGATAGCATGCATGATGACAGCATGTATGATGATAGAATGCATGATGACAGCATGTATGATGATACCATGTATGATGATACCATGTATGATGACAACATGTATGATGGCAGCATGTATGATGATACCATGTATGATGATAGCATGTATGATGACAGCATGTATGATGATACCCTGTATGATGATACCATGTATGATGACAGCATATATGATGATAGCATGTATGATGACAGCATGTATGATGATACCATGTATGATGATAGCATGTATGATGATACCATGTATGATGACACCATGAATGATGACACCATGAATGATGATACCATGTATGATGATAGCATGTATGAT
The DNA here is from genome assembly GCF_033978685.3 of Nerophis lumbriciformis. Taxonomy (NCBI): domain Eukaryota; kingdom Metazoa; phylum Chordata; class Actinopteri; order Syngnathiformes; family Syngnathidae; genus Nerophis; species Nerophis lumbriciformis. The sequence goes on from NC_084566.2 coordinate 5,212,209, forward strand.
GATACCATGTATGATGACAGCATGTATGATAATACCATGTATGATGACACCATGTATGATGATAGCATGTATGACAGCATGTATGATGCCAGCATGTATGATGGTACCATGTATGATGGTACCATGTATGATGACACCATGTATGATGATAGCATGTATGATGATAGCATGTATGATGATAGCATGTATGATGACACCATGTATGATGATAGCATGTATGATGATACCATGTATGATGACACCATGTATGATGATAGCATGTATGATGATAGCATGTATGATGATAGCATGTATGATGACACCATGTATGATGATAGCATGTATGATGATAGCAGGTATGATGATAGCATGTATGATGACACCATGTATGATGACACCATGTATGATGATACCATGTATGATGATAGCATGTATGATGATACCATGTATGATGACAGCATGTATGATGATACCATGTATGATGACACCATGTATGATGATAGCATGTATGATGACAGCATGTATGATGATAGCATGTATGATGATACCATGTATGATGACAGCATGTATGATGATACCATGTATGATGACACCATGTATGATGATAGCATGTATGACGATAGCATGTATGATGACACCATGTATGATGATAGCATGTATGATGATAGCATGTATGATGACAGCATGTATGATGACAGCATGTATGATGACAGCATGTATGATGATACCATGTATGACAGCATGTATGATGACAGCATGTATGATGACACCATGCATGATGATACTATGTATGATGATATAATGTATGATGATACCATGTATGATGACACCATGTATGATGATACCATGTATGATGACACCATGTATGATGATAGCATGTATGATGATACCATGTATGATGACACCATGTATGATGACACAATGTATGATGATAGCATGTATGATGACACCATGTATGATGATACCATGTATGATGACACCATGTATGATGATAGCATGTATGATGACACCATGTATGATGACACAATGTATGATGATAGCATGTATGATGACACCATGTATGATGACACCATGTATGATGACAGCATGTATGATGATAGCATGTATGATGATACCATGTATGGTGACACCATGTATGATGATACCATGTATGATGACAGCATGTATGATGATACCATGTATGATGACAGCTTGTATGATGATAACATGTATGATGACACCATGTGTGATGACAGCATGTATGATGATAGCATGTATGATGATACCATGTATGATGATAGCATGTATGATGACAGCATGTATGATGATACCATGTATGATGACAGCATGTATGATGACACCATGTATGATGACACCATGTATGATGATACTATGTATGATGATACCATGTATGATGATAGCATGTATGATGACAGCATGTATGATGATACCATGTATGATGACACCATGTATGATGATAGCATGTATGATGACAGCATGTATGATGATAGCATGTATGATGATACCATGTATGATGGTACCATGTATGATGATACCATGTATGATGATAGCATGTATGATGATACCATGTATGATGATAGCATGTATGATGATAGCATGTATGATGATAGCATGTATGATGATAGGATGTATGATGACACCACGTATGATGATAGCATGTATGATGATAGCATGTATGATGACACCATGTATGATGACAGCATGTATGATGATACCATGTATGACAGCATGTATGATGACAGCATGTATGATGACACCATGTATGATGATACTATGTATGATGATATAATGTATGATGATACCATGTATGATGACACCATGTATGATGATAGCATGTATGAGCGGCATGGCGTAGTGGGTAGAGCAACCGTGCCAGAAACCTGAGGGTTGCAGGTTCGCTCCCCGCCTCTTACCATCCAAAAAAAAATCGCTGCCGTTGTGTCCTTGGGCGGGACACTTCACCCTTTGCCCCCGGTGCCACTCACACCGGTGAATTGAATGATGAATGATAGGTGGTGGTCGGAGGGGCCGTTGGCGCAAATTGCAGCCATGCTTTCGTCAGTCTACCCCAGGGCAGCTGTGGCTATGAAAGTAGCTTACCACCACCAGGTGTGAATGATTGATGGGTTCTACATGTAAAGCGACTTTGGGTACTTAGAAAAGCACTATATAAATCCCAGTTATTATTATTATTATTATTATGATGATACCATGTATGATGACACCATGTATGATGATAGCATGTATGATGATACCATGTATGATGACACAATGTATGATAGCATGTATGATGACACCATGTATGATGATACCATGTATGATGACACCATGTATGATGACACAATGTATGATGATAGCATGTATGATGACACCATGTATGATGATACCATGTATGATGACACCATGTATGATGATAGCATGTATGATGATACCATGTATGATGACACCATGTATGATGACACAATGTATGATGATAGCATGTATGACACCATGTATGATGACACCATGTATGATGACAGCATGTATGATGATACCATGTATGATGATAGCATGTATGGTGACACCATGTATGATGATACCATGTATGATGACAGCATGTATGATGATACCATGTATGATGACAGCATGTATGATGATAACATGTATGATGACACCATGTGTGATGACAGCATGTATGATGATAACAAGTATGATAGCATGTATGATGATACCATGTATGATGGTATCATGTATGATGAAAGCATGTATGATGATACCATGTATGATGATACCATGTACAATGAGAAATAAGCACTTTATCTACTTCCTGAAACAAACTACAGTCCTATATACATAAACAGATATATATATATATATATATATACAAACACACATACATATATTATATATATATATATATATATATATATATATATATATATACATACACATATCTATATATATATATATATATATATATATATATATATATATATATATACACACACTGTATGTACTGCTTTATGTACTGCACAGTGTATCAAATGTAATACTGTAGTAAAACGACTTGCTCTGTACTAAATGTTTGCAAAATAGCCTACCTTCGATTTATCTGTGTATAATTTGACCAAAAAATCACTATCAGCAGACAAATATGAAGCAGGTGAAGAAATATACATTATATTTTTATTTAGATGTGTAATTATGCATACAAATGACTGTTTTGAAAAGTTTGCTCTATTTCAATTATTGTAAAGTAAAAATAAAATAAAGGTTATTTTTTGTTTTGATGCAATCAAATACAAACTATAATTAAAATGCTGCATTTAGAAAGATAATTAGGGATGTACAATATTTATTTTCAAACTGATAATGATAACTTCCTGCTTCTCAAAGACCGATAACTTTGTCATCTGTTATTTCTTAACATGTTGATTTAAATGTAGCAAGAAAGACTCAAACAACGGTAGATTTAACAAGCAGTTGCTGACAAAAGCTGGTAAAGGATGGTAAAGGGCTTGGTCGTCCAGCGCCATCATTTGGAAAATAAAATCACATCCTTTAGCCCTCGGGTCGTCTCTGGAATAACTTTTGCACTTTTCAAATGCGGCGGCGATAGGAACACGCCCCGGGTCTTTCTTTGCAGCTGGCTTTGGGGCAGCTTCTTTAGCAGCGCCTTCCTGGGCTTTCAAAACAAAGTGCTAGCACATTTCAGGTGGCTGATAAGATTCGATGTGTTGAAGCGCAATGATTTTTTTGTACTTCCTCTGAACATTTGGTGTAAACAGCCCGCGAAAAAAAAGCAATGAAGAAGTCCCACATGTTTGTTTCCATGTGAGCTCGGGGGGAGTTTGCAACATGTTTACAGCGAGGCACATGGGAGAAAAGGAGCGCTTGATTTGCTCAGATCATCTCGCCTCATTAGAGTGTTTTTTATTAGCCATCACAGCTATTTTTTTTTTTATATTAACTGACTTATCATGCTATGTCATATTAATAATAATTAGTAGGTTTATTTACTGGAACAACATATTTATAATGGCACATAATTATCTTTGTAATGAGGGAAAAAAGCATTGTATTATGTCGTGCAGGTGTACCTAATGGGGTGGTCTGCAGTCCAGATGTCAATAATGGCTGTGATGGGGTTTGTTACCACCTGCCTACTCTCAGCATTCCGTCTGTTTTGCACACCTGGCTGCCATCCAGCATGGCGCTTCATCGCTTCCCTTCCATCACACTGCATGTCCGCTTTGACCTTTCTCTTACATTACGAATCCCAGTTCTTTTTTTTCTTTTTTTTTCGATCCAGCATTTTCCATTTGGCCTCTCATTTGCCGCTTTGTACTTTTCTCCTGCGTTGACACTTTGACTGCAAACAAACATTTGCACTCACTCACAGTCACATGTCGTCAAATTACAAGCTGACAAACAAATAAAGCGCGCTCACATACGGTATATATGAACATATATAGTGCGCGTATAGACCCGGATTGTGCATACGAGTCCTTTAATCTGTGGCCTGGCGGCTTGCTTGGGACCTCTTCCAAAGTCAGTGGACCTAAAAAGGTCTAAGCCGCCTGGGTTGGAACAGTAACACCCTACACTTAAGTCACATGGCGCTAGCGAGTCCACACCCTGCTAAACACAGCCAGATGTGTCAGGACTGCGAGCTACATTGTCACTGGTGGGACGCAAGGGGAAGTGGTTAGATGAACACTTTTCCCCATCTTGTTTGAGCACACTAATAAAAACAGACACAGGGAAGGAAAAACAGCAAATACTAAAACAGGATGTCCTTAGCTCGTAAGACGGCCTAAATATATCGATTAGGAGGCAGCGAATGTGGCCCATTTTTATCTTTAGAGGAGCCAATCAACAACGGATTTTTTTGTTGCGGTGCTATAAACTCTCTTCCTGCCCTCCATCAGCTCTGTGGTCGCATCTGATGTCCACTGGGGTGAGGTGAAGGTGCGCAATAAGACATTTACAGTGCAAGTACCACAAAATGGCCTCAAAGAGCCTTGCTTTTTAAGTCATTGCAACTGTTTTTTCAAGTGAATCCTATGGAGGGAAGGGAAAAAAATAAAGGAAAAAAGTCGATGCCCAATCGTGCATTTGAACATCGTATGTGGAATGTGTAGATGTGTGTATAAAAGTATTTGGCCTCCTGCCTTGACTCACATATGAACTTGAAGTGCCATCCCATTCCTAACCCATAGGGTTCAATATGACCTTTTGCAGCTATTACAGCTTCAACTCTTCTGCGAAGGCTGTCCACAATGTCGCGGAGTGTGTTAATAGGAATTTTCCACCATTGTTCCAAAAGCGCACACTGATGTTGGTCGAGAAGGCCTGGCTCTCAGTCTCCGTTCTAATTCATCCCAAAGGTGTTCTATCGGGTTCAGGTCAGGACTCTGTGCAGGCCAGTCAAGTTCGTCCACACTAGACTCTGTCATCCATGTCTTTATGGACCTTGCTTTGTGCACTGGTGCACAGTCATGTTGGAAGAGGAAGGGGCCCGCTCCAAACTGTTCTTACAAGGTTGGGAGCATGGAATTGTCCAAAATGTTTTGGTATCCTGGAGCATTCACAATTCCTTTCACTGGAACTAAGGTGCCAAGCCCAGCTCCTGAGAAACAACCCCACACCATAATTCTGATCATTTGGATGGTTGGCCAAATACTCTTGGCAATATAGTGTATGAGTGGATGTACTACCAGTCTGTGGTTGCCAGTGTTCTGTTCTACATCATAGTGTGCTGGGGGTGGGGGGCAGTACATCTAAGAAGGAGAAACTAATCAGGCGGGCCGGCTCTACGATCGGAATAAAACTGGACTCACTGGTGACGGTGGCAGAGAAGAGAACTGTGGAAAAACTACTGAGCATCATGGATGATGCCAGTCACCCTCTGCGTACCGTATCAGTAGCCAGAGGAGCATGTTCAGTGCTAGACTGCTTCATCCCAAGTGCAGGACTAATAGACTAAAAAACTCCTTTGTTCCACACGCATATATATATATATATATATATATATATATATATATATATATATATATATATATATATATATACATACATACATACATACATACATACATACATATATATATATATATATATATATATATATGTATGTGTGGGAAAAAAATCACAAGACTATTTCATCTCTACAGGCCTGTTTCATGAGGGGGGGTTCCCTCAATCATCAGGAGATTTTAATGGGAGCATTCACATACCATGGATTATATAGGGCACAGAGTGGGTGGGTACAGGCTGGTGTAGGGGCGTGGTGATTGGCTCATGTGTTACCTAGGAGGTGTTTCCGTCTGTGGCGGCATGCTGTTACAATTTCGCTGCGCTTGTTGAGGGATGACAGGTCTGGACGGTAAATAATAAACAGTTTTTCTTTCAAGCATAGGTTGCATCTTTTATTACCACTATTGTAAGGTGTGCTGGATGCAAGAATTTGCCATGTTATAACATGGCAAATAAATTGTAACAGCATGCCGCCACAGACGGAAACACCTCCTAGGTAACACATGAGCCAATCACCACGCCCCTACGCCAGCCTGTACCCACCCACTCTGTGCCCTATATAATCCATGGTATGTGAATGCTCCCATTAAAATCTCCTGATGATTGAGGGAACCCCCCCTCATGAAACAGGCCTGTAGAGATGAAATAGTCTTGTGATTTTTTTCCCACACATACATATATTGCGCTCTACTACGGTATCGAGCACTATTTTTTGGATAACCTTATTAAGACATATATATACAGTATATATATATATATATAAATTTATCCATCCATTTTCTACCGCTTATTCCCTTCGGGGTCGCTGGAGCCTATCTCAGTTACAATCGGGCGGAAGACAAGTCGCCCCCTCATCGCAGGGCCACCACAGATAGACAGACAACATTCACACTCACATTCACACACTCGGGCCAATTTAGTGTTGCCAATCAACCTATCCCCAGGTGCATGTCTTTGGAGGTGGGAGGAAGCCGGAGTACCCAGAGGGAACCCACGCAGTCACGGGGAGAACATGCAAACTCCACACAGAAAGATCCCGAGCCCGGGATTGAACCCAGGAATACTCAGGACCTTCGTATTGTGAGGCAGAAGCACTAACCCCTCTACCACCGTGCTGCCCATATATATATATATATATATATGGGCATATATATATATATATATATATATATGCATACATACATATATACCGTATTTTTCGGACTATAGGTCGCAGTTTTTTTCATAGTTTTAAATATATATATTTTTTTTTCATAGTTATATATATATATATATATATATATATATATATATAACTATGAAAAAAAAATATATATATATAAAACTATGAAAAAAACTGCGACTTATAGTCCGAAAAATACGGTATATATGTATGTATGCATATATATATATATATATATATATATATGCCCATATATATATATATATATATATATATATATATATATATATATATATATATATATATATATATATATATATGTATGTATGTATGTACAAACCCCGTTTCCATATGAGTTGGGAAATTGTGTTAGATGTAAATATAAACGGAATACAATGATTGGCAAATCCTTTTCAACCCATATTCAATTGAATGCACTACAAAGACAAGATATTTGATGTTCAAACTCATAAACTTTATTTTTTTTTTGCAAATAATTAACTTAGAATTTCATGGCTGCAACACGTGCCAAAGTACCGTAGTTGGGAAAGGGCATGTTCACCACTGTGTTACATGGCCTTTTAACAACACTCAGTAAATGTTTGGGAACTGAGGAGACACATTTTTTAAGCTTCTCAGGTGGAATTCTTTCCCATTCTTGCTTGATGTACAGCTTAAGTTGTTCAACAGTCCGGGGGTCTCCGTTGTGGTATTTTAGGCTTCATAATGCGCCACACATTTTCAATGGGAGACAGGTCTGCACTACAGGCAGGCCAGTCTAGTACCCGCACTCTTTTACTATGAAGCCACGTTGATGTAACACGTGGCTTGGCATTGTCTTGCTGAAATAAGCAGGGGCGTCCATGGTAACGTTGCTTGGATAGCAACATATGTTGCTCCAAAACCTGTATGTACCTTTCAGCATTAATGGCGCCTTCACAGATGTGTAAGCTACCCATGTCTTGGGCACTAGACAATTTAGAACAGAAATACCATGGTCTGTAAACCAGGCACGGGTAGATTTTGCGCTGTGTGCAGGCGCCAAGTCCTGTTGGAACTTGAAATCTCCATCTCCATAGAGCAGGTCAGCAGCAGGAAGCATGAAGTGCTCTAAAACTTGCTGGTAGACGGCTGCGTTGACCCTGGATCTCAGGAAACAGAGTGGACCGACACCAGCAGATGACATGGCACCCCAAACCATCACCCAACCATGCAAATTTTGCATTTCCTTTGGAAATCGAGGTCCCAGAGTCTGGAGGAAGACAGGAGAGGCACAGGATCCACGTTGCCTGAAGTCTAGTGTAAAGTTTCCACCATCAGTGATGGTTTGGGGTGCCATGTCATCTGCTGGTGTCGGTCCACTCTGTTTCCTGAGATCCAGGGTCAACGCAGCCGTCTACCAGCAAGTTTTAGAGCACTTCATGCTTCCTGCTGCTGACCTGCTCTATGGAGATGGAGATTTCAAGTTCCAACAGGACTTGGCGCCTGCACACAGCGCAAAATCTACCCGTGCCTGGTTTACGGACCATGGTATTTCTGTTCTGAATTGGCCCGCCAACTCCCCTGACCTTAGCCCCATAGAAAATCTGTGGGGTATTGTGAAAAGGAAGATGCAGAATGCCAGACCCAAAAACGCAGAAGAGTTGAAGGCCACTATCAGAGCAACCTGGGCTCTCATAACACCTGAGCAGTGCCAGAAACTCATCGACTCCATGCCACGCCGCATTAACGCAGTAATTGAGGCAAAAGGAGCTCCAACCAAGTATTGAGTATTGTACATGCTCATATTTTTCATTTTCATACTTTTCAGTTGGCCAACATTTCTAAAAATCCCTTTTTTGTATTAGCCTTAAGTAATATTCTAATTTTGTGACACACGGAATTTTGGATTTTCATTTGTTGCCACTTCAAATCATCAAAATTAAATCAAATAAACATTTGAATGCATCAGTCTGTGTGCAATGAATAAATATAATGTACAAGTTACACCTTTTGAATGCAATTACTGAAATAAATCAAGTTTTTCAAAATATTCTAATTTACTGGCTTTTACCTGTATATCTGCTATGCACTTGAAGTGAACTGTTTCCATGAACTGATGACCAAATAAAAAATAAATAAATAGAGGCCCATTGTTATCTTTATTTAAAAGCTTTTTTGGAGACTGAATTTTTTGTTGCTGTGTATTAGTGAATAAATCCCAAGACTCCGCGAAAAAGGATAAAAGCTGATCACACAATAGTACAAACACTCACAATAATGACCTAAAAACAATATAACAAAACGGAAAGACATTTTAGTGTTTTACTGAATAAGACACTCAGACTGCACATAAAAATACAGAATGTGGGATTTACAATATCAAATATGAACAATAAAACACTGAATATTGAGAACTTTGCTCCTCTACTTTACAGACCACTTTCTTGATGCACATCTTTTACAATCCAGCAAGAACTACAACGATGCAACAAACACGGTGAAATATAAACGCAAAGGGTAAAAAACAACCACATATTCCATATAATATCACTTTTCTGCAGAACTCTGCCTCCGTCTGACACTCGCGTCTGAGGCTTGTTGCTGTGTAAACAGGTCCCGCCCACTCTACCAGTATGTCAATCAAAAGTGCATATTTTAACCACTGGAATAATATATAAAGTTTGCAAACGTCCAGCCTTGAAATGTTTATTATGCCCAGTTTATAACTGCCTTTTTAATGCTGCTTTGCAAGATCCGTGTCATGTGACAAGTTGACACCTCATTGGCTGGTTCTGAGACAGGATCAATTGCTTCAGTCTGAATTTACCGGAAGTGGGTCTTGGGTTTTGAAGTAGCAATCTTTTCTACACTGAATTTTTATACATTTATTTAAAAAAAAAAAGGTATACACTGAATTGCAAAACACTGAATATGTATATACTGAATTTTTAAACACACCAATATTTTCATCATAATTGGATGTAAAAAAAAAATTCAGTTCACAAAATTCTGATGCAACAAATTCAGTTACATAAATTCAGTGTCAAAAAAAGCTTTTGTAATAAAGACACAAATGAACCTCCATTGAAAAACATTAGGAAGTTAAAGCAACACATGTTTGGAGGATGGATTGATGTGGCGCCTAATAGTGTATATGTGTCTTCAGCATTGTTTACTGGCTGGGCTTTTGTGAAATGAGGTGTTTTCCTCCAAATGGGAAAAGGTCAGGAACTGCCGCTTGACACAAAACTAACTTAGATGGAATTTGTACATCTTGGAAGGCTTTGTACATTTGTGTATTTTGGCCCCAGCGGCCGTATTCCTCCAGCACCGCAGCAGCAAAATGGCCAGTAAAAAAAGAAGTGGGACGAGGAGAGCGATAGAACAAAAGTAAGCAAACGTCGCTCGGCCACTAATCATGCTGAGCACTAAAGGTCAGGCGAAGTAGCAAAGCTCCCAGGCCTCATCTGACAGATCTATTGTCACCCGCTGGCCAAGGCACAAACCAGTGGAGCAGAGAGTCCATCACCTGAGGCACACAAGGCCTAAACCTCAGCAACTTTTCATTGAGGAGGTCAACATGGGGCTAGGACACCATGACGGGACTATTTTCAAATTCAATCTACTGATCTTTTGTTGAAAATGCAACATCGCCCCTAAGGGGAACTTAAAGGCCTACTGAAACGCACTACTACCGACCACGCAGTCTGATAGTTTATATATCAATGATGAAATCTTAACATTGCAACACATGCCAATACGGCCGGGTTAGCTTACTAAAGTGCAATTTTAAATTTTGCGCGAAATATCCTGCTGAAAACGTCTCGGTATGATGATGCCGGCACGTAACGTCACGGATTGTAGAGGACATTTTGGGACAGCATGGTGGCCAGCTATTAAGTCGTCTGTTTTCATCGCAAAATTCCACAGTATTCTGGACATCTGTGTTGGTGAATCTTTTGCAATTTGTTCAATGAACAATGGAGACAGCAAAGAAGAAAGCTGTAGGTGGGAAGCGGTGTATTGCAGGCGGCTGCAGCAACACAAACACAGCCGGTGTTTCATTGTTTACATTCCCGAAAGATGACAGTCAAGCTTTACAATTGGCCTGTGGAGAACTGGGACAACAGAGACTCTTACCAGGAGGACTTTGAGTTGGATGCGCAGACGCGGTACCGTGAGTACGCATGCAGCTGCGGCTTCCAAACATTTGATCGCTTGCCCGTACGTGCCGCTATGTGCATGTCACGTACGTAACTTTGGGGACTTTGGGGAAATATATGTGCTGTATGAACTTTGGGGAGGTGAACGGTACTTTGGGCTGTGGGATTGAGTGTGTTGTGCAGGTGTTTGAGTTGTATTGGCGGGTTATATGGACGGGAAGGGGGAGGTGTTTGTTATGCGGGATTAATTTGTGGCATATTAAATATAAGCCTGGTTGTGTTGTGGCTAATAGAGTATATATATGTCTTGTGTTTATTTACTGTTTTAGTCATTCCCAGCTGAATATCAGGTCCCACCCGCCTCTCACAGCATCTTCCCTATCTGAATCGCTACCACTGCCCTCTAGTCCTTCACTCTCACTTTCCTCATCCACGAATCTTTCATCCTCGCTCAAATTAATGGGGAAATCGTCGCTTTCTCGGTCCGAATCGATCTCGCTGCTGGTGGCCATGATTGTAAACAATGTGCAGATGTGAGGAGCTCCACAACCTGTGACGTCACGCGCATATCATCTGCTACTTCCGGTAGAGGCAAGGCTTTGTTATCAGCGACCAAAAGTTGCGAACTTTATCGTCGATGTTCTCTACTAAATCCTTTCAGCAAAAATATGGCAATATCGCAAAATTATCAAGTATGACACATAGAATGGACCTGCTATCCCCGTTTAAATAAGAAAATCGCATTTCAGTAGGTCTTTAAAATACACATTGTACATTATGCCGGGTTCGAAATTAACCGCGGCAAGGAGCCACAACCGCCCTTATCACTTGCCTTAATACCTTAAAAAATTGACTAGCATCGACAAGAAGAACATGCTCCACTGTGTTTTTAAAATGTTGATTTCTATTTACTGTTTTAATTGGTTTTACCCTTTAAAATAGTTTTTAATCATATTTATTTTATATTGTTTTTATATTGGTTTTATATGTATTTACTTTTTGTTTTTATTCAGTCATTGGTGGAGCTAAGGAAAATATTTGAATATTGCTTTTAATATTGTTGTGCATTTAAATGTGCTATATAAATAACGTGGATTGGATTGGATTGACCGCCCGTGACTTTTTAGTCGTTAATGGACAATGGTAATGTAATTGTTTTCATCCAATAAATTGATAAAAACACCACTTACATTTTCAACTGTTTAAGACATGGCATAATTAACGTTAATCGGTATAAACAACATGGGCGCAACCATTTTGGAAGTGTGTGTCAAACAACGAGAAGAGCCGAGTTGTGTTGTGTTCGGTAAATTTAGGTCAGGCAGCTCTCAAAATGCCGAGAAAGGAACAAATCCAAAAAAGAAAACATGAACAATTGCAGGCTGTTGGGAACAAATTTAGCAAGCTACACAACTTCTATAGGTAGGTTTCACAATTAGTCCATCGTTTTCCCTCCAAACTCAGCAGTTCTAGACCTGTCAATGTTTATGTGCTGTATCGTGAATCTGGCTGTCAACCACCACGTGTGTAACTCAGGTGGATTTGTTTACTTTTGTGTAAACGTTGAACATAGGTCGCTGATGTAAACAAAAATAGAATGAAAATTGCATTGCGTTTTATATATTTGTTTATACACAACTTTACTAAAGGGGAGAAGTGAAAAAAATGGTTCGTCTCAGACTGGGCCCCTGGGAAGGGGTCCAGACAGAGGCCAAGAAAAAAACCCTCAATAGCCATAAGCACACATAAACATGTTACATAGAATCCACAAAACTTGCAACAGAGGGGAGGCAGAGGGGGCTCCAGTGGCAGGCTTCTGCTATCTAAAGCGCTGCCCAGCCGTCCATCACCCCTAAGGGATTCAAGCAGTGATGTTGGCGTGGGGTGGGGGTGGGGTTGTGTTTTAAAGAACATTAACATTAATGCTGCATTTTAGATTCAAGCAGTGATGTTGGCGTGGGGTGGGGGTGGGGTTGTGTTTTAAAGAACATTAACATTAATGCTGCATTTTAGAAATGTCTCTCTTAATTTTTTTTAACATATGTAATTTGGACATTTGTCAATTGATTCATGAATCGCCCACATTCTAATTGTGATGCAGCAGAGAATCAAACATTTTTCTCACATTTAGTGATCAGAATCATTATCGGTAGCTTAAAACACTGATCACAACAGTGCTATCTCTAACATATAAACAAGAGGATATGTGTTAATGTCTTTTATGAGAATTTCAAAATTAAATTTAAACTTTTGCGAAAGTTTACTCTAATGGAAAGAAAGGTCAAACATTTATATTTCAGTTCAAAGAGTTGATATTTACCAGCTCGCTACATGTAGCTAAGTTATGCAGCTTAACTACTTGGCGATGGCTTAGCTACTTTTGTAACGAGTAGCTTTTCCTGTAGCTTAGCTACTTTTAGAGCCATGTAGCTAGGTAGCTTACCGTACATCAAAGCTACAAGCTGCAAAGAGATCAACTGGACTGTTAATCCAGGCCAAAAATAAATATGTAAAAAATCCAATGAGCTGGATGAATGAGAACATGCATACATACGGAGAACATCCATGATGATTGGTTGGTGTTCCTATGATGAGTCACAATTGGCTAAGGTTAGGGCCAAACATTACGGACTGGCCAATCAGAGGCAAGATAAGGCGGGTCATCGAAACTAGTAAGTAAAATCATAACAGACACTCATGTCACATGACCACAAGGGAGTCAGAGACAGAGGGACGCTTCAAACTGACCACTCAAAAAAAATGAACATACCGTATTTTTCGGACTATAAGTCGCAGTTTTTTTCATAGTTTGGCCGGGGGTGCGACTCATACTCAGGAGCGACTTATGTGTGAAATTATTAACACATTGTCGTAAAATATCAAATCATATTATTTAGCTCATTCACGTAAGATACTAGACGTATAAGATTTCATCGGATTTAGCGATTAGGAGTGACAGATTGTTTGGTAAACGTATAGCATGTACTATATGTTATAGTTATTTGAATGACTTTTACCGTAATATATTACGTTAACATACCAGGCACATTCTCAGTTGGTTATTTATGCCTCATATAACGTACACGTATTCAGCCTGTTGTTCACTATTCTTTATTTATTTTAAATTGCCTTTCAAATTTCTATTCTTGGTGTTGGGTTTTATCAAATAAATTTCCCCCACAAATGCGACTTATACTCCAGTGCAACTTATATGTTTTTTTCCTTCTTTATTATGCATTTTCGGCCGGTGCGACTTATACTACGGAGCGACTTATACTCCGAAAAATACGGTACTTGAAAATGCCAGAGAAATTCTCTCCCACAGATGAGATTTGAACATGAATAACATTATAGGAGTGGGCCAAAGAAAAGGCAAACTAAATAAATACATAGAGTGGGGTGTGGGGACCCCTTGAGGTAGTTGTAGGGTGTCCCCAGTTAAATGACAGATAGTTAATAGTAATATTTGTACAGTTACATGAACATTGATATTATACATGTTGTCAAGCGATGACAAGCGGTGCGTTGTGGAGACGCCGGAGTTGGTTGTGATTTTGAGGATGCAGACGAACTAGGTAGCAGCATGAGGTGAAAAAGGGGTATTTATTAATAAACAAACAAAAAGCGAGAGCGACGGGGAAGCTCTGCCCGGACTGACTATGAAGGAAAGCAAAACAAAACTGCTGAAACACAACAAACACAGGAATTGTGGAGCAGACAGCGTCCACAAAGTATATGCGTACAAGGGCTGGGCATTAAAGGATTGTCAATAGTCACCAGTAAACAGAGAATAACAACAATTTCCTGACAACGAAGGTAGAAAAAGGATCAACTTAAATACTCTTGATGGCAAACAGAAAACAGGTGAGGGGAAATGCTCCGGGACAGAAGTGAAGCAGCCACGGGAAAACACCAACAAAACTGGAAGAGCCGCCAAAATAAAAGCACAGGACAGGAACTAAAACACTAAACAGCGGAGAACACTACCAAAACGCAACATAAGGCATGGCTGGGTGTAACCAGCTGTGCCACATGTGGACCATAGATAGAAATGTTGTTAAATGTAGCTGGCTACTTTTGTCATATAGCTAGTTGTGTAGCTTCATACAATTCTCCGGGGATAGCTTCCCCTGTAGGTTAGCCACATTTAATCTGGAGTAATTTGTAGATTAGTTTACTACATTTTCCAAGTGGCTTGCCCATCACTGATATTTACATTTGGGGACGACGTGGCGTGGTTGGGAGAGTGGCCGTGCCAAATAGGGATGTCCCGATCCAGGTTTTTGCACTTCCGATCCGATACCGATATTGTTTTTGCACTTCCGATCCGATACCGATACTGACCGATACCGATACTGGCCTATCCGAGCATGTATTAAAGTTTAAAGTTATTTAGCCTACTTAGTTGTCAGAATCATGTTGAAAAGGGTTTTAGTACTCTTGATAACAACTAGCCAGCTGAATTAGGTGAGTTTGAATAATACACAATGGTTGGTAACAAGAAACTGACCTGTTTATTCAAGGATAAACACAAAATAGACACAATTATACATGACAAACAGAAATGGCATCATTGAACTAGGGCTGGGCGATATGGCCTTTTTTTAATATTGCGATATTTTAAGGCCATATTGCGATACACGATATACATCTCGATATTTTGCCTCAGCCTTGAATGAACACTTGATGCATATAATCACAGCAGTATGATGATTCTATGTGTCTACATTAAAACATTCTTCTTCATACTGCATTAATATATGCTCATTTTAAACTTTCATGCAGAGAGGGAAACCACAACTAAGTCGATTGACCAAAACTAAAAAAAATCACTATTTTTTTCATACGGTGTTGATGTGGAAATGTTTGCCTCGGCATTTTGATGGTGTGGACGTGTGGCACCGAATGGAGATAAGCGTCTCGACAGACGTTACAATATTTGAACAATGATGACGAAAACTGTTTTCTCTGTCGTGTCCGTGTGTCGAAAATTGTTATGCGCTTATTTTTTTATTTGATTTTGTGCGTGGCATAGATTTGCCGTGCGCAGAGGATGCTTGAGCAGGCGCGCACCTTAGCGGCTGCGCTAGCATCACAGCTAACGTTAGCCATGCTGCTACCTCGCTCTCTGTTGGGAGAGGGTGTATACGTATGTGACGTATGACGTGACGGTATGTGACGTGTGTAAGACGGTGCGCTTGCTGTCTGTAAGAGGGAGACACAGGAAAGAGTGAGAAGAGCCTGTTGTGTAATGCCAGCAGCTAAAAGCAACTGCGTGAGAATCCACAGACCTGTGGATGTGTTGAAGGTGTGCTGGAAAATGCGGAACGGAAATTAGGGAGCAGCAGAAAAGTGGAATGTATTATTTAAATCGGTGCGTTGGAAAACACGGACCAGAGTTTTTTTTAAACTGGATCTGGATCGGCATTTTCCCATGCCTTGCCGATACGCATTTTTTTGCAAATATCGGCGGCCGATCCGATCCAAATATCGGATCGGGACATCCCTAGTGCCAACAACCTGAGGGTACCTGGTTCAATCGCCACCTTCTACCAACCTCGTCACGTCTGTTGTGTCCTTGAGCAAGACACTTCACCCTTGCTCCTGATGGGTGGTGGTTAGGGCCTTGCATTGCAGCTCCCGCCATCAGTGTGTGAATGTGTGTGTGACTGGGTGAATGTGGAAGTAGTGTCAAAGCGATCTGAGTACCTTGAAGTAGGGCCGGGCGATATATCGATATACTCGATATATCGCGGGTTTGTCTCTGTGCGATATAGAAAATGACTATATGGTGATATTCGAGTATACATTCTCACGCAGTTGCATTACACTACAGGCTTTTATCACTCTTTCTAGTCTCTCCTTCTCACAGACAGCAAGCGCACCTTCTTACATACGTCACATACGTATACGCCCTCGCGGAGCAGAGAGGTAGCAGCATGGGTAACGTTAGCTGTGGTGCGAGTGGTAATACGAGCGAAAGAAGGTGCAAATCTGGTAACAAATGAAGGAAGAATTAATTCCCAAGAAAAACAGCACGGGGTCCATCGTCTGGCGGTGGTTTGGCGTCAAGTGGGAATATGTCGAACAGACAACCGTAATTTGTCAAGTGTGGAGCAAAAGCGTTGCTACAAATAGTAGCATTACTGCTAATATGTAGCATCATTTGAAAAGTCACCTGCTAGAGAATGAAGAGTGCTTACTCCGCATGTCAACATCTCCGTTCGGTGCCACACCAACAAAATGCCGAGGCAACTATTTCCACATCAACACCGTATGAGGAAAAAAACCGACATAAGGAGATAACGTCTGCCGGAACCTACCACATAGCGAAGGACATACACTATTTGATTTCCTATTATGCAGCTCATTTTTATTTGACAGTTATTGAAATATCTTGTGTGACATCATGCACAAACGTGCACTTTATTTGTTTTAAACTATTGTAGTGGCGTTCTGTACAAAAAGTGCACTTTAATTTAGTGTTGTTTTGATTTGTCATCTTAGTGACATCATGCACAAAAGTGCACTCATAGCTTGTTTTAAAATGTCTCTGACAATCTTGCACTTTCTGTTTTGAAATGACATGAAAGTTTGTGCCACTGCTTAATAACTGTTTAATTAATAAATACAGTTTTGGTCAATCGACTTAGTTGTGGTTTCCCTCTCTGCATGAAAGTTTAAAATGAGCATATATTAATGCAGTATGAAGAAGAATGTTTTAATGTAGACACATAGAATCATCATACTGCTGTGATTATATGTATCAAGTGTTCATTCAAGGCTAAGGCAAAATATCGAGATATATATCATGGCCTAAAAATATCGAAATATTAAAAAAAGGCCATATCGCCCAGCCCTACCTTGAAGGTACAAAACCATTTACATACTGCTTGAAAACAGCCCCCTGAGAACTGATAGTACATTTTTGACAAAGCCTCTTAAAAGAATCGACATCAAGAATCGTTTGGAACTGGAATCTAACCGAATGGTCCAAATCGAAACGATGCCCAACCCTTTTCCAAATGTGAGAATGTGTAAGATGGTATCGCCAACATAATGCACAACTCAAAATGTATCCCCACAGGTATGAACTATTTTACTTTAATGTCTGCAGTTGGTCTGAGAGAAGAGATGTAAAAAGTAAAAAGTAAAACAAAAAACTTGAAGAGATTCTGGCCGCATCATGGCAAAGACTGAAGCCTGATGAAAGATCGATACCTTTTGTCTGTATGATGAATTGCTCCCAATTACCCTCTTGGCGCTGGTGGTGAGGCCTGTGCCTTGGCATGTTTGTGCACTCTGGACAATCGCAGGTTTTGTAAACTCACCGTCGAAGACCTTGTACTGCCCGTTGAGGGACACCTGTAAAGTCCGCCCCGCCTCTTTGAGCACTTTCTCCATCTCCACTCGGCTCAGCATGGCCAGGTTTTCCTCCATGACGCTGGTGCAGCAGGTGTAGCCTTGGGGACAGATGCGCAGGTGCTCCCCTGCCAAGGTGGAGGTGCAAGGAGAAGCAGGGAGAGAAGAAAAAAGGAGCAAAAAAAGAAGGCATCAGTGAAATTCATGTCATTGATGTCACAACTGAGATGTATGCTTCTCTGCTGCTGTGTAATGGTGGCCCAAGCGAGCGTGGACCTGACAGGCAGGATAAGCTGCAGTGGCTGTGCTGGCGTGGGCTCACTTGTCTGATTACCTGGCGAGATGCAGACAAGCCTTTGGCAGCGACATGTACACACACGAGTGTGAGTAAACACAGCCTGTCAGAGCTGCTGCGCTCTGCACGTCAAACTGTCGCCCAAATCTGAGCTTCTGTTAAACGCAAAATGCACGCCTTTTGGCGGGTAGAACATGTGGGTGGCATTCATTTACATTTTAAGAGATAAGCTGTAGATTTTTGCTTCATTTGGGTTTTTCAAACACGTGCGACACTTAGATAAACAATGCAGAGTTTTGATTGACACTGTCAGGGGATTTTCACAACATGTTTATACATATGCTTGTAGTTTGCAGTGGTGTACATTTACACTATACACTATATAGTGCAAATTTACATACCGTATTTTTCTGATTTTAAGGCGCACTTAAAGCATACTTGCCAACCCTCCCGAATTTTCCGGGAGACTCCCGAAATTCAGCGCCTCTCCCAAAAACCTCCCAGGACAAATTTTCTCCCGAAAATCTCCCGAAATTCAGGCGGACCTGAGTGACGTGTCGACAGCCTGTTTTCACGTCCGCTTTCCCACAATATAAACAGCGTGCCTGCCCAATCACGTTATAACTGTAGAATGATCGAGGGCGAGTTCTTGGTTTCTTATGTGGGTTTATTGTTAGGTGGTTTCATTAACGTCCTCCCAGCGCGGCAACAACACACAACAACAGCAGTCACGTTTTCGTCTACCGTAAAGCAGTTTGTCTGCCGTAAACAGCAATGTTGTGACACTCTTAAACAGCACAATACTGCCATCTACTGTACATGCATATGTGACAATAACATCTACGGCTTTTAAAGAGTGCAGTGCACAACTGCGCACACAACAAGGAGAGGAAGCAGAATGCATCATCAGAGAGGGTGTTCAGCATGGTTAGAAAAATAGTGACAGAGAATAGAACAAGGATGGACAATTCAACCCTTAACTCAACAATGAGTAGATGAGTGTGTGTATATGTGTAACTAAATGAACACTGAAATTCAAGTATTTCGTTTATATATTTATATATAATAAAATAAATATATATATATATAGCTAGAATTCACTGAAAGTCAAGTATTCCTTATATATATATATATATATATATATATATATATATATATATATATATATATATATGAAATACTTGACTTGGTGAATTCTAGCTGTAAATATACTCCTCCCCTCTTAACCACGCCCCAACAACCCAACAACAACAAAGAGAAAAGAAAAGATGATTACAAAGAATAAGCAGTCAGGAATAAGTGTGTTTTGAGTCTTGATTTGAAGAGGGATACTGAATCTAAGTCACGAAGGTCTGGTGGTAAAGAGTTTCAAAGATGTGGGGCAGAGCGGCTGAAAGCTTGGGCACCCATGGTGGACAGTTTAAATAAAGGGACAGTGAGATGGATGGATGAAGAGGATCTTAGGGAACGTGAGGGTGTGGCGACATGGATCAGGTCAGAGAGATATGATGGAGAGAGGTCATGGATGGCTTTGAAAGTGAGGAGAATTATTTTAAAGTGGATGCGATGTTTGATGGGTAGCCAGTGGAGTTGCTGCAGAACAGGGGTGATGTGCTGGATTGAAGGGGTTCTGGTGAACCTATTGTATATTTAGGATCTGCATAAATACCGAAAAAGTGTGTGTGTTCGCAACTGCAGTCTTCCGTAGTCAATAAGCACCTTCTTGTTGTTGTGGGGCATTCATCCTCCGCTGTAGCCAATTATAATACTAAGTAGAGTACAGTTCTAACTTATATATTAGTAGACCGTCAGTCTACCCCAGGGCAGCTGTGGCTACAAATGTAGCTTACCACCACCAGGTGTGAATGAATGATGGGTTCCCACTTCTCTGTGAGCGCTTTGAGTATCTAATAATAGAAAAGCGCGATATAAAATCGAATCCATTAGTATTATTATATGTCAGTAGACTCGCAATGGAAGAGCCAAAAACTACCAGTACAACAAAGATGACGGGAAAAAGACGCTGTCAAAGTGGAGGCACAAAAATAAGACCGCCCACAAAACAGCGCATCCTGAAGAGACGGTTAGAGAGCGGCTTGAAGACGGTCTGTAGAACTCAGACTTAGACAAACTTTATTGATCCACAAGGGAAATTGTTCCACACAGTAGCTCAGTAACAAAGGATGGAAAGGATAATGGACACAAGGGCACAAAAAGACGACAAAAACAAAAGGTGTAACATAAAAAACGTAATCTATGCAACATTTTGACCAAAGAACCACCATTACATGTTATGTAGACCACAAGGAAGTCTTTTAAATGTAGAAAAAAAAAGCCCAAAACGACCCCCTTTGGTGCGCTTTATAATATGGTCCAAAAAATACGGTACATTATTGTCTTTATGAAGACAGATGTATCACGTGTTGGATCCCACTGTAGTTGCCCCATGAAGATTTTCTGGAATATGTGGTTACTGCAACAAAATGTTGGGTAAAACAAGACGACTTTATAGAAATTCTGTTAAATTCCTACCTCAATCCCACAACCTCTTGCATGACCAATGGGGCCACACCCACTTAATGCACCGTTATTATGCTATCACATCAACCACAAGCATCATTACCATTGGAGCTATCCGCCCAGTGTCAATGTAACTCTTCCACTAATGACGAGTTCTCTTTAAAACTGCATGGTTTCATTATTCGGGTGATATTTGACGGGCCTGATTCTAGCTGTGGGCGGCCTACTGAGGACCACATTGTAAGCACAAACAGCCTTACAACACAGATTGTGTTCCATTGTATTTCAAGATTTGTTTCCAATGGAAAGTGAGCAGAAAGTGACCACCCTAACATATTATCCCACAGGTGATTTTATGAAAGTGCACATGGATCAAATAATTTTCTGGGTGAACAATAAAAGGCGCGTGTGTATTTGCAAATTGTGCAAAGCATGCATCAGACATCTAAAAAAAGAAAAAAAAAGCCTACAAATGAGGATAAAGTTCTCAATGACTTTGGTAGCACCAACGACAGCTGTTAGGACTATAAATCACTCATGAAATCACACACTTCCATTCCAATAGGCTGACTTGAAGCTCCCATTTTATAGCCTTTTTCAACAATTGACCATGAGTCTTAGAGGTCACACAATAGAGAATTGGAAGTACAGAATCTAGCCTTGCTGCAGGAATTTAAAACGTTTTTTGTAAGTCCGACTGGGAACATGCTATTGTGTGTGACTGTAGCTTTAATGCTAATTCAGAGTGTGTGTCTCCAAGAAACGCTACAGTGCACTTGAACCACTTAGTACATACAGTCAGTACACTGTAACTCTGCACTTGTCCAACGTATCAGATGGCCCCCTCAAGCTAAGTTAGCATATTTACTGAAATGATAAACCTTACAGCTCCTGTGCATGTAGCTCACTGACCGATAGTTTCAAGCCTCGTCCTAAGATGTGTAGTGAAGCCTCCTTTTTTAAATACATTTTATGGTGGGCGTATACAAATCTAGCTAAGGCGGTGTCATTAGAGAATGTCACAATTCACAATTGAACCAATACGGTACCAATTGCCGGTACCTAGGAATTGAAACCGGTACTCAAAGGCACCGATGTTCTGTACTTTTTCGTGTATTTAAAACATTTTCATTGTTTAATCATTTTTTATTTTTTTTACAATGATCTGATTATGATACCTTTCCAGTTGTTATATCTTGCTTTCTTTTTTAACACATTTTTGAGTTTCAATTGCAAGTAATAGACTTTGAATGTGTCACACCGCGGTGAGGGATGTCTTGTCTTGGTTTTTTCTGTCTTGTGATTTGCATGTTTTAGTTTGAAAAGTAACTCTCCTCTCGTTTCAGGTCACTTGCCCTTCCTTTTGTGTCATCAGTCTGACGCCATCCCTGTTCCCTGATTGTTTCCACCTGTTCCCTATTACCCTCATGTGTCTTATAAGCCCACTCCTCCCTTTGTTCTGTGCCAGATTGTCTCGTTTATTTGTGCTCTCTAGCTTCCATGTCCATGTCTTGCCTTACCTTCCCTCGTCTCGTACTTATGTTCCTTGATCCTGAATCCCTTCATTGCTATTTTGAGTTTTCCTTTTTTCCTCCTCAGCAGAGTGATTTTTTGTTATTTAGTTTATTCAGCCGAAGTGGTGAGTTATCAGTTACTTTTTATTCTTTCCTCAAATTTTTGAGTGACAATTTTTGTTAAACTTTATTAGATTAGATAGTGTAGAATGTTTCATAGCTGTTGTTTCTTCCTCCTGTTGGAGCGTTTTTTGTTAATACATTTTATAGCATATATGGCGCCAATTATAGTTAGTCTTTGTTTTTGTGTTTTCCTCCGTTCGGAGTGATTTTCGGTTGTTCCTATTTTTTGGAACCATTTTCACCGATTACTTTTTTGGTTAATATAGATATTGTAATTCCTTGACTTTGGAGGTGAAAGGAAGTTGTCAAAATAAAAGCCTGTCAAAGTTCCCTACTCTGCATCTGAGTCATATCCTTTTTACCAAGCCTGACAGAATGTAGTTGCAAATCCAATACGCTAGATGGCAGTAGTTTATAGACTACAGTGTTGCCTAGTCAGGGAGTAATATTTGATATTAAGCTGAATCTAGTCTTTCGTTGCACCCTACAGAGTGTTTATACTGTAAGTATTGTACTTGTTAAACACCCATATTTTGATGGTAACGTGCATCTTAGTTGCAATTGTCTTTAACAAATTTGGAGGTGTTAGAATCGCTAACGCTAATCAGCAGCCTGTCTATGGCATAAGCCAGATTTGCATATACTAGTTCCCGGGACATAGTTCTAAGAACTACCACACTCGAGTTTAGTCATAGGAACTACCCTTCCCCATGGGGACTTTTCCTTTTCACATTTGCACAAGCTGGGGATGCTAGGGACTTTGGTAAGAAACATGTGTGACGTAGTACTTAAACACCTCACCCACCACTGCAAAACAACCAACAACCCAACCCGCCTGCCAAAAGTGGACAGAGAAACCCCCGCTGAATCTCCTCTGTGGAATAGGAGAGCTTTGACCTCCTCCTCGGCCCATTTATCGCTGGCTGTGTCCATTTTTCCTGTTGCTGTTGTGATGTCGTAAACAACTATGTGGGACTTTTTAAAAATGGCGGGTCTGTGTTGTGGCTAGGCGTAGCTCGTCAGTTCAAGCAATCACCAAACACCTAGGTCAGTGGTTCTTAACCTTGTTGGAGGTACCGAACCCCACCAGTTTCATATGCGCATTCACTGAACCCTTCTTTAGTGAAAAATAAAATGTTTTTTTCCAAATTCAAGACAAAGTTATATGTTTTTGGTAACACTTTAGTATGGGGAACATATTCTAAGTAACAAAGACTTAATTTAGAGTTAATTGGTTAGGGTTAAGGTTAGAGCAGGGGTAGGGAACCTATGGCTCTCGAGCCAGATGTGGCTCTCAGATAAATCTTAGCTGATATTGCTTAAACACGATAAGTAATGAATAATTCCGCTGGTAATCACAGTGTTAAAAATAACGTTCAAAATATAAAACATTCTTATGCATTTTAATCCATCCATCCATTTTCTACCACACCTGTTCAAGAAGTCGCATTAATGGTAAGAAGTATTTTATGTATTATTGGTTAGCTTCAGAATAACAATGTTATTAAAGAGTAAGAGACTTATTATACTCTAAAAATGGTGGTCGTACTTAAAAATGCTCTTATTTAGTTGTATTCAGGGTTAAAAAATATTATATGGCTCTCGCGGAAATACATTTTTAAATATTTGGCTTTAATGGCTCTCAGCCAAAAAGATTCCCGACCCTGGGTTAGAGGGTTAGGGCCAGAGTTAGAGGGTTAGGGTTGTAATAAGGCCATGCAGAATAAGGCATTAATAAGTACTTAATAATGACTAGTTAAGAGACAGTATGTTACAAATTTGCATGTTAATAAGCAACTAATTAATGATGAATATGTTCCCCATACTAAAGTGTTACCATGTTTTAATACTGGTGCACAAAATGAACCGTGCATGAACATCACCTTGTTCAAAGAACAAAACCAACACAGTGCATAAACTCAACAAATTACACACCTGCAAATCAGTCAGCTGTTGCCGTATCCGTAATACGCCGATAGGGAGAAGTTTGTATTTACACGATGAGTCGGGTGTGTTTTGACCTCCGCCGAACCCCTGAGCCCGACTCACCGAACCCCTTGGGTTCGATCGAACCCAGGTTAAGAACCACTGACCTAGGTATTTTAGTTCCTATGGCACTCAGTTTAGACCCTGCCTCAGAGTAGGAGTTGAAATGGTTCTAGGATCTGAGGGCCGTCGTCCCGGTATGTCGGAACATGACGAAAAACTGTCTATCTGTGTTGGCCCTGTGATGAGGTGGCGACTTGTCCAGGGTGTACCCCACCTTCCGCCCGATTGTAGCGGAGATAGGCTCCAGCGCCCCCCGCGACCCCGAAGGGATTAAGCGGTAGAAAATGGATGGATGGATGGATGGATGGATGGATGCATTCGGTACCATCACCAGGTATCATCTCCATGAGGAAGGAGGTTTTTAGTTTCAGATAACAGAAAAACATAAAGCTTTAAAAGCTACAGTAGATTTTCTCACATTTGGTGCTCATAAACAAGCTGCGGGGACACACATTACTGCAAGGACATCGTTAAAATGTTGAATAACGATGCCTTGTTTGGGGTAGGTGTGGGGATGGAACCAACATTAGCATGCAACTGTGTGCAGAGGTGTGTTGCCAATAGAGTTGAAGTCGGAGCATTTCCACCCTGATTGAGTTATCGCCTCTTCGGAGGAAGCGACTGACAGAATTTCATCACGTCTGCCTTTGGACCGAAAGGCCCAACAGTGATAAGCGTTCAAAGTCGGTATTACCCATCTCTCCTTATTCTTTTCACCCCGGCTTGTTTTCATACACTATCATTGGTGCATTAACTATACCTCAGATAAAAATATCAAATAGATCCCACCTCCTCCTTGGGCTTGAAAACAATTAAAACATTGGTGTCAAACTCTGGCCCGCGGGCCAAATTTGGCCCGCCGTGTAATTTAATTTGGCCCTTGAGGCAATATCAAATTAACATTAGAGCTGGCCCGCCGGTATTATACAGTGGCGTGCCGCTGTAACACCGCATTCACCGCTAATACTCATACTTAACAACCCTCCCGATTGTCCCGGGAGACTCACGAATTTCAGTGCCCCTTCCGAAAATCTCCCGGGGCAACCATTCTCCCGAATTTCTCCCGATTTCCACCCGGACAACATTATTGGGGGCGTGCCTTAAAGGCACTGCCTTTAACGTCCTCTACAACCTGTCGTCAGCCACATACTATATGCGGCTTTTACACACAAGTGAATGCAAGACAGACTTGGTCCACAGCCATACAGGTCACACTGAGGGTGGCCGTATAAACAACTTTAACACTGTTACAAATATGCGCCAGACTGTGAACCCACACCGAACAAGAATGACAAACAGATTTCGGGAGAACATCCGCACCGTAACACAACATAAACACAACAGAACAAATACCCAGAACCCCTTGCAGCACTAACTCTTCCGGGACGCTACAATATACACCCCTGCTACCACCAAACCCCGCTCCCGCCCACCAAGTTAATGTTGATATTAACCTCAGAAGGCTGCAAATAGAAAAGAGACATTACATTTTTTATTAAAACTTTATTTAATATGCCATTGATGTTTTTCCGTTTGTTTTTTGAAAGTTGATTTTGCACTATGAAGTTATATAAGCGTTGCTTGTTCCATATTCAGTGTTAAAGCAATTCAGTGTAGCAAACTGAGCAATAATTAACGTTTTATTCATGCACTTTCTCTTGCTACTTCAAGGCTTGAATGTTTTGATTCATTCATTATTGCTATTTTATTTTCAAATTTATTATTAGCCTGTGGAAAAAAGTTTATTTTGATATTTACCTCTGAAGCCTGCAAATAGAAAAGAGGCATTCCATTTTTATTTAAATTTTTTTGATATGCCATTGATTTTTTTTAATCATTATTATTATTATTTGAAACTCGATTTTGCATGTCACTATAAAGTTATATAAGCCTTGATTGTTCAATATTCAATGCAAAACTTGTTTGGGTCCCTATTAAAAGGTTAATTTGTTCAACCTTGGCCCGCGGCTTTGTTCAGCTTTACATTTTGGCCCACTCTGTATTTGAGTTTGACACCCCTGAATTAAAAGAAAGCATGTCAATGAAGTGACATGGCCTCAGTTCATCATCACTAAGTTGTGCCACCTCAGCTGTATTTCAATGATTATGTGTCTTCCGAGTTCCCACACAACGGCTCTCATCCGGTCTCATCCGGGCCAACTTTAAAATCGGAGCAATTAAAGGCAATTTCCCCTCCCCTTGAACACCCAAAGTGGAGTTTAGTCCGCCTTGGGATAAGGAAGGTGACTTTCAGCATCTCTTCGCACCTTTGCCGTGACTCACACCCCTCCAGGAGAGAGACTTTGGACTTAAGGAGGGCTACTTGGGGAGCAGAAAAAAAAAAGGAAACAATCTAAATTGCCTGAGGAGGTTAAGTAGTGAGATGAGAGCACAGAAAAGTGGAGAAGAAAACAGGAGGAATGAAGAGGGAGATTTATGTTGAAATAATATACAGTCTGCTTAGAGGTCAGCTGTAATCTGTCACCCCCTGGGCTGCTCCGTGTGTGTGTGTGTGTGTGTGTGTGTGTGTGTGTGTGTGTGTGTGTGTGTGTGTGTGTGTGCAACCTATATCAGTTTGCACCATTCCTCATTGGAAAGGCCATGCAAAGAATACACACATACTAGTACTAGCAGATGCCACATTAGTGTCAAGTTTGCTCTAAATAAAAGCAGACTGATGGTTTTCCTGCAAATTGTCTGCAGGTGTAAGTAAACACACGGTGGTATCAGCCTGTCTACCGTGTAGTGGCTGACACCAGTGACGCGCACATTACTGTGCCGCGGGAAATGATCCAATTTCAGTGATTTCCTCTGAAAATGAGTATTTATTCACCACAAATCAAGATTCAAGATTCAAGATAATTTATTGTTGTCCATTCTTTAACATGTACAAGACACATAAGAACTGAAATTTCATTTTCGGCACAGTCCCACTAAGAGCAGACATACGTTACAAGGGGACAAGACGGGACCGCCAACGGATCAGCCACTTACGGCGCTCCTTAAAAAAGGTGGGGAAAAAGGTGACTTTGGGAAAAGGGGAAGAGTAAAAAAAAAAATCAGTCTAAGTCTAAATAATATATCAGTCTAAGTCTAAGTCTAAATAATGTATCTTTCTTTACTACACATGTCAGAACAATGACATGCACAGCCACTAACAGGCACCTGCGCCATTCATGGCACGCTTGGTGGTGTGCCGTTCTAATGGTAAATATGTACTGTACCATAGGTTCGTACACATAAACATATACTGCACATACAAGGACAGAGAAAAAAAATCATGTTGTATTTTGGAGGAATGTAAAACTGCACTGCGTCGTGTATTTTGCGCTACATTCAAAGCAAAACATTATAGTACAAACACCATTGCAAACTACTAGGGAGATAGTTAGTTAGAAAGCCAGTTATTTCATTAACCGTTAACTACTGTAGATGAATAGTAATCAAATTGGTCCGCAATTTAGTCGGATAGCTTGTTAACCAATTAGTTTGGGAGGTAGCTACTGTGGTAAAACTAAACTCTGAGATTATTCCAAATAAAACACAAAATTATAACAAACACCTCCCAGTGCAAACTACAACAATTAATATAAAGATATTGTTAGCTAGCTCGGGAGATAGTTAGTTAGAAAACCAGTTATTTCAATAACCGTTAACTACTGTAGATGAATAGTAATCAAATTGGTCCGCAATTTAGTCGGATAGCTTGTTAACCAATTAGTTTGGGAGGTAGCTACTGTGGTAAAACTAATCTCGGAGATTATTCCAAATAAAACACAAAATTATAATAATCACCTCCAAG
Organism: Nerophis lumbriciformis; assembly: GCF_033978685.3. NCBI lineage: Eukaryota > Metazoa > Chordata > Actinopteri > Syngnathiformes > Syngnathidae > Nerophis > Nerophis lumbriciformis. The sequence continues at coordinate 5,241,178 of NC_084566.2, forward strand.
TGCAAACTACAACAGCAACGATAATACAGGGAGTTAGCTAGTTAGTCTGTCAGTTATTCAGTTGACCAAACAGTTAGCTAGGCAACTCATTAGTAAGTCAGATAACCAAACCATTTGCTAGATAGCAGGATATCCAGTCCATTAGTTAACCAGATAGTTAATGAGATAGCTAGGCAGCTAGTTTGGTAACCAACTAGCTAGATAGGGTTGTATTTATTCAGTCAGTTAGTCTACCATATCATTATCTCAACTAGTTAATACATTAGCTATTATGTCAATTACATGCTATGGAGTAGTGGTTAGTTAAGTTAGTCAGCTATTTTGTTAACCGAATAGTTAACAATTATCTAGTTAGTAATTAACTAGCTAGCTAAGTAGAGAGGTAATAAGTTAGTTAGTCAGGGAATCAAACCATTGGTTCGATATCAGGATATCCAGTCAGTTAATTGGATAGTTAGCAAGATAGCTACTTTTTCAGTTGGTTAGCTAGGCTGCTAGTTAATTAGCCAACTCATTAGCTAAGTATGTGTTTATTTACTCAGTCAACCAGATAATTAGCTCGTTAGCAATTTGTTTTCAAATAAGCGAGTTAGTCAGTCAGCTAGTTAGACAATTATTTAGCTATGAAGAAGTCGTTAGGAGGTCAGTTATTTAGTTAACCAGGGATTTAGCTAGGTAGCTAGATAGTAATTGCCTAGCTAACTAGACAGCTAGTTAATCAGCCATTGAGCAAGTTTACCCAGTTAGCCAGGAACTTAGTTATTTAGTTAACACTTGCCCACTAAATAAAATGTATATATATATATATATATATATATATATATATATATATATATATATATATATATATATATATATATATATATATATATATATATAAATAGCTAGGCAGCTAGTTTGGTACCAAGTAGTTGGATAGGGTTTTATTTATTCAGTCAGTTAGTCTACCATATCATTATCACATTTTTTTAATTAGGCAATTTATTTTCTAAGCAACTAGTTAATACATTAGCTATTGTGTCAATTACATGCTATGGAGTAGTAGTTACTTAAGTTAGTCAGACATTTAGTTAACCAGCTAGTTAACAAGTAGATAGTTAGTAATTAATTAGCTAGCTAAGTAAAAAGTTAATAAGTAAGTTAGTCAGGCAATCAAACCATTGGTTCGATATCAGGATATCCAGTCAGTTAATTGGATAGTTAGCAAGATAGCTACTTTTTCAGTTGGTTAGCTAGGCTGCTAGTTAGTTAGCCAACTCATTAGCTAAATATGTGTTTATTTACTCAGTAAACCAGATAATTAGCTCGTTAGGCAATTTGTTTTCTAATAAGCGAGTTAGTCAGTCAGCTAGTTAGACAATTATTTAGCTATGAAGAAGTCGTTAGGAGGTCAGTTATTTAGTTAACCAGGGATTTAGCTAGGTAGCTAGATAGTAATTGCCTAGTTAATCAGCAATTGAGCAAGTTTACCCAGTTAGCCAGGAACTTAGTTATTTAGTTAACACTTACCCACTAAATACATTTTCTATATATATATTTATATGGCGCTTTTCTCTAGTGACTCAAAGCGCTTTACATAGTGAAACCCAAATTTTAAGTTACATTTAAAACAGTGTGGGAGCAGGTGGGTAAAGTGTCTTGCCCAAGGACACAACGGCAGTGACTAGGATGGCGGAAGCGGGAATCGAACCTGGAACCCTCAAGTTGCCGGCACGGCCGCTCTACCAACCGAGCTATGCCGCCCCGATAAAATAAAGCTGCAGTGAAAACCCACTTAGTAATGAGCATCACCGCCACCTGCAGGACTGGAGTGGAACAGTATGGCCAAGCACATCTCAAATAATTATTAGAAATACATGAATACTATAAAAATTATTTGAGAACAAAATATTGCACCAATAATTAATACAGTAGCATGTTTGCAAATAAACTAAATATAAGGATACATCTATCATTTTCCAAATAAGCCCTTCTGACTGAATAGTGCAGGTCATTTAAGAGCGGCAAACATCCAAATCGGACCCTTTTTCGAAATAAATCCACTAGAAATGTGGGAAATACTTAGACTTAGACTTCCTTTTTATTGTCATTCAAATTTGAACTTTACAGCACAGATAAGAACGACATTTCGTTACATAAGCTCATGGTAGTGCAGGATAAAAAAGCAATAAGGTGCATATATAAATAAATAAATATATATATATAAATATAAATAATAAAGTTAAAGTACCAATGATTGTCACACACACACTAGGTGTGGTGAAATTTGTCCTCTGCATTTGACCCATCCCCTTGATCACCCCCTGGGAGGTGAGGGGAGCAGTGGGCAGCAGCGGTGCCGCGCCCGGGAATCATTTTTGGTGATGTAACCCCCAATTCCAACCCTTGATGCTGAGTGCCAAGCAGGGAGGCAATGGGTCCCATTTGTTATAGTCTTTGGTATGACTCGGCCGGGGTTTGAACCCACAACCTTCCGATCTCAGGGCGGACACTCTAACCACTAGGCCACTGAGTAGGTTAATATATAAATATATATACAAAATAAATAAATATATATACATAAATAAATACATTACTGTACAGATAAATATATTGCACTTTTTCCACATGCGTCCACGCGTACTTGTGATACTAGCACTCGTGATGGGTTTTCTTTACAAAGGTCCGCTTTTAAAAGCATGTTTTCACTCCTTGTTACAAATCCACTTCTCATACATTTCAGTTTAGCCCGCTCTCGCCGTTTCCCGCCTTTATTGCCTCTAAATCATCTGAATAAACGTCATAATAGGCATGACGGACGGCCAAAACAAAACATGCCCCTCGCACAAACACGCATCCTGCATACCAATGAGGGCTGGAAGTGATTGTGGAGAACACGTGAAGAACCTGGTTCAATGATCTATTCAAATACATTGAAATGTTTCATCAACCTCCTGCTGAGCGACCAATCAGCACGGAGGCAGCCAGCCAATCACACGAGAATCGCTTAATCGCTGGAAAGAGTGTGTGTGTGTGAGGATTTAATTAGGGCTGGTTTTATTTTGAAGGCGGTACAGTAGAAGTGCTCCAGCGCCCTCCTCCCTTTTTATACATTTGACAGACTAAACAGGAACAATTCCTTTAAGCATGCGTCTTATCGCTGTGCAGCAGAGTGGAAGACTGCCATTAAAGAGCAGTTAGGTGCCTTCTCCTAAGGGGAGCACCAAGGCAGGGAAGCACAGCTTTTAGGAGGTGGCAGCAAACACTTTTTATTTATTTATTTATTCAGCCTTTATTTAACCAGGTAAAACACACACACACACACACTAAACAGGGAATGAATGACTAATGTTTCCATTTTGCTATGGACACTTTTTTGTGTGAGAGGCAATAATGGTGTTCATAATGTAGTGTTTTCTTTCATGATCATTACTGTACATTAACGTTGTTTCTCTTGTGCTATTTTGTGTAATTGTTACAGTGTGTTTTAGGAAACTTCTAATGATAGATGTTTCTGTTCAAATGGTCTGTTCATAATGAGTAATGTTCTTAAAGGCCTACTGAAATGCGATTTTCTTATTTAAACGGGGATAGCAGGTCCATTCTATGTGTCATACTTGATAATTTCGCGATATTGCCATATTTTTGCTGAAAGGATTTAGTAGAGAACATCGACGATAAAGTTCGCAACTTTTGGTCGCTGATAAAAAAGCCTTGCCTGTACCGGAAGTAGCAGACGAGTAGCGTGACGTCAAAGGTTGTGGAGCTCCTCACATCTGCACATTGTTTACAATCATGGCCACCAGCAGCGAGAGCGATTCGGACCGAGAAAGCGACAATTTCCCCATTAATTTGAGCGAGGATGAAAGATTTGTGGATGAGGAAAGTGAGAGTGAAGGACGAGAGGGCAGTGGGAGCGATTCAGATAGGGAAGATGCTGTGAGAGGCGGGTGGGACCTGATATTCAGCTGAGAATGACTAAAACAGTAAATAAACACAAGACATATATATATACTCTTTTAGCCACAACACAACCAGGCTTATATTTAATATGCCACAAATTAATCCCGCATAACAAACACCTCCCTCCTCCCGTCCATATAACCCGCCAATACAACTCAAACACCTGCACAACACACTCAATCCCACAGCCCAAAGTACCGTTAACCTCCCCAAAGTTCATACAGCACATATATTTCCCCAAAGTCCTCAAAGTTACGTACGTGACATGCACATAGCGGCACGCACGTACGGGCAAGCGATCAAATGTTTGGAAGCCGCAGCTGCATGCGTACTCACGGTACCGCGTCTACGTATCCAACTCAAAGTCCTCCTGGTAAGAGTCTCTAAAGCTTGACTGTCATCTTCCGGGAATGTAAACAATGAAACACCGGCTGTGTTATCCGGCACAACAGTCAGGGGGTGCATTCTACGGCGGGGGTGCGTTATCCGGCACAACACCTGCCGCAATACACCGCTTCCCACCTACAGCTTTCTTCTTTGCTGTCTCCATTGTTCATTGAACAAATTGAAAAAGATTCACCAACACAGATGTCCAGAATACTGTGGAATTTTGCGATGAAAACAGACGACTTAATAGCTGGCCACCATGCTGTCCCAAACTGTCCTCTACAATCCGTGACGTCACGCGCTGACGTCATCATACCGAGACGTTTTCAGCAGGATATTGCGCGCAAAATTTAAAATTGCACTTTAGTAAGCTTGGCATGTGTTGCAATGTTAAGATTTCATCATTGATATATAAACTATCAGACTGCGTAGTCGGTAGTAGTGGGTTTCAGTAGGCCTTTAAACTACATGATATAATCCGATACAGTAGCCTTCAAGTTATGTTTATGGCCTCAAAAAGGCTCTACCTGCAAATATACAGAGTCTGTTTTCACTCAGAGATGGTCCACATGAACTCAGGGGTGTCCTGAAATTCAAACATAACATGATAAATTCCACATTTAAGGCTCAAACGTTATCTATAGCGGGGTTGAAAATGTGGGACAATGGGAGCGGAGAAATTAAACTGTCTTCTAGCCTAAGAGTGTTCAACCTTGCGGTAAAAAATGTGTTGTTGGGAAACTATGAAAAACATGACTAGTTGTTTGGACTATCTCAACTGTGGGACACAGGTGCAAAAGAACTGACTGTGGAATAAGGAACATAACACACCAGAAAAGGCTTCAGAAGACGAAAGATACCCAGGCAAGATGGAGCTAATCTCATGGTCGCTCAATGCTATTGACAAAGTGTTTTCCAGCATGCTTGTGGGCCCGGGTGAGCCGACCTGTCCTGATGGGACCTTTGGCCGGCTACACGATGAACGGCTGGAACAAGAAGAAACATGAATTGGACATCATGTGGACTAAGAAACCAACAAAAAAAACAACAAAAAAACTTGCCATTATCATCCATTTTCATGTTATACTTGTTCTGAAATTGTCATGTATCCATCAAATCTGCTGTTGAAACTTGGACTATATAACCAACATATATAACCAGCATGTAAATTAGGGGCGGGACCTGGATAAGCATTCTTGCTTTTTCCCCGTATCCCTTTTCGGTGGGTGCTGTTGCATGTCTGTCAAAATAAAAGAGGGATGAAGTGTTGCTATATACGTCTGTCTGCCGGAATAAATACAAACGTAAATAAATAAATTCATTCATTCATTCATGGATGTTAATTTGTTCATTAATTTATCATTCAACAGTGGGCTGATGATATCCGTGCTGTAGGGCTGGGCGATATGGACGAAGAAGTACATCTCGATATATTTTTTACTTAAACTTGATATTCGATATATACCTCGATATATTTTCCGGTGAAAATATTTATATAAAGATATTCATTTTTGAGCGAAATTCAGTGAAATTGAAGTGAATGACAACTAATATTAATTTAATTTCCCCGTTGTTTAAAGACTCCGCTAATAATTGCCACATTTTAATGTACTACCACATTATATGGCATGAATTAACATTCTTTTCCAGTTGATACTCAGTTTAGTGAAAAAATTGTGACACATTTTCACATTAACTAGTTTGCCATTTTTTTGTATTTTGACAGTTATTCCTCAGGCCGGAGGTATGTCATAAATAGCAATTAATTCAAACTTTCAGCATGAATATTATATAGCTCCCCCCTGTTTATCCTGACAGCATACCCAAGTTTGGGAGGTAGGTTTTTCTCAGGTTTGTACCCGTTAAGTGTCATTTCACAATCTAACTATCTGATGCCATTTAATGTAGGTATTGTATTCAAATACAAGCATTTAGGTTTTCAGCAGCGAAGGCTTGGAATAACCTACAATCGAATATTAAACTTCAAACCCTTGTTACATTGAATGAGTTTGAAGCTTCTGTGAAAGGATTGCAGTCTACCTTGTCTGTATGCACATGTGTTATGTGAGCAGGTTTTAATGTTGTAAATGTGATGTTTTATGTGTTGTTTACTGTTTTTTAATGTAACCTTGCTGCTGCCCTCTTGGCCAGGTCTCCCTTGGAAAAGAGATCTCTGATCTCAATGGGATTTTTACCTGGTTAAATAAAGGCTAAATAAAATTTAAAAAAATTCTGTATTCAAAGATAATAATTGTTGCATTTATTTGAATACATTAAACAATTGTTTGTTTTTTTGTGACAGGGAATTATCCAAATGTGCGTTTATCAGGTAAGACATGATAATAGAGATGTACCAATTAAAGTATCAAATCATTATGATTGGCCGACATTAAAAAAAAAAAGATTTTGATTTATATACTTTTTACACATTTTTCCACTGTAAACACTTTTATTAACCCAGTTAGTCAAGATGGGTATTAACTAGAGATGTCCGATAATATCGGCAGCCCGATATTATCGGCCACTAAATGCTTTAAAATGTAATATCGGAAATTATTGGTATCGGTTTCAAAAAGTAAAATGTAGGACTTTTTAAAACGCCGCTGTACGTAGTGGTACACGGACGTAGGGAGAAGTACAGAGCGCCAATAAACCTTAAAGGCACTGACTTTGCAGCTAAAATAGTACACTTTGCAGGTATTATAGTAGGTTTTGCAGGTATTATAGTAGACTGCATCTATTATAGTAGACTTTGCATGTATTATAGTAGACTTTGCATGTATTATAGTAGACTTTGCAGGTATCATAGTAGACTTAACATGTATTATAGTAGACTTTGAAGTCATTATAGCAGACTTTGCATGTACAAACCCCGTTTCCATATGAGTTGGGAAAATGTGTTAGATGTTAATACAAACGGAATACAATGATTTGCAAATAATTTTCAACCCATATTCAGTTGAATATGCTACAAAGACAACATATTTGATGTTCAAACTGATAAACTTTTTTTTTTTTTTGCAAATAATCATTAACTTTAGAATTTGATGCCAGCAACACGTGACAAAGATGTTGGGAAAGGTGGCAATAAATACTGATAAAGTTGAGGAATGCTCATCAAACACTTATTTGGAACATCCCACAGGTGAACAGGTGGGTGCCATGATTGGGTATAATAGTAGATTCCATGAAATGCTCAGTCATTCACAAACAAGGATGGGGCGAGGGTCACCACTTTGTCAACAAATGCGTGAGCAAATTGTTGAACAGTTTAAGAAAAACCTTTCTCAACCAGCTATTGCAAGGAATTTAGGGATTTCACCATCTACGGTCCGTAATATCATCAAAGGGCTCAGACAATCTGGAGAAATCACTGCAAATAAGCAGTTAAGCCCGTGACCTTCGATCCCTCAGACTGTACTGCATCAACAAGCGACATCAGTGTGTAAAGGATATCACCACATGGGCTCAGGAACACTTCAGAAACCCACTGTCAGTAACTACGGTTGGTCGCTACATCTGTAAGTGCAAGTTAAAACTCTCCTATGCAAGGCGAAAACCGTTTATCAACAACACCCAGAAACGCCGTCGGCTTTGCTGAGCCTGAGCTCATCTGAGATGGACTGATACAAAGTGGAAAAGTGTTCTGTGGTCTGACGAGTCCACATTTCAAATTGTTTTTGGAAACTGTGGACGTCGTGTCCTCCGGACCAAAGAGGAAAAGAACCATCTGGATTGTTATAGGCGCAAAGTTGAAAAGCCAGCATCTGTGATTGTATGGGGGTGTATTAGTGCCCAAGACATGGGTAACTGTGAAGGCACCATTAATGCTGAAAGGTACATACAGGTTTTGGAGCAACATATGTTGCCATCCAAGCAGCGTTAACATGGACGCCCCTGCTTATTTCAGCAAGACAATGACATTGTCTTCATAGTAAAAGTGTGCAGGTACTAGACTGGCCTGCCTGTAGTCCAGACCCGTCTCCCATTGAAAATGTGTGGCGCATTATGAAGCCTAAAATACCACAACGGAGACCCCCGGACTGTTGAACTTAAGCTGTACATCAAGCAAGAATGGGAAAGAATTCCACCTGAGAAGCTTAAAAAATGTGTTTCCTCAGTTCCCAAACGTTTACTGAGTGTTGTTAAAAGGAAAGGCCATGTAACACAGTGGTGAACATGCCCTTTCCCAACTACTTTGGCACGTGTTGCAGCCATGAAATTCTAAGTTGATTATTATTTGCAAAAAAAAAAAAAGTTTATGAGTTTGAACATCAAATATCTTGTCTTTGTAGTGCATTCAATTGAATATGGGTTGAAAAGGATTTGCAAATCATTGTATTCCATTTATATTTACATCTAACACAATTTCCCAACTCATATGGAAACGGGGTTTGTATTATAGTAGACTTTGCAGGTATTATAGTAGACTTTGCAGGTATCATAGTAGACTTTGCAGGTATCATAGCAGACTTTGCAGGTATTATAGTAGACTTTGCAGGTATCATAGTAGACTTTGCAGGTATCATAGTAGACTTTGCATGTATTTTAGTAGACTTTGCCGGTATTATAGTAGACTTTGCAGGTATAATAGTAGACTTTGCAGGTATCATAGTAGACTTTGTAGTTATCATAGTAGACATTGCAGGTATCATAGTAGACTTTGCAGGTATCATAGTAGAATTTGCAGGTATTAAAGTAGACGTTGCAGGTATCAAAGTAGACGTTGCAGGTATCATAGTAGACTTTGCAGGTATTATAGTAGACTTTGCAGGTATTAAAGTAGACTTTGCAGGTATTGTAGTAGATTTTGCATGTACTATAGTACACTTTGCATGTATTATAGTAGACTTTGCAGGTATTATAGTAGACTGTGCAGGTAAACTAGTACACTTTGCAGGTATTATAGTAGATTTTGCAGGTATTATAGTACACTTTGCAGGTATTATAGTAGATTTTGCAGGTATTATAGTAGGTTTTGCAGGTATTATAGTAGACTTTGCATGTATTATAGTAGACTTTGCATGCATTGTAGTAGACTTTGCAGGTAATATAGTAGACTTTGCAGGTATCATAGTAGACTTTTCATGTATTATAGTAGACTTTGCAGGTATCATAGTAGACTTTTCATGTATTATAGTAGACTTTGCAGTTATCATAGTAGACTTTGCAGTTATCATAGTAGACTTTGCAGTTATCATAGTAGACTTTGCAGGTATCATAGTAGACTTTGCAGGTATTATAGTCGAATTTGCAGGTAATAAAGTCGACTTTGCATGTATTATAATAGACTTTGCATGTATTATAGTAGACTTTGCAGGTATTATAGTAGACTTTGCAGATATTATAGTAGACTTTACATGTCTTATAGTAGACTTTGCAGGTAATATAGTAGACTCTGCATGTATTATAGTAGACTTTGCATGTATTATAGTAGACTTTGCATGTTTTATAGTAGACTTTGCAGGTAATATAGTAGACTTTGCAGGTATCATAGTAGACTTTGCAGGTATCATAGTAGACTTTGCAGGTATTACAGTAGACTTTGCAGGTATTACAGTAGACTTTGCAGGTATTATAGTAGACTTTGCAGGTATCATAGTACACTTTGCAGGTGTCATAGTAGACTTTGCAGGTATTATAGTAGACTTTGCAGGTATTATAGTAGACTTTGCATGCAGCTGCAATTCCAAAACATGGGATGGCAATAATGGACAGGCTATGAAAGAGTATGGCCAACTCGGTTTCAAAGCTGGAAGCAAACATGTCGTCACGTGAAGGGCTTTTGACCAATCATTTAGGAGAGCGTCTCTGATTGGTCAAAAGCCCCTCTGGTGAAACAGCGTTGGCTATACGCTCTCAATACACGGCCTTGGCGTGTTTCCTTGTCAGGGAATATTTTTTTCCATTAAGCTGAATCTAGCCTTTTGTTGAGCCCAAAACAGTGTTTATACTGTAAGTACTTTACTTTTTACACACTTGCTGTTTGATTGTAACTTGCATCATCGTTGTAGTTTTTATTACCACATTTAGAGGTTATGAAATCGCCATTTAAAATCGCTAATGCTACTCTATAACATGCCTATGGAAAATTCAATGTAATTTAACATCAAGCTAGCTCATTCTGTCATTTGGAGTCTTACTGTACGTGCTAGCATTTTTTAATTTGTAATTTTTATCAGGCACGTTAGATGGCAGTAGGTTATAGGCTATGGCATGTTGCCTAGTCCACTGTGCTAACCCTAACCCCTGAGATATTGTCTGGTGTGTGTGGGAAATTATGCAATATGACCTAATTGGTCTAAAATATATTTTTTGCAAACCAATAATTATACTATATTTTAATTGTCATTCAAATTTGAACTTTACAGCACAGATAAGAACTAAATTTCGCTACATAAGCTCATGGTAGTGCAGGATAAAAAAGAAATAAGGTGCATATATAAATAAATAAATATATATAAATAATATATATAATATATATATATAAAATAAATAAATAAATATAAATATATTTAAATAAATAAATAGATTACTGTACAGATAAATATATTGCACTTTTTCACATGCGTCCACGTTTATGGATGTATGTTATATTGTCTTTTTTATTCCAGCGAGTTAATCCATTTTGGGGGGAGTTGAGGGGATAATTTTAAGTATGAAAGACATGAAAACATGGTTTAAATAAAAAAAAGCAGAGTGACAAAAAGTACAATAAATTGACTACTACCTGACTTTTGTGGAAACTTGTAATTATGACAAATATGGACTTTAAATATGTTCTGTTTAACCACTAAAGGCAACAATAAGCTAGCAGGTAGTGATCTTATTATAATGTTTTGGTTTGAAAAATGTAACTTTGAGCAAATAAAAAGACAACACAACTTAATCACATTACTATATGCAGTTTCCATTGTAACAACCTGACAATAATTCAACATTCAGATCTGTGTGCGACTTATGATCCCTATACAACACCCAGACTGCCCAGCAGCAGACAAGCCAGCCACAGGGTGAAGTAAATAGCTTCCTCCGAGCAGAAAAGGTGCTAACTAATTACACAGCACGCCAATGACGCAGCAACTCTTCCATGGTGATCTTTATCTTGCAATGCCAGCACTTCAGCTTGACCCTTTGTTCTGGTAATAAGGGAGCAGACATTGTCACGCCCCACTGGGCGACATGAGCTTGACAGTCAGTCCTCCATTACGTCCACTGCAGCATCATAATGTACAAAACACATTTGTGATATTTCTAACAAAGTTGTTGTCATTGTAATTGCCTTTGCCACGTGCTAGCCTTTCGTAAACGCTCTCATTCAAACTGTGGTAGTGGCTCTATCTAGTGGTACGCCAAAATTCACTTGATTAAAGTACTTTGTTTTGTTTTCTTATATTCAAACACAGTGTTACTGTTCAAACAGTGTGTAATGTTACAGTGGCTATAAACATTGAATGTATGGTTTATGATATAAACCATACATTCAATGTTTATAGTTTGTATGTTTATTTGGAACATACATATAAACATGTGGCGCAGTGGAAGAGTGGCCGTGCGCGACCCGAGGGTCCCTGGTTCAATCCCCACCTAGTACCAACCTCGTCATGTCCGTTGTGTCCTGAGCAAGACACTTCACCCTTGCTCCTGATGGGTGCTGGTAGCGCCTTGCATGGCAGCTCCCTCCATCAGTGTGTGAATGTGTGTGTGAATGGGTAAATGTGGAAGTAGTGTCAAAGCGCTTTGAGTACCTTGAAGGTAGAAAAGCGCTATACAAGTACAACCCATACAACCCAACCCATAGTTTGAGTTTATTTGGAACATACATACAATTACAACATGACATCGCAATTTTTGGTTCCTCTTTTTAACGGCAAAGGCGGACGAGGCGGGGTGTCGGTGCGGTGGGCGCGGTGGTGACCCTGGACGTGCGTCGGGCCCTTCTCGCGGATCACCTCAGCTACGGCTCCCGGTGGGGCCCTCTAGGGGGAAGGGGCCTCGGTCCCGGACCCCGGCGAGGCGTCCCTTCTCCGCTCCGTAAAAGTGTCCATCTCTTTTCTTTTTTTTTCTTCTGTTGTGGCATATGCAGCAGGTGCCTGCTCGTTTTTCGTATGTGGGTAACAACATTTAACTATGTATATATATTTCCGAATTGGTTTAACTGCCACCCGCCTGAATCTATTTAAAATCTAATTTTTTTTAATTTCAACCGCCCGACCCGACCCGACCCGCGGATAAAATCAAATTTTTTTCAATTTCATCTGCCCGATCCGCGGATAATCCGCGGACTCCGCGGTTGTGCCCGCAAACCGCGCATCTCTAATATATATATATATATATATATATACATATATATATATATATATATGTATATATATAGTGGCTGGGGAGAGGGAAGTCTGGGCTTAGGCTGCTCCCCCCGCGACCCGACCTCGGATAAGCGGAAGAAGATGGATGGATGGATGGATATATATATATATATATTTATATATATATATATATATAAATTAATTAATTAATAGCTAATAAATAGTTAAGTAAGTTGTATTTCATATAGTGAGATTAATAAGATACATTTAATTTTTTTTTTAGATTATATTTCTTTGTTGTTGTACGTTCTTGGGTAACAAGTTATAGTGTGTGTCAAATAAAACCACTGCCTTGTTTTAATTAATACTTCGCCCGGCCGCGCTACTGTGCTTCAATGTTAGTCAATATGGTGGTACTTAATGAATACTTAGTTCTACGACACTACTGTATTTAATGTTGTCATTATGGTGGTACTTAATGAATACTTGGGTCTACTACACTACTGTATTTTAATGTTGGTCATTATGGTGGTACTTAATGAATACTTAGGTCTACTACACTACTGTATTTAATGTTGTCATTATGGTGGTACTTAATAAATACTTAGGTCTACTACACTACTGTATTTAATGTTGGTCATTATGGTGGTACTTAATGAATACTTAGGTCTACTACACTACTGTACTTTAAGTATGGTGGTACTTGGAGAGCCATGTTTTCTTCTGGGGTGTTAGTGGTGAGAAAAGTTGGAGAACCACTACTGTAATGAACCTAAACTACAAATAAGGCAGGGTGTATATTGGCTGTTTCCAAAATGTGGCTTTAATAATAATTTGTAGTGCATGAGAAAGTATAAAGGAACATGTGGCTCTTTTTAGCCACATGGTCATTTTCCAGTCAAGGTCCAAAATAGCGCTGTGTGTATGAACAGCTGAGTAGCACAACCAACATTTAAAGAGCATGCAGAGGTAGATAAGGATGCTGATTACAACTGCAGCCGCAGCTGTTAATGTTTTTGACCCAGCGCTATTGCCAGAATGTGCTTTAGTAGACAGCACATGAGGTGACTATGTCAGACTGAAGTTTGAAGGGAAAATAATAAAAGTGACAGTTTTTATCATCACCGTAGCAACAAACGCAAAACAGATGCCGCCATATCAGACTTCACAGCGAGTGTGTGAGTGTCAACAAGGAAATGGATTTGGCATGGTGAAGTCTGGTGTTACGCACATTAAATGTACATCTGAAACTCGCCAAGTGCCAAGATGGAGTGTGGGAACAGGACGGATGAAGAGGAAAAGTGTTGCGGTCAACAGCAGCATGGTGGACTCCTGCTTCGCATAAGGCTCAAATCTGTGCTTGGGCATCTCTGTGTGGATAGAGCAACTTCTAAATGGATCGTCTAGCGCAGGGCTATACGACTACATCATGAAGAGGGCCACAGTTTCAGGAGCCCAAGGTCTCAGGGGCCGGACATGGAAATGTGGATGTTTCATCAGAAAGTGCCTCTGCGGGTTATATTTCTTTCAGACTACCTTTACTTAATTACAAAGTAAACACATCGAATTTCTCACTGCACTGTCAACACATTCATTATTCTGCCCTCGCTACTCCTTTCCAGCGTGTGCAGATAGTTAACAGCATGAAGAAAAAAGAAGCTCCAGTTGATGTTCCTTCTTTTGAATCATTTTCCTTCCTTAGTTTTATTTCTTTACACTTTTTCCTTCATTTAGGTTTTAGGAATAAATGTGGTTGTGCTTACCGACCTTGAAGCTATTTATTTTGGTACATGGTTGTGGAGGGGGGGTGGGGGGGGGGTGGCCTGCGGGCCTGCCGCTGAACGAGGTGTGCCAGGACCGGCCTCGAAGACAGCGACAGGTGCGTAGATGGCCCAGGTGGACCCCACATTTGGCGCCAAATGTAGAGGTCGCCCTTTAATGGGTTCTTCAGACCACCACACATTACCAGGAGAGCCAGGAATTCAGAGTATAACACGGTTTTATTTTGTTCTCACAAGGTGAGAGACTTTTGCTTTCCAGCAACAAGTCTTTTCTGCGTCTGCCCAGCAGCACCTCCAACTCCAACTACTCATCTCATCACGGCTGCTGCTAATAAAGGCGACAGGTGATTAGATAACAACGCCCACCTGGGCCATCTATGCACCTGTCGCTGTCTTCAAGGCCGGTCCTGGCACACCCCGTTCCGCGGCAGGCCCGCAGGCCACGCCCCCCTCCACATTGGTGTAATGATAAGTATGACCAATGGATGGCAGTCACACATAAGAGATATGTGTAGACTGCAATATGACTCAAGTAAACAACACCAACATTTTATATGTTCCATTGAAAATTTAGAACATTACACACGGCGCTCAAAAATCTATCAAAATGTTTTAGTACGACTTTGGTAAGCTATGAAGCCGCAGTGCTTGATGGATTGTACTGTGCTTCAACATAGGAGTATTATTATGGTGTGTGTATAAGGTATGACATTATCTGGCGTTTTGTTTCACAATATTATGCAAAAGCAACTTTTCTTACCTTCTGGTACCTGCTGATCTGTATTTGGAATCTGTATGAGTCCTGAAAATTTGCGTGTGTCCGCCTTTGTAGTCTGTGCCAACTCCGTAGTCGATAAGCGTCTTCTTTTTCTCTATCTTCTTGTTATGGGACATTCATCCTCCGCTGTTGCCATTTCTAATATAAAGTATTGTAAAGTTCTTACTTATATCTGTCAGTAAACTCGCCATGAAAGCACTAAAACATACCGGTGTAGTGAGTTTACATTATTCACCCAAGGAACTTTAGTTGTTAGAGAGTTCCGGTCGGATGGTTTTTCACGGGACACATTTCGGGCGTTGTTGTTGCACTAGTGAGCCACGGATGAGGAGATGCTGCTCCGTTATTGATTGAAGTAAAGTCTGAATGTCATTAAAACAGTTAGCTCCATCTTTTTGACACTTCTTCCACCCCCGTCCTTGCACGCTACACCGCTACGACAAAGATGACAGGGAGAAGATGCTGTCGAAGTGGAGGCACGTAAATAAGACCGCCCACAAAACGGCGCATCCTGACTCACCATTACATGTTATGTAGACCACAAGGAAGTCTTTTACATTTAGAAAAAATATCAATTATATGACTCCTTTCATGCGCCTTACAATCCGGTGCGCTGTTTGTATAAAAATAGACGTGACTAGACCCGCTCATCGGCAGTGCGCTTTACAATCCGGTGCGCCCTATGGTCCGGAAGATATGGTAATATTATTGGAAATGTCTCATAAAAGACGGTTATTGGTTGAACAAAGCCAACTAAAAAGGTGATTTCAAATCATGAAATGACAAGAAAAAGTGGCAAACTAAATTGGATTTAAACTTCCGGTTCATGATGGAACGAGAAGAAGGCTCAGTGTTCTTAACTTGTGTTTGGATCTGACCAATCCGCTTTCAGTTTGGCATGAGAACATACCTGTGAAGGTTAAGGAAGCCCATGACTGTTAATCCCATAAGACTGCAAGCATTGTGTCCTTTCTTTACTCAAGAGGTATGCAATCTGAAAAAGCAGATTAAAAACATTTTTTGGTGATGAACTTTCCCTCAATGTGAGAAACGACTGAGACATATTAGCCTTTTTCTTTCTCTGCCAGCACAAGCAGGTGTTGTTCTCCGCTTCTATCGCCCCGCAAACACACGTCAGCGCTGTTTGCCACAATGTTTGTTTGCTACAATGGCCGTTTGCCACAATGGCTGTGTGCTACAATGGCTGTTTGCCACAATGGCTGTTTGCCACAATGACTGTTTGCCACAATGCCTGTTTGCCACAATGGCTGTTTGCCACAATGGCTGTTTGCCACAATGGCTGTTTGCCACAATGTCGGTTTGCTACAATGGCGGTTTGCCACAATGGCTGTTTGCTACAATGGCTGTTTGCCACAATGGCTGTTTGAACAAAGCCTGTTTGCCACAATGGCTGTTTGCCACAATGGCTGTTTGCCACAATGTCGGTTTGCTACAATGGCGGTTTGCCACAATGGCTGTTTGCTACAATGGCTGTTTGCCACAATGGCTGTTTGAACAAAGCCTGTTTGCCACAATGGCTGTTGGCCACAATGTATGTTTGCCACAATGTCGGTTTGCTACAATGGCTGTTTGCCACAATGGCTGTTTGCCACAATGGCTGTTTGCTACAATGGCTGTTTGCCACAATGTCTGTTTGCCACAATGGCTGTTTGCTACAATGGCTGTTTGCTACAATGGCTGTTTGCCACAATGGCTGTTTGCCACAATGGCTGTTTGCCACAATGGCTGTTTGCCACAATGTCGGTTTGCTATAATGGCGGTTTGCCACAATAGCTGTTTGCTACAATGGCTGTTTGCCACAATGGCTGTTTGAACAAAGCCTGTTTGCCACAATGGCTGTTTGCCACAATGGCTGTTTGCCACAATGGCTGTTTGCCACAATGTCGGTTTGCTACAATGGCGGTTTGCCACAATGGCTGTTTGCTACAATGGCTGTTTGCCACAATGGCTGTTTGAACAAAGCCTGTTTGCCACAATGGCTGTTGGCCACAATGTCGGTTTGCTACAATGGCTGTTTGCCACAATGGCTGTTTGCCACAATGGCTGTTTGCTACAATGGCTGTTTGCCACAATGTCTGTTTGCCACAATGTCTGTTTGCCACAATGGCTGTTTGCTACAATGGCTGTTTGCTACAATGGCTGTTTGCCACAATGACTGTTTGCCACAATGCCTGTTTGCCACAATGGCTGTTTGCCACAATGGCTGTTTGCCACAATGGCTGTTTGCCACAATGTCGGTTTGCTACAATGGCGGTTTGCCACAATGGCTGTTTGCTACAATGGCTGTTTGCCACAATGGCTGTTTGAACAAAGCCTGTTTGCCACAATGGCTGTTTGCCACAATGTCGGTTTGCTACAATGGCGGTTTGCCACAATGGCTGTTTGCTACAATGGCTGTTTGCCACAATGGCTGTTTGAACAAAGCCTGTTTGCCACAATGGCTGTTGGCCACAATGTATGTTTGCCATAATGTCGGTTTGCTACAATGGCTGTTTGCCACAATGGCTGTTTGCCACAATGGCTGTTTGCTACAATGGCTGTTTGCCACAATGTCTGTTTGCCACAATGTCTGTTTGCCACAATGGCTGTTTGCTACAATGGCTGTTTGCTACAATGGCTGTTTGCCACAATGTCTATTTGCTACAATGCCTGTTTGCCACAATGTCTGTTTGATACAATGTCTGTTTGCCACAATGGTTGTTTGCTACAATAGCTGTTTGCCACAATGGCTGTTTGCTACAATGGCTGTTTGCCACAATGGCTGTTTGCCACAATGTATGTTTGCCACAATGTCTGTTTGCTACAATGGCTGTTTGCCACAATGACTGTTTGCCACAATGTCTGTTTGCTACAATGCCTGTTTGCCACAATGGCTGTTTGCCACAATGTCTGTTTGATACAATGGCTGTTTGCCACAATGTCTGTTTGCCACAGTGGCTGCTTGCCACAATGTCTGTTTGCCACACTGGCTGTTTGCTACAATGGCTGTTTGCTACAATGTCTGTTTGTCACAATGTCCGTTTGCCAAAATGGCTGTTTGCCACAATGGTTGTTTGCCACACTGGCTGTTTGCCACAATGGCTGTTTGCCACAATGGCTGTTTGCTACAATGGTTGTTTGCCACAATGTCTGCTTGCTACAATGACTGTTTGCCACAATGTCCGTTTGCCACAATGGCTGTTTGCCACAATGGTTGTTTGCCACAATGGCTGTTTGCCACAATGGCTGTTTGATACAATGGCTGTTTGCCACAATGGCTGTTTGCCACAATGGCTGTTTGCTACAATGGCTGTTTGCCACAATGGCTGTTTGCCACAATGTATGTTTGCCACAATGTCTGTTTGCTACAATGGCTGTTTGCCACAATGGCTGTTTGACACAATGACTGTTTGCCACAATGTCTGTTTGCTACAATGCCTGTTTGCCACAATGGCTGTTTGCCACAATGGCTGTTTGATACAATGGCTGTTTGCCACAATGGCTGTTTGCCACAGTGGCTGCTTGCCACAATGGTTGTTTGCCACAATGTCTGTTTGCCACAATGTCTGTTTGATACAATGTCTGTTTGCCACAATGGCTGTTTGCCAAAATGGCTGTTTGCTACAATGACTGTTTGCCACAATGTCCGTTTGCCACAATGCCTGTTTGCCACAATGCCTGTTTGCCACAATGGCTGTTTGATACAATGGCTGTTTGCCACAATAGCTGTTTGCTACAATGGCTGTTTGCCACAATGGCTGTTTGCCACAATGTATGTTTGCCACAATGTCTGTTTGCTACAATGGCTGTTTGCCACAATGACTGTTTGCCACAATGTCTGTTTGCTACAATGCCTGTTTGCCACAATGGCTGTTTGCCACAATGGCTGTTTGCTACAATGGCTGTTTGCCACAATGGCTGTTTGCCACAATGTATGTTTGCCACAATGTCTGTTTGCTACAATGGCTGTTTGCCACAATGGCTGTTTGCCACAATGACTGTTTGCCACAATGTCTGTTTGCTACAATGCCTGTTTGCCACAATGGCTGTTTGCCACAATGGCTGTTTGATACAATGGCTGTTTGCCACAATGGCTGTTTGCCACAATGGTTGTTTGCCACAATGGTTGTTTGCCACAATGTCTGTTTGCCACAATGTCTGTTTGATACAATGTCTGTTTGCCACAATGGCTGTTTGCCAAAATGGCTGTTTGCTACAATGACTGTTTGCCACAATGTCCGTTTGCCACAATGTCCGTTTGCCACAATGCCTGTTTGCCACAATGCCTGTTTGCCACAATGGCTGTTTGCCACAATGGTTGTTTGCCACAATGTCTGTTTGCCACAATGTCTGTTTGCCACAATGGCTGTTTCCCACAATGGCTGTTTGCCACAATGTCTGTTTGCTACAATATCTGTTTGCCACAATGGCTGTTTGCCACAATGTCTGTTTGCTACAATGGCTGTTTGCCACAACGGCTGTTTGCCACAATGTCTGTTTGCTTGCCACAATTTATGTTTGCCACAATGACTGTTTACCACAATGACTGTTTGCCACAATGGCTGTTTGCCACAATGTGTGTTTGCTACAATGGCTGTTTGCCACAATGGCTGTTTGCCACAATGGCTGTTTGCCACAATGTCTGTTTGCTTGCCACAATTTCTGTTTGCCACAATGACTGTTTACCACAATAGCTGTTTGCTACAATGTCTGTTTGCCACAATAGCTGTTTGCCACAATGGCTGTTTGATACAATGTCAGTTTGCCACAATGTCTGTTTGCCACAATGGCTGTTTGCTACAATGGATGTTTGTCACAATGTCTGTTTGCCACAATGTCTGTTTGCCACAATGGCTGTTTGCTACAATGACTGTTTGCCACAATGACTGTTTGCCACAATGACTGTTTGCCACAATGTCCGTTTGCCACAATGGCTGTTTGCTACTATGGCTGTTTGATACAATGTCTGTTTGCCACAATGGCTGTTTGCCACAATAGCTGTTTGCCACAATGGCTGTTTGCCACTATGGCTGTTTGATACAATGTCTGTTTGCCACAATGTCTGTTTGCCACAATGTTTGTTTGCTACAATGACTGTTTACCACAATGTCTGTTTGCCACAATGTCCGTTTGCCACAATGTCCGTTTGCCACAATGGCTGTTTGCCACATTGCATGTTTGCCACAATGTTGGTTCGCTGCAATGGCTGTTTGCCACAATGTCTGTTTGCCACAATGTCTGTTTGCCACAATTCCTGTTTGCTACAATGGCTGTTTGCCACAATGTCTGTTTGCTACAATGCCTGTTTGCCACAATGGCTGTTTGCTACAATGGCTGTTTGATACAATGTATTTTTGCCACAATGGTTGTTTGCTACAATGGCTGTTTGCCACAATGGCTGTTTGCTACAATGGCTGTTTGCCACAATGTCTGTTTGCCACAATGTCTGTTTGCTACAATGGCTGTTTGCCACAATGTCTGTTTGCTTGCCGAAATTTCTGTTTGCCACAATGACTGTTTACCACAATAGCTGTTTGCTACAATGTCTGTTTGCCACAATAGCTGTTTGCCACAATATCTGTTTGCCACAATGGCTGTTTGCCACAATGTCTGTTTGCTACAATGGCTGTTTGCCACAATGGCTGTTTGCCACAATGGCTGTTTGCTTGCCACAATTTCTGTTTGCCACAATGACTGTTTACCACAATAGCTGTTTGCTACAATGTCTGTTTGCCACAATGGCTGTTTGCAAACCAGCTGCCTCCTTCACTTAAGCAGGTTCAAATACATTTGACTCCTTACGTTTTCCACCTGACTCCTTCTTCCTGCTCCCTAACAGTCCCGCACTAAATGCAGTGTACACAAGAATGTAGCCGTTACACCCTTTTCCTGCAGGTTGGAGACGTGTCCTAACTGGAGCTTGTCCATGTGTCAGATCATGGAATCATGGGGAACATGTCAAGGCGCCTACTTTGGGGGAAAATAAATAGCCAACTATGTCAAAGTAAGTGAGAAACTTTGGCGCGGCTGACCTCATTCTGGACTGGGTGTGTCGTGTAGGGGGTGGGGCTTGTCAACGGTGATCCAGGAAAAGGTTTTTGACAGGAAAAACACATGTTCTGTCACATGACAGAGAGTACGTGACATGACAGACAACTGGTAAATGAGGAAGGTACTCGAGCAGAACAAGTGACCATCGACTGTACGGCGTTCCTACTCTGAGGATCAGGACGGACAAAGGAGATGCAGTCATGTGACGTCCAGAAGAATGGTGGTGTCACAAATAGACTAAAATCATCGGCGTACCCATACAGACCACAGCTGGGAAACAGTTCATTTATGGGGCGCTCACGGCCCAACAGTTAGCCCATTGTTAAAAAACGATGTTTTAGGGAAAACAGTTGAAATAAACAAGAATATTTCTAATGACCTTTAGTTTTTCTTCTTATAAATGACCATAACATCACTTTATATTACTTGTACTTTTTTTTAAGAAAAGAACTACACTTCAAAAACCTGTGTAGTCTAAAATCAGGTATTAAATATTAAATAAAGCACTAAACTGAACAAAAAAGGCTCTCTGATAATGTATGATGAATTAAGTGACAATGTACACGTGAACATTTAAAAAAAAAAAAATGTATTCAATGAAAGAGTAATGTTTGATTTTTGGACTAAAAACTTGTTAGCATGAACATACAAAATGTAGACGCTAACACGTGCACCCATGTGTTTCAAATAGGGCTGCACGAATTTGGCAAAAAATCTAATCTCCATTTCTCTCTCAATTACAATTTCGATGTAGACGACAGAGGGGTGGTGGTTTGGCTGAAGTCATCTTGTTATTCGTCAAAAAACAGGCCAATAAAAGAAATGTTGTACATACTGTATATTTAATTTAACCAGGATGCTTCCTGGTAATGCGCTCGTTGATATAGTGCTATTTTGACGGTGCAAAGTTTTTACCACCATACCGGCCTTTTTCAGTTTAAAATGGTCAAAAAAACCTCTCTTTTGTCTTCTTTGGGCCTGTTGCTCTCTTTCCATTTTGTCGTTGTTTTTCTTTGGATCGTCTCTCCACGCACGCACGCACGCACGCACGCACGCACGCACGCACGCACGCACGCACGCACGCACGCACGCACGCACGCACGCACGCACGCACGCACGCACGCACGCACGCACGCACGCACGCACGCACGCACACACGCACACACACACACACACACACACACACACACACACACACACACACACACACACACACACACACACACACACACACACACAGAGCAAGCTACATCCCCAATAGTTGCACCCAAAACAATGTCAGTGTATTGTACTTATTAAACGAATAATTAGAGATGCGTTAAAATGTAATATCGGAAATTATCGGTATCGTTTTTATTATCATCGGTATCGTTTTTTTTTTTTTTTTTTTTTATTAAATCAACATAAAAAACACAAGATACACTTACAATTAGTGCACCAACCCAAAGAACCTCCCTCCCCCATTTACACTCATTCACACAAAAGGGTTGTTTCTTTCTGTTATTAATATTCTGGTTCCTACATTATATATCAATATATATCAATACAGTCTGCAAGGGATACAATCCGTAAGCACACATGATTGTGCGTGCTGATTAATTACTAGTTTCAATGTAACTGTTTTTATATTGTTTTACTTTCTTTTTATATTGTTTTACCACTCTCCCAACCGGCGTGGCGTGGTTGGGAGAGTGGCCGTGTCAGCAACCTGAGGGTTCCTTGTTCGATCCCCACCTTCTACCAACCTTGTCATGTCCGTTGTGTCCTTGAGCAAGACACTTCACCCTTGCTCCTGATGGGTCGTGGTTAGGGCCTTGCATGGCAGCTCCCGCCATCAGTGTGTGAATGTGTGTGTGAATGGGTGAATGTGGAAATAGTGTCAAAGCGCTTTGAGTACCTTGAAGGTAGAAAAGCGCTATACAAGTATAACCCATTTACCATTTACCATTTATTCAAGAAAATGTTTTTAATTTATTTATCTTATTTTATTTTTCAAATTTTTTTTAAAAGTACCTTATCTTCACCATACCTGGTTGTCCAAATTAGGCATAATAATGTGTTAATTCCACGACTGTATATATCGGTTGATATCGGTATCGGTTGATATCGGTATCGGTAATTAAAGAGTTGGACAATATCGGAATATCGGATATCGGCAAAAAGGCATTATCGGACATCCCTAAACACAATACAAATCAAAGATTATTTTTCTAATTGAATTAATCGATGCATCGTAAAAAATGTGTTTTGATCAACACCGTGTTTCAGTCACAGTGTGAGTGCATTTAACGATGCTCGTTGAGAAATGTTGTTCTTAAACTGCTCAACAAGTTTCTCAGGCATTTGTTGACAAAGTGGTGACCCTTGCCCCATCCTTGTTTGTGTATGCCTGAGCATTTCATGGAAGCTGCTATTATACCCAATCATGGCACCCACCTGTGGGATGTTCCAAATAAGTGTTTAATGAGCATTCCTCAACTTTCTCAGTCTTTTTTGCCACTTGTGCCAGCTTTTTTGAAACATATTGCAGGCATCAAATTCCAAATGAGCTAATATTTGCATAGAATAACAAAGTTTTCCAGTTCCAACATTAAGTATCTTGTCTTTGCAGTCTATTCAATTAAATATGTCTTCTTTGGGCCTGTTGCACTCGTTCTATATTGTTGTTGTTTTTCTTTGATCCATCTCTACGCACACACACAGCTACATCCCCAATAGTTGCACCCCTCTCAGTGTGCTCTTTGGGAGCCCAAACAATGTCAGTGTATTGTACTTATTAAACCCATAATCTAAGCAACACAATACAAAATCAAAGATGACTTTTCTAATTGAATTAATCGATGCATGGTAAAAAAAAAAGTTTTTTAATCAACACTTTGTTTCAGTCGCAGTGTGAATGCATTTAACGATGCAGGCATAGTGATAGATCCTGAATTAGGTTGAGGTATGCAAGATAAAAGGAGAAGGTTCTATTTCGGTGGCTTGAAGCCTTTCCTGGCAAAGCCTCTCTTTGTGTCTGCTGAGGGGACAGAGCCAACAAAGCTCGCTGCTCTGTGCACCTCTGCAGAACAGAAGATGTTGTCAGGGTCAGTCAAAGAAACAAACGCACATTCAGGCCCGACCAAGCAGCCGTCAGTGCGTGGCAGTGCATGCTGAGAAAGATGTAGGAGAGGAATGTGAAGGGTGCGGAGGACAAAGTTCCTCACCAAAGGAAACAGTATTAGTCTTTGAACAGGCAGGAAAACATTGAATGAATCCAGTAAATGAATACATAAAAAATGTCTTAACTGTATTTTCCAACGCTTTGAACCCTGCGGCTTGTAAAGGATGTGGCTAATTTATGATGTATTAATTTTTTTCGCCAACAGCCGTAATATTTTGGTTTAACAAACAGTTTTCATGTAACAAAGGCACTGAAAAGGTGTGTTCTTGTTTGTGCTATGGCGCCTTCTTTTGGACAAGTTCAATCCCTGCAGGTGCTGCGGGTTTAAAAGGCACTTCCTGTTCCGTGCCTTGAACCGGAAGTATAACCGTCCATAGCGTTTCTGCTCGAAAGGATTCTTCATTCACTCCTAGCAACGTTTGTAAGTTTTACAATATAACTAAAACAATTCATATTTACTAAACCGGCCCAAGTGTGATGTCTGTAGGAGTGTTGTTTTTATGTATACCGGTAGTTTTATGCCCTAGCGTAATGTATTCAAGCTAGTGTCGTTAGTATTAGCGAATATACAACCATGTTTTTTTTTAAATTTGATATGTTCCAGCGGACTGTTTACACTGCAAGTATAATGTGACCAGAACAAACACGCACAGGCCTCAATGGGTTGAGAAAAGTGTAAACAAAAGGGAGTTGACCGGATGCTGTAAATGGACAAGGAAGTCGCTGCTACTACTACAAAATAGAATAAAAGTTGCCACACCTTAAAATTTAGTGTTTTTTGCATAACAATACATTGAAGTAATATAATGTATGAAAGGATATACTGTCTATATAATATAGTGTCAGATTCCAATCAAATTGGCACTACCTCCTGATGTGGCCCAAATTTGAGGCGAAAAGATCAGATTAGAAGCACTTTAGAGCGTTTAGACTGGCAACAAAATATCCGATCTGTGTCACCTGAGGGCAAAAAAATCTGATTTGGTGTGCAGTGTAAACAAGGCCATTCAGTTTGTTTAGCGGTTTGGAGAGCTAACTTCCGCAGCTAGTGGGTCCATGACGACGACTTCTGTTTTGTTTGATGAGCCGTTTTACTGCCAAGAGACAAGCACCGTTTGGAAACAATTAAGGTATGTGAATAAAAAAAATAAAAATAAAAAATATATATATATATATATATATATATATATATATATATATATATATATATATATATATATATATATATATATCTGCGGCTTATAGTCTGATGCAGCCAATATATGTAAAAATATGTATTTCTTTTAAAATGTTGTAGGTGTGGCTTAAATACAGGTGCACTCTATAGCCCGGAAAATACAGTAAATTGAATTGATTGTGGCACGAGTCATAATGCTTTTTCACAGTAAAAATAATATTTCAGATGTGCAATACATGGTTGTCCATTACTGCAACACTTAATCAAATGGTATGACAAATATATATGATTTGCACTACTCTAGTTTCACTCAGACCTTCAGTAAAAATGTACACAGCTCCGTAATCCCTTTGATGCTACACTGTAACAATGTCCTGTATATATACATGATAGGGATGCATTTTATTCAATAGGAGACTGAGGGCAGCAGGGAATCAGAGTACTGCAGCCAAGTTGGCACCATGAAGTGCAGCACCTTTAATAATCATGGTTCGGGACGTGCCTCGGTTTAAAGTTGGGTTGAGTTTTTTCTTGCCCTGATGTGGGATCTGAGCCGAGGATGCCAATGTGGCTTGTGCAGCCCTTTAAAACACTTGTGATTAAGGGCTGTATAAATAAACTTTGATAGATTACTTGAAAGTTTAACAGTTTGATTCATTTTTAGTACATTTAGCCTATTCAACTGGCTGCCAAGGGGCCCCCAAGTTCAGTTTAAAACTTGGATTTCAAAATTTTTTGCAGCAAATTCCTAAAAACACTGGTTTGCTCCTGTTGTTGGATTACTTTGGCACATCCCTGCATTGACATGTTAACCTCTTCAAGGCCTGCGTCTACAGCAGACTGCAATGCACAGGTCTACTTTTCTCTGAAATATGCACCTGGGGATAGGTTGATTGCCAACACTAAATGGTCCTTAGTGTGTGAATGTGTGTGAATGTTGTCTGGCTATCTGTGTTGGCCCTGTGATGAGATGGTGACTTGTCCAGGATGTACACCGCCTTCTGCCCGTGTACAGCTGGGATAGGCTCCAGCACCCGCCGCGACCCCGAAAGGGACAAGCGGTAGAAAATGGATGGATGGATGGATATAATTCTGACACAAAAACAAACAAACAAAACAAATATCCACTTCAAAGGATGCTGGTTGTCAAATTATAAATAATAGTTAAGGAAGTTAGCTGTGTGACGGCTCCCGTGTGACATTTTTCTTTAGCCGCATACTTTACATATTACGGTTGTCTGTTCAACATCTTCCCGCTTGAAGCCAAACCACCGCCAGACGATGGACCCCGTGCTGTTTTTCTTGGGAATTAATTCTTCCTCCAGATTAGCACATTCTTTCTCTCGTATTACCACTCGCACCGCACCGCTTGCACCACCTGCCACAGCTAACGTTAACCATTCTGCTTCTTCTATGCTCGGCAAGGGCGTATGAGGTTGCACGCGCGACAGTATGTGTCGTATGTAAGAAGGTGCGCTTGTTTTATCTCTCTTTGAGAAGGAGAGACAAGAAAGAGTGAGAAAAGCCTGTAGTGTAATGCCCGCCGCTAAAAGCAACTGCGTGAGAACGTATACTCCAATACTCAAGATATAGTCATTTTCTACATGGCACAGAGACAAACCCGCGATATATCGAGTATATTCAAAATATCGCCCAGCCCTAAAATGAAACATAAAAAAACTGCAAACTGCCAGCAAAAATGTGATAGTGTTTAGAGTGTCCGCCCTGAGATCGGTAGGTTGTGAGTCATACCAAAGACTATAAAAATGGGACCCATTACCTCCCTGCTTGGCACTCAGCATTAACCTCTTAAGGCCCATGCTGTTTGTTTACAACATTTTTTTTTTTCTCTTTGCTATTTGGGCTTATTGGACCCTAATTAGAATAAAAACTAAAAATCATCTTTTTATATGATGTACTTAGTCCATAAGTAACAAACGTGTACTTCATTTTTATTTTTACACTTTTTTTTTCCAAATTCCATTGTATGTTATACTCTTCTGACACCACCAGATAGCAGTATAAGTGTCCATATGTCGGCATAAGACCCCAATTCAGTAGTGTACACAATTTTGGAAATAAGAGCTAAAAGGTGCTGTCCACGCATGTGGCCACTAAGGCCTTTAGAGGTTAAGGGTTGGAATTGGGGGTTAAATTACCAAAAATGATTCCAGGGCACGGCCACCGCTGCTGCTCACTGCTCCCCTCACCTCCCAGGTGGTGATCAAGGGTGATGGGTCAAATGCAGAGAATAGTTTCGCCACATCTAGTGTGTGTGTGTGACAATCATTGGTACTTTAACTTAAATACATGTAGCGTTACATCCCCATTCAAGCAGCTACAACCCTAAACTAACACCCTCCCCGGATTGTTAATAATCAAATGTAAACAATCAAATGCAGATACTTTTTCTTATGCCTTCTGATCTCTCTCTCTCTCTCTCTCTCTGCCCACTACTTGCTGTACATATCCTACCAAGTCAGACCTACACTGTTCCAATATCCATTTCTCTGTTCTCAATTGTTGATGACTGATGATAACAACCAAACCTAACCCCCCCCCCCCGACCCCCTCCACACCCCGGATTGTAAATAATGTAAATAATTCAATGTGATTATCTTGTGTGATGACTGTATTATGATGATAGTATATCTGATAGCATATATCTGTATCATGAATCAATTTAAGTGGACCCCGACTTAAACAAGTTGAAAAACTTATTCGGGTGTTACCATTTAGTGGTCAATTGTACGGAATATGTACTTCACTGTGCAACCTACTAATAAAAGTCTCAATCAATCAATTCCTTAGTTCATGGGTGTCAAACTCTGGCCCGCGGGACAAATTTGGCCCGCCGTGTAATTTCATTTGGCCCTTGAGGCGATATCAAATTAACATTAGAGCTTGGCCCGCTGGTATTATACAGCGGCAGTGCCGCTGTAACACCGCATTCACCGCTAATACTCATACCTGCCAACCCTCCCGATTTTCAGTGCCCCTCTCGAAAGTCTCACGAGGCAACCATTCTCCCGAATTTCTCCCGATTTCCACCCGGACAACAATATTGGGGGCGTGCCTTAAAGGCACTGCCTCTAGCGTCCTCTACAACCTGCCGTCACGTCCGCTTTTCCTCCATACAAACAGCGTGCCGGCCCCTGTCACATGATATATGCGGCTTCTACACACACATAAGTGAATGCAAGCATACTTGATCAACAGCCATACAGGTCACACGGAGGGTGGCCGTATAAACAACTTTAACACTGTTACAAATATGTGCCACACTGTGAAACCACACCAAACAAGAATGACAAACACATTTCGGGAGAACATCCGCACCGTAACACAACAGAACAAATACCCAGAACCCCTTGCAGCACTAACTCTTCCGGGACGCTACAATATACACCCCCCGCTACCACCAAACCCCGCCCACCTGAGCCCCGACATTAATGAACTAGCATCCCACAAAAGATGGCAGGTATCTGGCTTGGGCACATCAGATTAGATCAGTGTGTTGCAAACTGAGCAGTAAAAAGGCCTGAATAGTTGATTTATTAATTGTTATTTTATTTTCAAATTTATTAGCCTGTGGAAAAAGTCAATGTTGATATTTACCTCAGAAGGCTGCAAATAGAAAAGAGGCAATTAATTTGTATTTACATTTTATTTGATATGCCATTGATATTTTTGAATTATTATTATTATTATTTGAAACTCGAATTTGCATGTCACTATAGAGTTATATAAGCCTTGCTTGTTCAATATTCAATGCAAAACTTGTTTGGGTCCCTATTAAAAGGTTAATTTGTTCAACCTTGGCCCGCGGCTTTGTTCAGTTTTACATTTTGGCCCACTCTGTGTTTGAGTTTGACACCCCTGCCTTAGTGGAACGAGCACAAAACCCAGAATGTCCACACACTTTCATTCTAACGACACAAATCAATGGCAGCGTGTTTAAAAAGGAGACAAATGGCGCATCATCAAATCCTTCAATGCAATTCCATTACTTGGTTGCCTTTGTAACGTTGAGACTTCAAATCAATGCGAGCTGCTTTAATCCACATTAGTCGGTGTTGAATGCTGGACTGGACTCGAGGAAAGTTAGATAAACATTCTTAGCCTGAGTCAACAGACTCTGGCTGTTATTTCACCCATCCCTCGTCAGCTTCTCCATCTTCCTTCTCGTTGTCCCACCCAACGCCCCCGGCTGGGAACCAGTGCTCGGGAAGAGCAGATCTGCACTCGCCCGAATCCTTCAGCATCTGAATATTTGTTTTACAACAACAAGCTTTAAAGCCCGGGGGGTGCACTCTTCTTTTTAATTGATTATTTGAAGTAACATATGAATCAAGGTAAATTATATTATTAGTTCTTCTTGTACACCGTCTGTCGTCTTCATGAATGAAGACGACAGCAGGACTTAAAGGGAGGTATTAGTATTAAAAGGCAGGTAGAGAAGAGAGATGTTGTGCCAAGGCACCGCAGTGCGTGCCAAGCTGACTGTTGTCAAGTCAGGTCAGGACATGCTCGTACTTTGCGCCTTTCTTTGTCAAAGTGAGTCAGTAAGAAGTCTTGTCAAGGAGACAAATACACGCTGACGACATGCGGGGAGGCCAACAAACAGAAGCATTAAGAGGGAGAAAATAAGCGGAGCAAAAGCATGACATTTGCTTGGAATGGGTCCAACACAATTATCTGAGTCATGATCTCCTTTCATGTCCAACACGTCATGTGATGCCTTACAGGGTGGGCATTCAACCTAGCCCGCCAGCACCAGCTGTGTCCGTGCTACTGGACTCCATAACAAGTTGTTTTCATCAGAAACAATGAATTAGAGCATTGTGGAAAGCTTCATGATGCACCACAATCATGAGGTCATAACACGATTTAGCTGACACAATTCTATTTTTGCAAGCTGGTCATTTAAATATCCATCAGGAAAACACACACTATTTACTAGGGTTGCGAATCTTTGGGTGTCCCACGATTCGATTCAATATCGATACTTGGGTTCTAGATTCGATTCAAAATCGATTTTTTTATTGATACGTCACATACAAACCCCATTTCCATATGAGTTGGGAAATTGTGTTGGATGTACATATAAACGGAATACAATGATTTGCAAATCCTTTTCAACCCATATTCAATTGAATGCACTACAAAGACAAGATATTTGATGTTCAAACTCATAAACTTTATTTTTTTTTGCAAATAATAATTAACTTAGAATTTCATGGCTGTAACACGTGCCAAAGTAGTTGGGAAAGGGCATGTTCACCACTGTGTTACATGGCCTTTCCTTTTAACAACACTCAGTAAACGTTTGGGAACTGAGGAGACACATTTTCTAAGCTTCTCAGGTGGAATTCTTTCCCATTCTTGCTTGATGTACAGCTTAAGTTGTTCAACAGTCCGGGGGTCTCCGTTGTGGTATTTTAGGCTTCATAATGCGCCACACATTTTCAATGGGAGACAGGTCTGGACTACAGGCAGGCCAGTCTAGTACCTGCACTCTTGTACTCTGAAGCCATGTTGTTATAACACGTGGCTTGGCATTGTCTTGCTGAAATAAGCAGGGGCGTCCATGGTAACGTTGCTTGGATGGCAACATATGTTGCTCCAAGACCTTTATGTACCTTTCAGCATTAATGGCGCCTTCACAGATGTGTAAGTTACCCATATCTTGGGCACTAATACATCCCCATACCATCACAGATGCTGGCTTTTCAACTTTGCACCTATAACAATCCGGATGGTTCTTTTTCTCTTTGGTCCGGAGAACACGACGTCCACAGTTTCCAAAAACAATTTGAAATGTGGACTCGTCAGACCACAGAACACTTTTCCACTTTGTATCAGTCCATCTTAGATGAGCTCAGGCCCAGCGAAGCAGATGGCGTTTCTGGGTGTTGTTGATAAACGGTTTTTGCCTTGCATACGAGAGTTTTAACTTGCACTTACAGATGTAGCGACCAACTGTAGTTACTGACAGTGGGTTTCTGAAGTGTTCCTGAGCCCATGTGGTGATATCCTTCACACACTGATGTCGCTTGTTGATGCAGTGCAGCCTGGGGGATCGAAGGTCACGGGCTTAGCTGTTTGCGTGCAGTGATTTCTCCAGATTCTCTGAACCCTTTGATGATATTACGGACCGTAGATGGTGAAATCCCTAAATTCCTTGCAATAGCTGGTTGAGAAAGGTTTTTCTTAAACTGTTCAACAATTTGCTCACGCATTTGTTGACAAAGTGGTGACCCTCGCCCCATCCTTGTTTGTGAATGACTGAGCATTTCATGGAATCTACTTTTATACCCAACCGTGGCACCCACCTGCTCCCAATTTGCCTGTTCACCTGTGGGATGTTCCAAATAAGTGTTTGATGAGCATTCCTCAACTGTATCAGTATTTATTGCCACCTTTCCCAACTTCTTTGTCACGTGTTGCTGGCATCAAATTCTAAAGTTAATGATTATTTGCAACAAAAAAAAAAAGTTCATCAGTTTGAACATCAAATATGTTGTCTTCGTAGCATATTCAACTGAATATGGGTTGAAAAGGATTTGCAAATCATTGTATTCCGTTTATAGTTATATCTAACACAATTTCCCAACTCATAAGGAAACGGGGTTTGTACAATGTTTGGTGTGTGGATGTTGTGTCATTTCTATATGTGTTAACATTTGTAGTTTATTGTGTGAATATATTAACATTAAACCTTCTATTTTATTCATGTAAAATACACAATGGACATTATTTATGTGAAATACATAATGGACAATATACTTTTGTTATGTTTATTTTATGTTTATATTCTCAGTCTTATATACCTAAATGAAGGAAGAAGTGTAAAGAAATAAAACTGAGGAAGGAAAATAATTCAAAAGAAGGAACATCAATCCTCAACAAAAACCGGAGCTTCTTTTTTCTTCATGCTGTTAACGATCTGCACACGCTGGAAACGAGTGGCGAGGGTAGAATAATGAATGTGTTGACAGTGTAGTGTGAAAGCCAATTAGGTAAACATAGTCTTAAATAAATATAACCTGCTTTTTTACTTTTTGACGAAACATCCACATTTCCATGTCCAGCCCGTGAGCCCTTGGGCTCCTGAAACTACGAACCCTCTTCATGATGTAGTTGAATAGCCCTGGTGTATAGTATACCGGTAATAATAAAGTAGCGTGGTACTAATGAATTAAAAAAAGTACTGTACTGCCTTTGAAAAATACCTGTATTATTTATTTTTTCTATGCACCTGCATGTGTTGCGACTAAACGCGCACACAGACCACTAGCAAGCGGAACCAGGGTGGAGAAGGAAGAGGGAGAATGGACGTATTCTGACTTTAAAACTAACGATATAGGTGGCGCTATAAACACTAGCTACTGAACATCCAGTCAACCTGACAATTATTTTTAATTGGTTTAATTGGTTGCCTTTAGTTTTAAAGCTTGATTTTGTTATTTTCTAATGTAATTATCTTCGCATGTTAGCGTGTTAGTTACTGTATCTACAATAGTAGTATTTTTTATTTCAATTAACAAATAGCAGTAGCTGCATAATGTTTTTTTCCCTGACAGGAAGTTTAGCTAAATTGTTACATAATGACCCCAGATGACTAAAACATGGTTTGGATGTAAAAACAGCTGATGGACAGACAGTGGCCGAGTGGTACTCAGTGGCCTAGTGGTTAGAGTGTCCACCCTGAGATCGGTAGGTTGTGAGTTCAAACCCCGGCCGAGTCATACCAAAGACTATAAAAATGGGACCCATTACCTTCATGCTTGGCATTCAATATCAAGGGTTGGAATTGGGGGTCAAGGGGGAACATTATCACCAGACCTATGTAAGCGTCAATATATACCTTGATGTTGCAGAAAAAAGACCATATATTTTTTAACCGAATTCCGAACTCTAAATGGGTGAATTTTGGCGAATTAAACGCCTTTCTATTATTCGCTCTCGGAGCGTTGTGACGTCACATTGGGAAGCAATCTGCCATTTTCTCAAACACATTACAAACACCGAGTCAAATCAGCTCTGTCATTTTCCGTTTTTTCGACTGTTTTCCGTACCTTGGAGACATCATGCCTCGTCGGTGTGTTGTCGGAGGGTGTAACAACACGAACAGGGACGGATTCAAGTTGCACCAGTGGCCCAAAGATGCGAAAGTGGCAAGAAATTGGACGTTTGTTCCGCACACTTTACCGACAAAAGCTATGCTACGACAGAGATGGCAAGAATGTGTGGTTATCCAAGCAGATGCATTTCCAACGATAAAGTCAAAGAAATTTGCCGCCAGACCCCCATTGAATCTGCCGGAGTGTGTGAGCAATTCAGAGACAAAGGACCTCGGTAGCACGGCAAGCAATGGCGGTAGTTTGTTCCCGCAGACGAGCAAGCTAAACCCCCTGGATGTCTTGGCTCACACCGTCCCTTATGCCACCGAAGATGATCAAGAGAAGAATATCGACCCTAGCTTCCCTGGCCTGCTGACATCAACTCCAAAACTGGACAGATCAGCTTTCAGGAAAAGAAAGCGGAAGAGGGTATGTCTACAGAATATATTAATTGATGAACATTGGGCTGTCTGCACTGTCAAAGTGCATGTTGTTGCCAAATGTATTTCATATGCTGTAAACCTAGTTCATAGTTGTTAGTTTCCTTTAATGCCAAACAAACACATACCAATCGTTGGTTAGAAGGCGATCGCCGAATTCGTCCTCGCTTTCTCCCGTGTCGCTGGCTGTCGTGTCGTTTTCGTCGGTTTCGCTTGCATACGGTTCAAACCGATATGGCTCAATTGCTTCAGTTTCTTCTTCAATTTCGTTTTCGCTACCTGCCTCCACACTACAACCATCCGTTTCAATACATGCGCAATCTGTTGAATCGCTTAAGCCGCTGAAATCCGAGTCTGAATCCGAGCTAATGTCGCTATATATTGCTGTTCTATGCACCATGTTTGTTTGTGTTGGCATCACTATGTGACGTCACAGGAAAATGGACGGGTGTATATAACGATGGTTAAAATCAGGCACTTTGAAGCTTTTTTTAGGGATATTGCGTGATGGGTAAAATTTTGAAAAAAACTTCGAAAAATAAAATAAGCCACTGGGAACTGATTTTTAATGGTTTTAACCCTTCTGAAATTGTGATAATGTTCCCCTTTAAATCACCAAAAAAGATTCCCGGACGCGGCCACCGCTGCTGCTCACTGCTCCCCTCACCTCCCAGGGGGTGATCAAGGGTGATGGGTCAAATGCAGAGAATAATTTCGCCACACCTCGTGTGTGTGTGACAATCATTGGTACTTTAACTTTAACATGCACCACACGCGTAATTAAGCAAATTATTATTTAATCAAGTGGTAGAAGGGACGTCATATGTTAACGAACGGCAGATAATCAAGAAAAGAAGTAGGACTGATCTGATCAAAGGAAAGATGACTTGTGTACAGTTTGTCAAAGCAAAGAGGGCCTCCTACATTTGAGATTATATGAATACCAGCATTTACTATCCCTTCTCCGGATGATGAATCTGCTAGAAAGCCCTTCGGTGACAAGCATTGAGGGGGCGGAGCTCCTTTATGACAGGTATGTGCAGCGAGTGTGCGCAGGAATGGTTGGTGTGCCTCCTTCTAATCCCTTTCAGTCCTGGCCTGAATAGAGGTCTTTCATGGCCTTTTCTTTGACGCACCAAAAAGAACGAAAAGGGGAAGAAAAAAAAAATAATGCTCTTCAAATGTTCTTCCCTAAACTCGGCAGTTGGGCTCGCGTTTACGTGTCGGCCGACTCCGAGGCTTGGAGATGTTTTCGCAGCATGATGTTCTATTTCCCCGCAAAGCGTCTGTGCGGTTTCCTCCAGTATTCCCAATGTCGGATTATTTTAAAACCTATTCAACATGTTTTTCAGTGTCAAAGTCTTTGACTCCTCGTCGCAGGCGAGCGCCCACCTGCAGGGAGGCATCACGTCGCTGAAGATGTTTGTTGCCGCTCAAAAGCACGCAGCCCTCTTGTTGCATTTTAATGCCACGAGCAGAATTTTGATGCAAAAACTTCTCCCTCTGTTTCACCGCACTGAATTCAGATTTCCGAACTCATCTGGCCTAAAATGTAATTATCAAATGTAGCCAGCCGTGGAACTACTAATTCCTGCTGCGCGGTCAAAGGAACTAGGAAGACAAACACCTCAAGATGCCTTCTCACGTCTCGTCTCGCGCTGCATCAAAGGTGGCAATGAAGTGAAGTGAATTATATTTATATAGCGCTTTTCTCTAGTGACTCAAAGCACTTTTACATAGTGAAACCCAATATCTAAGTTACATTTAAACCAGTGTGGGCGGCACTGGGAGCAGGTGGGTAAAGTGTCTTGCCCAAGGACACAACGGCAGTGACTAGGATGGCGGAAGCGGGGATCGAACCTGGAACCCCCGAGTTGCTGGCAAGGTCACTCTACCAACCGAGCTATGCCGCCCCAAAGAAGAGCATGCAGATGTTGGCCAGGGAATGGAGAAGAGTCCGACATGACGTCACCCAAGTTACTATGAGCAGAGTCATTGATTAGCCAATGATGTGATTGGCTCACATCTTTGGATTTGATTGTCGATAAATCATGTCTTCAAGTAATTGTAGCAACATGGCGTGCACTACTTGGTTATGACCATCAGATGAGCTAGCATTACTCTCCTATTTAGAACACATGTTATCTAAGAAGAAAACAGTCAAATCAAATAAATGTTGATAAATGGCCTTTCCTACTAACAAGACCTCAATTCAGTGATAAACAATGTTTTATTATTACCGTATTTTCCAGACTACATTTTCCTACGCTTTGAACCCCTTAGGCTTATAAACGGTAATTTATAGATTTTTTTTGTATTCAACAAACAGTTTTCATAAAACACCCAGACACTAAAATGGTGTGGTATGTTTTTGCTATGGCGCCATCCTTTGTACAAGTTTGCTCACTGCGGGTTGAACGTCTTCAGCAGTTCCTTCTGTTTCGTGCCTTGAACGGGAAGTAAAAGTGCCGTTCCGTCTTGTAGTCGTCCATAGCGGTTCTACCCCTTCGGTTTCTTCATTCATTACTCCAAGCAACGTTTGTAAGTTTTACAGTATAACTGAAACAAGTCATACTTGTTAGCTTCTGCAGCTAATGGATTCCGTTTTGTTTGATCAGTCGTTTTACTGCCGTGTGACAGGCACCGTTTGGAAACATTTAAGGTATAAATAAACACAATAAACATTTACACAAATCATGTCTTCAAGTAATTGTAGCAAAATGGTGTGCACTATATGGTTATGACCATCAGACGAGCTAGCATTACTCTCCTATTTAGAACAAATGTTAGCGAAGGAGAAAACAGTCAAATCAAATAAATGTTGACAAATGGCCTTTCCTACTAACAAGATCTCAATTCAGTGATAAACAATGTTTTATTATTACCGTATTTTCCGGACTATAAGCCGCTACTTTTTTTCTACACTTTGAACCCCTTAGGCTTATAAACGGTAATTTATAGATTTTTTGTATTCAACAAATAGTTTTCATAAAACACCCAGAGACACTAAAAAGGTGTGGTATGTTTGTGCTATGGCGCCATCCTTCGGACAAGTTTGCTCACTGCGGGTTGAACGTCTTCAGCAGTTCCTTCTGTTCCGTGCCTTGAACGGGAAGTAAAAGTGCCGTTCCGTCTTCTAGTCGTCCATAGCGGTTCTACCTAGGGCTGCAGCTAACGATTATTTTTCTATCGATTAATCTATAGATTATTTTTTCGATTAATCGGTTAATCTATAGATTATTTTTTTCGATTAATCTATAGATTATTTTTCCTTTTACCGATTATTTTTTTTATTTAAAATGAAGATGAAAAAATAAATGTAGGCCAGTTTTTTCAAAAGGCATGGCTTTTATTTACAAAAAAAAAAGTATGGCCACTCAGTCAACATTGACAACAACATGACAAAATATTCTGTAACAATGTAAACATTTAAAACTTTTAACATTTAACAAAATTAAAAGTAGCTTATTTGCTTTTTAATGTGCAAATATAAAAGAAAACATCCAGTGCAAATCTTAATATTCTGGAATAGTATAAGCATTTAAAAAGTAAAAGTATTGCTTATTTTGCTTTAAAATGTGCAAAAATAAAGATAAACATCCAATACAAAAAAGTGCAAAACGGAAATATTCTGTAACAAGTGTAAACATTTCAACAAAAGTAAAAGTACTGCTTATTTGCTAAAATGTGCAAAAATAAAGCTAAACATCCAATACAAAAAAGTGTACAGTGTAAACATTTCAACAAAAGTAAAAGTATTGCTTATTTTGCTTAATAACACAACAATGATAGTATGATTAAAGTGAAAGTTAATTGTTGGTTTGTACATAGTATATGTAACTGTTAATGTTGTAAAAGGTATTTGCACAACTAATTAACGTTAGCGTTTGTGACACATCTTGTGCCGTGGGGTTCTTTCAGGACCGACAGACTGAACGCCAGACGGCTTTGCCAGGTTTACAATCTTTTAATTTTACACAAAGTCTTTTCTCTTCCAACTCTTTTCTCTTTCTTTCCTCGCTTTTCAGCTCCTCTTCCTCGCTCGCTCGTCGTCCCGTCTCTTGCGGCGTCGCTCCCGGCGCGCCCCGCCTCGCCGCTCGCTCGCCGCCGCCGCCTCTCCACAGCGTTAAAGAGGAGCGCGTCTTTGTAAACACTGAACAGGCACGCCAAACGCGCCTCTCAGAGCAAACGGTGCTTTAGTTTATGAATTTACAACGCAGATACAAATGACACATTCATGTTTTTGTGTAATAATGACAACGTATACGCACGCGGACGATTGACTTGTTGATGGTGATGGCAAGAACGCTGTCGGGGGTTTTCTTTTCAAATGTTCGTTCATAGCCGTTGTGCTGCTATGATAGGCCATTTCCGCTCGACACAGTGTGCATACAACAACATTATTAGGCCGTTTATTGAAATACTCCGACACTTTTGACGACTTTTGGCGTGCTTTTTTCCCCTCGCTCGCATCGTCTGCTTTGCGCTCCGCCATGACAGTAGTGTGACGTAAATATGCGACGCGCCGACGCACAAAAACGGCGTCGACGTATTTACGTAACCGATGACGTCGACTACGTCGACGCGTCGTTTCAGCCTTAGTTCAACCCCTTCGGTTTCTTCATTTATCACTCCAAGCAACGTTTGTAGGTTTTACAATATAACTAAAACAAGTCATACTTGTTAGCTTCCGCAGCTAATGGATTCCGTTTTGTTTGATCAGTCGTTTGACTGCCGTGTGACAGACACCGTTTGGAAACATTTAAGGTATAAATAAACATAATAAACATTTACACAAATCATGTCTTCAAGTAATTGTAGCAAAATGGTGTGACCATCAGATGAGCTAGCATTACTCTCCTATAAAAAAAAAAAAGTTATTTAAGAAGAAAACAAGACCTCAATTCAGTGATAAACAATGTTTAATTATTACCCTATTTTCCGGGCTATAAGCTGCTACTTTTTTTTCCCTACGCTTTGAACCCCTTAGGCTTATTACCGG
The DNA here is from genome assembly GCF_033978685.3 of Nerophis lumbriciformis. NCBI lineage: Eukaryota > Metazoa > Chordata > Actinopteri > Syngnathiformes > Syngnathidae > Nerophis > Nerophis lumbriciformis. The sequence goes on from NC_084566.2 coordinate 5,280,331, forward strand.
TAATTTATTGATTTTTTGTATTCAACAAATAGTTTTCATAAAACACGGAGAAACAAAAAAAAAGTGTGATGTAATGTTTGTGCTAGGGCGACTTCTTTTGGACGAGTTCGCTCACTGAGGGTTGAACGTCTTCAGCAGTTTCTTCTGTGTCGTGCCTTGAACGGGAAGTGAAAGTGCCCTTGTGTCTTCTAGCCGTCCATAGCGGGTCTAGCCCCTCTGGTTTCTTCATTCAATACTCCAAGCAACGTTTGTACATTTTACAATATAACTAAAACAAGTCATACTTACTAAACCGTCCCATGTGTGATGTCTGTAGGAGTGTTTTTGTGCATATTTGCACGTGCTATCGTAATGTAATCTAGCTGAGGTTGTTAGCATTAGCAAATATGCTAACACGTTTACAAGTTTCTGTGTTAGTATTATTAACGTACAATGGCATTCTTTTTGTATTGTTTCAGTTTTGTACATTTCTCATTAAATTCACCAAGACATCACCGTGAAGTTATTGAGTCTGTTTAGCTAATTGGAGCGCTAGCTTCAGCAGTTAATGGGTTCTGTTTTGTTTGATCAGTCGTTTTACTGCCGTGTGACAGGCACCGTTTGGAAACAATTACGGTTTAAATAAACAAAATAAAGATTTACGTGATACTTTTGTGTAAAAAAGTAATTTCACGACATATACAGCTTATAGTGTGGCTAATATGTGGAAAAATATATTTTTCTTCAAAAATTTTGTGGGTGCGGCTTGTATACCAGTGGGCTCAATAGTTCGGAAAATAGGGTCACACCATTATCCCCAATGTCTTTTCCGCTTTAAAAGGGACTTCCAATGGTCTTTGTTGGTTTTTTTGGTAAGCCATATGTCAGGTACATGAATGTAAGACTGAGGATTGGAATATTAGTAGGGGCCTGTTTTATTTTTTAAATTTGATGAAAAATGTTTACCCAAATTTCCTTTTTTTCCCCTTTTAACTTTTGTGAATTAAGATTTTTGTACCTTTTACATTCATTTTACTACCACAGAGTGTGTGATTTTGTTTCAAAATGTCTGTTGATTAATATTTTACCACTATACTGTATAGAGTGTGTGCTTTTTGTGAAATAATTAAAAATGAATAAAATGTCTGTTATTTAAATGCAAAATGACTTACATTTATTAGTGCAATACATCATTAGACATTGACTAGTATTTTAAATGAAAGCGCAATAATTTTGCATAATAATGCAACAGTGAGTGAATTAAGTACAAAGTGCTTAAAGTACTATTATTAAACCTTTATTTTGTTAGCGCAGTCAGACCAGATGTTATTATGAAGGCACCAAGTCTGCTGCTGTTCTTAAGGATGTTTAACGGCTGCCATGTTTTGGAGTGTGGAAACAACTCCAGGCTGTTTTGAAATTTAAAAAAAAAGTGCCTCTCATGTTACGGCTGCGGTCCTGTGTGTACATTAAAGGGGAACTGCACTTTTTTTTTTTTTTGCCTATAATTCACAATCCTTATTAGAGACAAGAACACATATGTTTTTTTCTTAATGTCTATCTCGTAAATAAAAGTCTGCTTACAATGAAGCCAGGATGTCGTTGTGCCTTTTCCGGCCATAAAACCCACTAAAAAACATACAACAAGTGTAAAAAATACCCCATTTACATTTTGTGACCTGAATATTAACTAAGTATTAGCAATATTGGTGTTATAAGCGCTAACGTTAAAGACCTACTTTTAGCAGCGCATTGACCAGAGAGAGCTAACTAGCTTGTCTGGCTAGGTTGACATCATCAACTGGTGAGTTGCTTTCTCGCCTCGGAGATTGTAAAAGTTTAATTTAGACTATAAATCATGTCTCTCACCTGGATAGTATTATGACGTGGACATAAACTGAGAAGTTGGTACACTTTGACAGCCAATTTAGACCCGGAAATGGCAAAAAAAGACCCAAAAAAGATGCGTCGATCCACCACTTTTTTTGTTGTTGCAAGGATTATGATTGATTCTTCATCTTAACAGGAATATATCAAAATCCTAGCAGTGAGAGCAGATATTGTACAGTAAGTGATGTTTGTTGACTCTCGTGAAGTCCGTAGTGAGCAGTAATTAGTGACGTTGTTAAAGTTAATGCGCCGTCGGATGTTACATTTGAGCAAAATACGTAAATATTACATGTCATTATGAATGTGCCTGTTACTACATTATATATATATATATATATATATATATATATATATATATATATATATATATATATATATATATATATATATATATATATATATATATATATATATACACTTACAGTGTGTATATTGTACATAGTAATTATTGTTATGAAGGTGTCTGTTACTACATGATATATATATATATACTTGCAGTGTGTATATTGTACATATTACATATTGTTATGAAGGTGTCTGTCACTACATTATATATATACTTGCAGTGTGTATATTGTACATATTACATATTGTTATGAAAGTGTTACTTATCACATTATATATATACTTGCAGTGTGTATATTGTACATATTACATATTGTTATGAAGGTGTCTGTTACTACATTATATATATACTTGCAGTGTGTATATTGTACATTTTGTTATGAAGGTGTCTGTTACTACACTATATATATACTTGCAGTTTGTATTTTGTACATATTACATATTGTTATGAAGGTGTCTGTTACTACATTATATATATACTTGCAGTGTGTACATTGTACATATTACATATTGTTATGAAGATGTCTGTCACTACATTATATATATACTTGCAGTGTGTACATTGTACATATTACATATTGTTATGAAGATGTCTGTTACTACATTATATATGTACTTGTAGTGTGTATATTGTACATATTACATATTGTTATGAAGGTGTCTGTCACTACATTATATATATATACTTGCAGTGTGTATATTGTACATATTACATATTGTTATGAAGGTGTCTGTTACTACATCATGTATAAACTTACAGTGTGTATATAAAACGTTGATGGAGGTGTTTGGATGTTGTGTTTCAGGACGAATGAGAGGTCCTGGAGAAATAATTTCCACAGACAAACATTCTTTCTACTCACGATGCATTTGTGTCACATTTATTTTTTTAACAGAAGATTCCGTTTTTATTGGCCAATTCCGTGATTCTGTCGGCAATTCCGTGAAAGCGGAAAAAAATTACGGCAAATGTTAGCAATACAAGTGGAGCTACGTGAGCAACGGTGCAAAAATTACAGTCAAATTTTAACAGCAAAGGTCATGCTAGGTTCGCTGAAGAAAATTAAAACAATAAAACTTATAGCTCCCTTTTCTGGCTCTCAGCTTTAGTTTAAGACGTGTAGCAAAGCCTGATTTCCTATAAAGCTGTCCTCTGAAGTGGTCGGTGTAAACATGTGACAGGCTTAACTAGCTTGGGGCGCTTCAGAGTCGATATTACGTCCTTGAGGAAGGCAGGTTTTTTTTCATGGTGTTGTAAAAAGAGTGTTTTCTCTCAAAAGTGCAACAAACAAGTAAGGGAAAAGAGAGATTTTTTTCAGGTTTGATCCTCATAAATACAGATGTCCGATAATATCGGTCTGCCGATATTATCGGCCGATAAATGCGTTAAAATGTAATATAGGAAATTATAGGTATCGGTTTTAATATAATCGGTATCTTTTTTATTTTATTTTTTAAAATTAAATCAATATAAAAAACACAAGATACACTTACAATTAGTGCACCAACCCAAAAAACCTCCCTCCCCCATTTACACTCATTCACACAAAAGGGTTGTTTCTTTCTGTTATTAATATTCTGGTTCCTACATTATATATCAATATATATCAATACAGTCTGCAAGGGATACAGTCCATAAGCACACATAATTGTGCGTGCTGCTGGTCCACTAATAGTACTAACCTTTTACAGTTAATTTTACTAATTTTCATTAATTACTAGTTTCAATGTAACTGTTTTTATATTGTTTTACTTTCCTTTTTATTCAAGAAAATGTTTTTAATTTATCTTATTTTTTTTTATTTTTTTTAAAGTACCTTATCTTCACCATACCTGGTTGTCCAAATTAGGCATAATAATGTGTTATTTCCACGACTGTATACATCAGTTGATATCGGTATCGGTAATTAAAGAGTTGGACAATATCGGAATATGGGATATCGGCAAAAAGCCATTATCGGACATCCCTACTCATAAACAAACTCCAGGAAGGCTTATGACCATCATTAAAAAGTAGGGCTGTCAAAAACTCATGTAAATTTCACAAAAAATGTATCATGTTTATACACAGTAGGGATGTAAGATATAAATAACACCACGGTTATTGTGAGCAGAATTATCCCAGGTATTATGATCGCGGTATTGTTGAATGTACTCATAAAGTGTGTACTTATAAACCGAACCCACTAAATAAAAATGTTTTTAAAAATTCCATATATTAGCCGCACCAGATCATAAGCCACAGATAAATGTGAATTGAATTATTTACAAAGAAAGATTTTGGAAATGTTTATTTAAGTACCTTAATTGTTTCCAAATGGTGCCTGTAACACGGCAGTAAAAGGGCTGATCAAACAAAACAGAAGTCATTGTCATGGACCCACTAGCTGCGGAAGCGAGCTCTCCAATCAGCTAAACAGACTCAATAACTTCACGGTGACGTTTTGGTGAATTTACTAAAGAATTTGTGAAACTGAAACAATACAAAAAGAATGCCATTGTAAGTTAATACTAACACAGACACTTGTAAATGTCTTAGCTTATTAGCTAATGCTAACGAGACTAGCTTGATTACATTACAATAGCACGTACAAATGTGCACGAAAACACTCCTAAATAGAGACGGGACACTTAGTAAGTATGAATAGTTTAAGTTGTATTGCAAAACTTTACAAACATTGCTTGGAGGGATACATGAAAAAACTAGTAGACGAAACGGCACTTGTCCTTCCAGTTCAAGGCACTAAACAGAGGAAAGTATTGTAGACGTCCAACCCACAACACCTGTAGTCAGGGAACTCGCCCAAAAGATGGCGCCGTAGCACAAACAATAACACACATTTTCAGTGTCTCTGTTGGTGTTCTGTGAATACACAACATTATAGCCGTCACCGAAGAAAAATCCAGGAATTAGCCGCACCGTTTTATAAGATGCGGTGTTCAAAGCGTAGGAAAAAAGTAGTCTTGTAGTTCGGAAAATATGGTAATCCAAATGTAAAAGTGTTATTAATCTGATTTTTTCTAAAATAATAAATAGACAGCCCTATCAAAAGCCCACATTTGCATAATGTGTGGAAGTAAATAGAGTAGATCAAGTCGATACTAGGATGACTCAGTGACATCACTCACATGAAAAGAAAAAAGTTGAGATCTCATCGCTGTTTTCTCATCTAAAAGTAATTTCTAGAAGAGGAAAAAAGTTACAACGGGAGTGTGAAAACATAATTTGATTTATTTTGGAGGACCCTGCGCTCCATTCATTGGTGTGTGATGACAGTGGGTGTGACACCACTGATACAACACTTTGGTAAAATAACTCCTTTAATTAAACAGAACTGTGACTTACCTGTGCCAGCGGGCCACATCTGTGCCACCTTCCCCTGTGAGAAGGTGTGGTAAAAGTCAACTTGCAGACACGACTCAAGGCCAGTAGTCTCTGACATCATGCAGCCTTACAAAGACCACCATTGTGTGCTCGCCCGTGTCAGTGGTGGCAACAAAAGACTACTGTTAATTAACTCAGATCTATCAGCCAAAGCGGGCACGTCAGATCATGCCTTGATTTCATCTGGAGACGGAACAAGAAGACCAAGAAAATAGTTGTGGTTGTTTTCACAGACCGACATGAGAAGATGGAGGGTGGGTCCACTTTCATCTGACATGTGCACGCCGCTGCGTCCACACTAGGTGTGTTGTGTTGATACAACACACTCAGTCTTCTGCCCTCACTAGCTACACCAAAATGAAAAAAAATGCATCATTTGTTGAATATGTTGCCGCCTGTTCTATAATCCTTATTTAATTGAGGGTTATCTGAAATAAATATTTCACAAAAAAAAGTGTAGAATTTTTTTGTGGCTTCATTTTGGTCTTTAATATTACTTTTTTATTATTATTAAAGTATTTTTCGGACTGTAGCGTATAAAGGCCGCCACCACTAAAAAAATATGTTTCCATATAGTAGCCGCACCAGACTATAAACCGTAGATATATTGTGTGAAATGAGTTATTTACAGAAATATATTCTGTAAATGTTTATTTACATACCTTATGGTTTCTGTAACATGGCCTACACAAGGCCTCGGCAATTATTTTGACTCGGGGGGCCAAATTTAGAGGAAGCAATGTGTCTGGGGGCCGGTATATCTGATTTTTAGGAACACTAATACACAACCTCACAATCATGTCTGATTGAATGCTAAAAACCTTACGACAGACCTGAAAAAACGAAATGGAATAAAAAAAATGTTTACTGAATGAGACACCCAGAATGTACATGAAAATAAAGAATGTGGGATTTACAATATTAACTATGAACGATAAAACACTGAATATTTACAACATATGAACGTCACATCCCTCTCGATCGACTAATTTTACAATAAAGCAAAACGCTACAAAATGCAAAAAACACAGTGAAATAGGAACGCGAAGGGTGAAAAATACCCCCCCCTCCAATCTGATATATCACTAAGCTTTAGAACTTTGTTGTAAAAATCTCCTTCCGCGTCTGTCCCTGACACTCGCATTTCAGGCTGGCCGCTCTGGAAACACTCTGTGGAAACGCTCCCCACCCACACTGCTTGGTGCCTCGTCTGAGCTGCTGTGACTTAGATTAACATAGTAACTAATTAGATTACCATAGTAACTAATGAGATACCATAGTAACTAGTATATCATGCAAAAGCGCAGATTCCAACCATTGAAATACTTTGTATAGTTCAAGACTTACGGTAATTTGAAAACATTACTGGCACATCATAATGGCAGCTACAATTTCCATCTTAAAGATATATAAAAAAAAAAAATATTTGGGAATGTCCGGCGGGCCAGATTGAAAAGCTTAAAAGCGGGCCTTAATTTTCCCAAGTCAAAACAACAAACTTGAGAGAAAGAAAAACTAAATGAACTTTCAAAAAGCAGGAACTTTAGTGGGACATCTTTGTGCTGAAGATCATTGATCAGTGGAACCATCTTGCAGTTATTTTACTCAACTGTACTCCTTAAACATTATGCAGTTTATTGTTTATTATTTTTTTACAAACTTCATTTCGATAGGCAAAGCTACAAGAAGTGGACAAACTCTTTTAAACATATATACAAAGAAGTATGAAGTCAGACTCGAAGACTCGACCTCAGATGCTTACTACTCTGACCTTGTTGGATAAATGTGAAATAAAGGAGGCAGAACACGAGTGGAATGAAAGTAAATAACATCAAATATTAACTATTTACTTTATTTATTAGTCAGTGACACTCCATTTGTGTCGTTATTAGCCTCAACCAGAGTGAACAGAATGCTAATGCTAACAAGCTAACTCTAAAGCCGATGTGTTTGTGTTGTCAGCGTGAGATAAACACTGATATTTATTATGTACATATTGTTATTTACAAATAAACACTGATATTTATTATTAGTATATTGTTATTTACAGATAAACACTGACATTCATTATTGATATATTGTTATGTACAGATAAACATTGACATTTATTATTCATATATTGTTATTTACAGATAAACATTGATATTTATTATTCGTATATTGTTATTTACAGATAAACATTGACATTTATGATTTATATATTGTTATTTACAGATAAACACTGACATTTGTTATGTATATATTGTTATTAACAGATAAACACTGACATTTATTATTGCTATATTGTTATTTACAGATAAACACTGACATGTATTATCTATATATTATTTACAGATAAACATACATTTACTATGTATATATTGTTATTTACAGATAAATACTGACATGTATTATTTATATATTGTTATATACAGATAAGCACTGACATCTATTATTGATATATTATTTACAGATAAACACTGACATGTATTATTGATATATTGTTATTTACAGCTGAAATTGAACAAAATAAATCACCTGACCATCATGAATTCATCATTTACCGAGAGGACGATTTCTGACTGTTGGACCAAAGCCTGACTTTCTATGATCAATTTGGTACACTTTACTTTTTTAAATCATATGTTTTGTATATTATTGCTTTATATGTCATTTACTTACCTATTGGTAAACAAACTCTGCCCTAATATTTTCTGTGTATTTGCATGCTATCAGTGTAAATTAAATATAGTAAACCACTCTTGTATAAACTACCCTGAAATGTGAAATGCAGTGGAAACACAAACCACACACTTCTACAGGAACCTATAGATCCAGGAACCCAAAAGTTCCTGAACTTTTGGTGGAAAAGGGCCTGTTGAGTCATTTCTGGTTGTATTATTTTCTCACAATTACTAATAATCTTCTTGGTAATTTACTGTTTATACCTGGTTACTTTGTAAAAAGGACCTATTAAGTTTAGCTGATTGGAGAGGGGGGTCCATGACCATGACTTCTGTTTTGTTTGATCAGCCGTTGTACTACCGTGTGAAAAGCACTTTTTGGAAACAATTAAATTACAAAATCTTTCGTACCAGTAATATTTGCGCTTATAGTCCAGTGCGACTAATAAATGTAAACGTATTTATTTATTCTAAAATTTGGTGGGTGTGCCTTGAATATAGCCTGGAGAATAGGATATTTGTGAAAGTCTGTCACTCACCGCTTTCTGGTACAAAAGTATACGCATGTCGCTATCAATAGCTGAAAACAAACCCAGGGCCTAGTTTATGTTCTCAAAGCCGGGCTATAATGCTCACAACACTTTGGAAAGTGAGCGCCCGCTAGGAAGTCACGTCAAGTTTGCACACAGCCCCTTTAACTCCACACCCTAGCACCCTTCCAAACAAGTGAGAGGCAAAACACAGCTGTTTTGTTTTCAGCTGCGGCATTCATAAAGGGAATGAAAATATGAGCGAAAGGAGAGCTTGGGTGTTTCTTTTGCCGCAGAGCAGCGTCACGTCAGACAAAAGCTGACATCAAAGTGGAAAAGTGGAGGAGTTACAGCCTGAGACTTAGAAAATGTACTAGAAAAAAATAATGATGTCAAGGTAAAAACAAAAACCTTTAGAGGAAAGAGCCTGTTTTGGAATCTTATGAGGGCGTGTGTCTCTTTCCAGACTGCAATAAGAACTGCAGGATGGCCGCCAGTCAAGCACAATGACTGCATGAGCGAGGAGGTCTTTACAACTACAAGGACAAAGCTGCTCATAAAAGGTGGCTACATCCTGCGTGTTGTTCCACCTGTACCGCAGAAACACCTTCAGGTAGACAAAAAACAAACAGATTATCGCTCTAACAAGGAGAGAAGAATTAAGCGTCTCCACAAGGTCAGAGGCACATCCGTTTCCTTCATTCCGGCATGGGAAAATAAAAGCCCATTAAAAAAGTTGCCACGCTGCCAAGTGCAAGATAATTTCAATTTGCATGGCATTGAGGCAAGCACGCCCACTGACTGCTATGTCGGCTGGAGATGAGTTCACATGAAGCAGAATTCATGGAGTTTAGAGAACGTTGCTCCAAAGGAGAGCAATTAGAAGAAAGTACCGGTAGATCTTCTCCATAGGCTTACAGTAAAAACATTCATGGAAGACATTGCAGAAGCTTTAATGTACATCAGTCATCCAGCTTTTTTAACAGGCACATTCCCAGACAAAAGGGAAATAGCAAAAGTCGTACCAATTTATAAGACAAGAGACAAACACCAATTCCCAAACTACAGACTTTACTGTCTTCACTGCCATGGTTTTATAAAATCATCCAAAAATTATTCAATAACAGACTGGACAAATTCATGATTAAAAGTGGAACACTCGCAGAGAATAAGTACGGTTTCTATTCCATGGCATGAATAGAAATAAATCACAGATGCAATAGATGGTTAAGAATGTGCAGCAGCAGAGTTTATGGATATAACTAAAGCAGGGGTGTCAAACTCAAATACAGATTAGGCCAAAATTTTAAACTGAACAAAGCCGCGGGCCAAGGTTGAACAAATTAACCTTTTAATAGGGACCCAAACAAGTTTTGCATTGAATATTGAACAAGCAAGGCTTATATAACTTTATAGTGACATGCAAAATCGAGTTTCAAATAATAATAATAATAATTCAAAAATATCAATGGCATATCAAATAAAATTTAAATAAAAATGTAATGCCTCTTTTCTATTTGCAGCCTTCTGAGGTAAAAATCAAAATAAACTTTTTCCACAGGCTAATAATAAATTTGAAAATAAAATAACAATAATGAATGAATCAAACATTCAAGCCTTGAAGTAGCAAGAGAAAGTGCATGAATAAAACATTATTATTGCTCAGTTTGCACTGATTTGCTTTAACACTGAATATGGAACAAGCAACGCTTATACAACCTAATAGTGCAAAATCAACTTTCAAAATACAAAAAAAAAAAAATCAATGATATATTAAATCAAAAATGGAATGCCTCTTTTCTATTTGCAGCCTTCTGAGGTAAATATCAACATTAACCTTTTCCACAAGCTAATACATTTGAAAATAAAATAACAATGAATAAATCAACCATTCAGGCCTTTTTACTGCTCAGTTTGCAACACACTGATCTAATCTGATGTGCCCAAGCCAGATACCTGCCATCTTTTCTGGGATGCTAGTTCATTAATGTCGGGGCTCAGGTGGGCGGGGTTTGGTGGTAGCGGGGAGGGGGGGGGGTGTATATTGTAGCGTTCCGGAAGAGTTAGTGCTGCAAGGGGTTCTGGGTATTTGTTCTGTTGTGTTACGGTGCGGATGTTCTCCCGAAATGTGTTTGTCATTCTTGTTTGGTGTGGTTTCACAATGTGGCGCATATTTGTAACAGTGTTAAAGTTGTTTATACGGCCACCCTCAGTGTGACCTGTATGACTGTTGATCAAGTATGCATTGCATTCACTTATGTGTGTGTAGCAGCTGCATATATCATGTGACAGGGGCCGGCACGCTGTTTGTATGGAGGAAAAGCAGACGTGACGACAGGTTGTAGAGGACGCTAAAGGCAGTGCCTTTAAGGCACGCCCCCAATATTGTTGTCCGGGTGAAAATCGGGGGAAATTCGGGAGAATGGTTGCCCCGGGAGACTTTCGAGAGGGGCACTGAAAATCGGGAGGGTTGGCAAGTATGAGTATTAGCGGTGAATGCGGTGTTACAGTGGCATCGGCGCTGTATAATACCGGCGGGCCAGCTCTAATGTTAATTTGATATTGCCTCAAGGGCCAAATGAAATTACACGGCGGGCCAAATTTGGCCCGCGGGCCAGAGTTTGACACCCATGAACTAAAGCATTTGACACAATCAATCACAACATCTTCATTATTACATCAGTGTGGCATCAGAGGGCGAGCAATGAACTGGGGAAGAAACTACTTGACAAACAGGAAGCAAGATGTGAAGATAGGCGAATACACATGTGGAGTACCACAAGGATCAATACTAGGACCAAAACAGTTGAATCTTTATATTAACGATATTTGTCAAAAAAGAACTTAAAGTTAGTATTATTCGCAGACAACACAACAGTGTTTTGTTCAGGAGAGAACACAGAGAAGATAACACAAATAATAACGGAAGAAATGAACAAATTAGAAAGATGGTTTGACAAAAACAAACTATCTTTGAATCTCAGTAAAAGTAAAATAATGCTATTTGGTAACAGTAGAAGGGAAAGTCAAACACAAATACAAATAGACAGTGTAGAAAAAGGGTAAAAGAAACATTTTGGGGTGTAATAATAAATGATAAAATGATGTGGAAATGTCATGTAAAAATATACAACTTAAAGTAGCAAGAAACATTTCTATAATGAATAAAGCAAAATATGTTTTGGACCAAAAATCACTTCATATTGTCTACTGCTCACTAGTGTTACATATCTGAGTTATTGTGTAAAAATATGGGAAATAACTACAAAAGTACACTTCATTCACTAACTGTGTTAAAAAAAAGATCAATTATAATAATTAGAGATGTCCGATAATATCGGCTATCGGCCGATAAATGCGTTCAAATGTAATATCAGAATTTTTTTTATGTTTTATTTTTTTAATTTAATCAACATAAAAAACACAAGATACACTTAGAATTAGTGCACCAACCCAAAAAACCTCCCTCCCCCATTTACACTCATTCACACAAAAGGGTTGTTTCTTTCTGTTATTAATATTCTGGTTCCTACATTATATATCAATATATCTCAATACAGTCTGCAAGGGTCCAGTCCGTAAGCACACATGATTGTGCGTGCTGCTGGTCCACTAATAGTACTAACCTTTAACAGTTAATTTTACTCATTTTCATTAATTACTTGTTTCTATGTAACTGTTTTTATATTTTTTTACTTTCTTTTTTATTCAAGAAAATGTTTTTAATTTATTTATCTTATTTTATTATATATATATTTTTTTAAAGTACCTTATCTTCACCATACCTGGTTGTCCAAATTAGGCATAATAATGTGTTAATTCCATGACTGTATATATCGGTTGATGGCGGTATCGGTTGATATCGGTATCGGTAATTAAAGAGTTGGACAATATCGGAATATCGGATATCGGCAAAAAGGCCAATATCGGACATCCCTAATAATAATACATTATGTTGGATATAGAGAACATGCAAACCCTTTATTTATTAATCACAAATATTGAAATTCAATGATTTGGTGCATTTACAAACATCTAAAATGATGTAAACTATAACCTGCTAGCCAAGAATGTACAACTATTATTCTCAATGAAAGAAGAGAATTATAATCTTGGAGAAAAAATATAACCTAAAACATGTGTATGCACGCACAACACTAAACTATGAAACTATGTCTTAAAATGATCTACTTTAAAAAACTGTAAGTGTTTACAAAGTACAAAGAAAAAGAATACTGGCCAATGTCTTGAACTTGAGTTTAAGATAAAAGGGAGGTATTATTTATCTCATCAAAAGTAACTTACCTTGTTATGAAGAAAACTGTTGTATCAACACTACACCAATTGTAATGTGTACATACAGAGTACATGTTTTTTAAATTGTATACACACAGAGTACATGTTGTCTGAATTGTGTACACACAGAGTACATATTTTTTAAATTGTGTACACACAGAGTATATGTGTGTAAGTCATCGACATGAAGTGGAAAAGAGGTAGGACTTAAACCAGCACTGCTTTTTCCTGCTCCTTTTTGGACATGTTGTACAGGAAATGTAAAAATGGGATGCATCACTTTGAAACTGAATATGTTCAAATAAAACCAATCTGAATCTGAATCTGAATCCATGAGAAAACTATCAAAACAACAACGACTAGAGGGGCCATACTATGTTAATCCAGAATAATTCAAGTACTTAATGTTGCATATAATGGAATATACTTCTTACTCCAAGAACCACTGCCCTTCTGTACTGAAGCAGACTTGATGTGTTGGTCCTTTAAGGCAGTGGTCCCCAACCACAGGTCCGGGGACTGGTACCAGTCCGTGACGCATTAGCTACCGGGCCGAAGAGAAACATTAAACAATTTATAAAGGACTGCATTTTCTCCAACTTAACTTTGGCCTGTCCCTCTAGACCAGGGGTGTCAAACTTGTTTTCATTGAGGGTCAAACCGCAGTCATGGCTGCCATGAGAGGGCCGCTTGTAACAGTAAATAATTAATTAATTTGCCTATGAATTTAAATATATATTTTTTTAATTCTTAAGAGTAAAAAAAAAATCTGCGGATTTTACCACTGTTTTTTTACAGAAACTTTTACTGTAAAATATGGTGTTTTTATTTTTATTTTATTATTATTACTTTTACAACATATTATTGTAAATAAAAATACAGTACTACTGTTTAATTTTATTTTGGCAACTCAGCTGCCGGTTTTTTACCATAATAAAATGTGGTACCATAAAATCATCAACCGTGGATTTTACAGTAAAAAAAAACAAAAAACTGACAGCTCAGTCAACAGAATTTTACATTGGTCGATTTTTTTTTCAACTTACAGTAATATGCTGTAAAAAAAAAAAAAAAAAAATTCCCTAAATTTTACAGTAAAATGTATTGGTCATTTTTATAGTGTACAATTTGATGGATAACTTGTTAAGCATATTTAAGTATTCATTTGGATGTTGACCAACAAAGTTAGATCAGTGTTTTTCAACCTTTTTTGAGCCACGGCACATTTTTTTGCGTTGAAAAAATGCGGAGGCACACCACCAGCAGAAATCATTAAAAAACAAAACTCAGATGACCGTAAAAAGTCGTTGTCACAACTGTTGGATATGACTTTAAAGCATAACCAAGCATGCATCACTACAGCTCTTGTCTCAAAGTAAGTGTACTGTCACCACCTGTCACATCACGCCGTGACTTATTTGGAGTTTTTTGCTGTTTTCCTGTGTGTAATGTTTTAGTTCTTGTCTTGCGCTCCTATTTTGGTGGCTTTTTCTCTTTTTTTGGTATTTTCCTGTAGCAGTTTCATGTCTTCCTTTGAGCGATATTTCCCGCATCTACTTTGTTTTAGCAATCAAGAATATTTCAGTTGTTTTTACCCTTCTTTGTGGGGACATTGTTGATTGTCATGTCATGTTCGGATGTACATTGTGGACGCCGTCTTTGCTCCACAGTAAGTCTTTGCTGTCGTCCAGCATTCTGTTTTTGTTTACGTTGTAGCCAGTTCAGTTTTAGTTTCGTTCTGCATAGCCTTTCCTCAGCTTCAATGCCTTTTCTTAGGGGTAGTCACATTTTGTTTATTTTTGGTTTAAGCATCAGATACATTTTTACCTGCACGCTGCCTCCCGCTGTTTCCGACATCTACAAAGCAATTAGCTACCGGCTGCCACCTACTGATATGGAAGAGTATTACACGGTTACTCTGCCGAGCTCTAGACAGCACCGACACTCAACAACAACACATCATTTGCAGACTATAATTACTGGTTTGCAAAAAATATTTTTAACCCAAATAGGTTAAATTAGATCATCTCCCACGGCACACCAGACTGTATCTCACGGCACAGTGGTGTGCCGCGGCACAGTGGTTGAAAAATACTGCGTTAGGGACGGCGTGGCGCAGTGGAAGAATGGCCGTGCGCAACCCGAGGGTCCCTGGTTCAATCCCCACCTAGTACCAACCTCGTCATGTCCGTTGTGTCCTGAGCAAGACACTTCACCCTTGCTCCTGATGGGTGCTGGTTAGCGCCTTGCATGGCAGCTCCCTCCATCAGTGTGTGAATGTGTGTGTGAATGGGTAAATGTGGAAGTAGTGTCAAAGCGCTTTGAGTACCTTGAAGGTAGAAAAGCGCTATACAAGTACAACCCATTTATCATTTAGATAATATTTGTTGCAATAGTGGACACTATTTTTTTCCCCTGTCAAACTAGAAAAAAACTACCTAATACCTTTAGTAAGAAAATAAAGAAAACAAATATAAGGTATTTTATTGACACATATTATTTCCAGGCTTTTGCGGGTCATATAAAATGACGTGGCGGGCCAGATCTGGCCGGCAGGCCTTGAGTTTGACACCTGTGCACTAGACACACCAATGAGCTTGTTTATACGTTTGTAGATGTACAATAAAACTCCTCACAGGATGTCGCCATTTGTTATAACTTTGTGACATGATATAATGCACATTAATGAACATACCAAATAGAAAAGTGACAGATTGTAGCCAAAGGCTGATTTCCATCTGCATCTCATTGCAAAGAAACAAGTGGAAAACCGGTCCCTGAAAATAATGCCTACATTAAACCGGTCCGTGGTGCAAAAAAAGGTTGGGGACCACTGCTTTAAAGGCCTACTGAAACCCACTACTACCGACCACGCAGTCTGATAGTTTATACATCAATGATGAAATCTTAACATTGCAACACATGCCAATACGGCCGGGTTAGTTTACTAAAGTGCAATTTTAAATTTTGCGCGAAATATCCTGCTGAAAACGTCTTGGTATGATGACATCAGCGTGTGACGTCACGGATTGTAGAGGACATTTTGGGACAGCATGGTGGCCAGCTATTAAGTCGTCTGTTTTCATCGCAAAATTCCACAGTATTCTGGACATCTGTGTTGGTGAATCTTTTGCAATTTGTTCAACGAACAATGGAGACAGCAAAGAAGAAAGCTGTAGGTGGGAAGCGTTGTATTGCGGCAGGTGTTGTGCTGGATAACGCGCCCCCGCCGTAGAATGCACCCCCGGACTGTTGTGCCGGATAACACAGTCAGTGTTTCATTGTTTACATTCCCGGAAGATGACAGTCAAGCTTTACCGTTGGCCTGTGGAGAACTGGGACAACAGAGACTCTTACCAGGAGGACTTTGAGTTGGATGCGCAGACGCGGTACCGTGAGTACGCATGCAGCTGCGGCTTCCAAACATTTGATCGCTTGCCCGTACGTGCGTGCCGCTATGTGCATGTCAAGTACGTAACTTTGGGGACTTTGGGGAAATATATGTGCTGTATGAACTTTGGGGAGGTGAACGGTACTTTGGGCTGTGGGATTGAGTGTGTTGTGCAGGTGTTTGAGTTGTATTGGCGGGTTATATGGACGGGAGGGGGGAGGTGTTTGTTATGCGGGATTAATTTGTGGCATATTAAATATAAGCCTGGTTGTGTTGTGGCTAATAGAGTATATATATATGTCTTGTGTTTATTTACTGTTTTAGTCATTCCTAGCTGAATATCAGGTCCCACCCGCCTCTCACAGCATCTTCCCTATCTGAATCGCTCCCACTGCCCTCTAGTCCTTCACTCTCACTTTCGTCACCCACGAATCTTTCATCCTCGCTCAAATTAATGGGGAAATCGTCGCTTTCTCGGTCCGAATCGCTCTCGCTGCTGGTGGCCATGATTGTAAACAATGTGCGGATGTGAGGAGCTCCACAACCTGTGACGTCACGCTACTCGTCTGCTACTCCAAGTATAGGCAAGGCTTTTTTATCAGTGACCAAAAGTTGCGAACTTTATCGTCGATGTTCTCTACTAAATCCTTTCAGCAAAAATATGGCAATATCGCGAAATGATCAAGTACGACACATAGAATGGACCTGCTATCCCCGTTTGAATAAGAAAATCGTATTTCAGTAGGCCTTTAAGGGGCCAGACTGAGTGAGGCAATGTTAGCGAAAGCTCCATCCCAAGTCCTAGTCCTACACCAGAGGGGAAAGAAGGGATTAGCTCTCACGTCCAGACTTTGCTGACCTCAGACTCCAAGCAGTAAACACAACTCCCCTGTGCTCCAGACTAATATCTCCATCCTCAATAGGACCAGCTAACAGTCGGCTGTTGTGATGTTCTTCTGTGGCTGACAATACGACAACACTGTAGCTTTGCTTAGCTTTGGACTTTTGTCGAGACACAACGTTTCCGTGTCGTCACTTACAAGAAAAGACGAGGGCAGGTCTTGCAAGTCATGGGTGGAAAAATCAGCCCTGTTGGCCGCGCAATAGTGCCCAAATCATAAAAATTACTCGGTTGTGTCATTTCAAAGCAATTAAAGAAGCAGTTTTCCATAACATGACACTTTTAATATTTGCTGGATATTTTCTTTTTCTTGTTCTTTAGTTATGGAAATGATACATGTGATTGATTGAATGCTGAATGTATAAACAGTTTTTCATTTTCCACTTTGATACATCGTAAGTGTTTTTCTAACAGTATAATATCACACACATCTGTATCCCGATACTGTCACGTGGGGGTCGCGTCTTTGTGCGGGGTCGTTCTCCCGGGATGCAGACGGACAACTACGGACGAAGCGTGCAGGTAGGAGATGATTGATTGCTCATAAATCATACACCGTAGATACAAACAGACAAAAAACAAAGCAAAAGGGATGCGTGCCGATCGCACGGGAAGCTAAGGCAAAAACTTAGAACAGGAATCATGAGCTAGAAAACAAGAATATCAACGTATTGCATATAGCAAACAACGAAGCCAGACTGAGCGTGGCGAGAAAGGTGAATAAATAGCTCTCTGATTAGTGCTCGACAGCAGGTGAGCTTGCAGACCACTGACCAGAGGCAGGTGAACCCAATTAGTACCCATGGTAACCAAAACAAACCCAGAGGTGCACAAAACAGAAACTAAGGGAGTCCAAAACTAACAGAACATGACTTAAGAAAACATGATCCGGGCCGCGGATCATGACTAATGTGACACAATATTGGATGCAGCCCAAGTTGACACCTACAATGTAATATGCTGCCACCTACAGGACTGCAGCTGAACAGTCTCACTGGGCACGTTTTGAAGTGCTTGTACACCTAGGGCAGTGCTTCTTAACCTGGGTTCGATTGAACCCTAGGGGTTCGGTGAGTCGCCCTCAGGGGTTCGGCAGAGCCTCCGACGCAGACTCATGAAATGATTAACGTGGACCCCGACTTAATTAAACAAGTTGAAAAACTTATTCGGGTGTTACCATTAAGTGGTCAATTGTACGGAATATGTACTGTACTATGCAATCTACTAATAAAAGTTTCAATCAATCAATCAATCAATCAATCATGTAAATAAAAACTTCTCCCTATCGGCGTATCTGTACTGGAAAGTTAACATTTGAATGACAATAAAAAGCAAGTCTAAGTCTAAGTAGTATGGATACCCCCAAACAATGTTCCGTCTAATTTTCTATCTGATTTGCAAGTGTGTAATTTGTTGTGAGTTCATGCACTATGTTGGTTTTGTTCTTTGAACAAGGTGATGTTCATGCACGGTTCATTTTGTGCACTAGTAAAAATTTGTTTTGAATTTGAAAAAAAAATATTATTTTTTTTTTTCATTTTTCACTAAAGAAGGGTTCGGTGAATGTGCATATGAAACTGGTGGGGTTCGGTGCCTCCAACAAGGTTAAGAACCACTGACCTAGGGCCTGATCTACTAAAGCTTTGCATGTACTAAACCTGATAGCACTCGCAAAGCTGATCTACTGAACGTGCGCAAAGCGGATTGAGTCTCTTTAGTGAGCAGAATAATGTCACGGCGCAGACTCGAACCCGCTTTTCTTCGGCAGCCTGATCTGCCAGCACGCCAGGACACGCCCCTGCTCGCGCTGGGCGCTTCACGCCCAGGCAACGGCAAAGCTGCAGGCAATCTTCAATCAGCGCACCTGGGACTAATTACAACAAGCAGTATAAAGACCAGCAGAACCAAGTAGCCTACGCCGGAATGTAGTCTAACACTTTGCAGTTAACATCCCGTCTCTGGCTTCCCCTCCCGCGTACTTGCTCTCCTTGCTACCTCTCTGTCCCGTGTTTCATGTCCTTTGTGTTCTCTACAGTGTCCTTCCTGTTTCCCCGTGTTCGAGTTGTGTACCTCGACTTCCCTATGCATTCTGGACTGCCTCCCTTGATCCTCGACCTCCGCTTGGACACGGACCTCGTTGCCTCTCTCCAGCCCACGACCACTTGCCTGCCCACGGACTACCTCTTTGCCTCGCCCCTCTGGACTAGCGAAAGATTCATCCAACACGCACTTACAACAACCCTGGTAACATTTACATTATTAGTTCTACACATCGTTTGGACCACACACAGTAGCATACACACTCATCTGTTGACTTCATCCTCCTTGTGGCGTCGTCTCCTTCCCCCGCTTTACGTAACAAATAAGACGTGAAATCCATTTTAGTTTGTGTTTTCATTAATAAGCTGATCATTAAAGTGCACACAATACTGGGAGGAGAAAATACAAAACATCATTAAGGACCCGCGATATGATTTATCAAACTCATCACCATTTTGGAGCACCGTTTTTGCGCTTTTCGTTTCGTCCTCGACATTTCCAGGTCCTAAATGACTGTCAAAGTGCCCCAACTTGTCAGATTATGTCCTCAGCCATCTACTTTCCAGGTGAGATGTATGATTAGTTTCCAAGGAGCAGGGAAGCGAGGAAGCAGCAGACCACTCAATGATGTAAACATAGGAACACAGGAAGTGATCACGGCGCCGTTCTAAATATAAATACTTGGTTAATATTCAAGTCACAAAATGTAAATGGAGTATTGTTGGAGGTTTTTTTTATGGTTATTTATTGGATTTTATGGGCCAAATAGTGGAACTCCCATTGGACTTTTATTTATGTATTTTCTTAATTTAATATTTAGACTGCATTAAAACAAATGCATCTGTCGTCATGTCTTTCATATTGATTGTGAATGTTAGGCAACATTCCCAAAAAAAAGTGCAATTTTCCTTTTAAAGGGCTGATTAAAACAAATTAAATTGATGCCTTTTGGTGTCATTTAATTTTATTTTAATGATGTTTTTTTTCCACATAGAATATATATTACTAACATATATCCTGTATGATAAAAACACTTCTTGAAGTATGCATTTTTTGCGTCTTGAGCACAGTAGTGCAGCCTCCCTCCCATGCACCTTCAGCGGTAAAAAATAAAAAAAAAATAAAAAATAAGAAAAAGCTGCAAAAATGGCCATAAAAAGTGGTACATACATGCTTGTTTGAAAACACCACAGGTAGGAGCATGATGGGCAGGAAATGAGTGTCTCCATGGTGATGCCCCTTATAGTACACGCAACATCCTCATTTCAGTTGGCAGATCGTACGCAAAACACCCACTAATAGTACACGCTATTTTATAGATTGCACACGCAGTTTAGTGCGAGGTATTTGGATCTTAGTAAATCCGGCCCCCGAAATTCTGACGTGATTTCAATGCAGACAACAGTCTGACAATACAGGTGAGAAAAACCAAGCATATCACCTCACTGGACTATTTTCCAGGAACATCAGCTGACTCTCAAAGGCGGTCTAAAAAATGGTCATATTTTTCAAGTACCGGTACTAATAAATCCAAGTACTTTCAAAGTAACCTCAAAAATCATCTGTCTTGTAATTACAGTAGATACTTCCTCGACAAAGGTTTTGTTCCAAAAAATATTTAAATAAATCTTGACAAAAGGTAAAAAGAGAGAGTGTAGCGCTTCCCCTGAGGCATTTTTTCTTCCCAAATCATCTGACAACTCTCATATTGATTGCATGAGGCTGCAGGTATCTAAAGTAGGTCACATTACCTACGCCCACACATATGTCACATTCAAAAGGGTTGCATTATTGATCATTATTTGTTTTCTTTGCTATGCCTCAAGAAGCCTATTGATTTGAAAAGACTTCACACATAAAACTTCCAAACGACAGTGAGACAACTTTCTGTGTAATTGGGTTTTTTCCCGTAGGGGTAAAAAGGAAATGATCCACTCCTCTATTAACTGCACACTGGAACTACATCTACAAATACCCTAATTGTACATTTTTTTAATTTACCAACCACAGACCAAATGAAAATATGCTTTGTTGTACGAACCTCATCCACCCATTGAGTGAGTCGGAGTGCAGCCATTTTGTGGCCGGCAGCACATCCTTTGTGGGTGGGCTGATCGATCTCCGCCAACGGAGCAGTGATGTCATTAGCTATTGTGGTAATTGCTACTTTGTATGTTTTTTTATGTGTTTTTAGCCTTTTTAAAGCATTGTTCTAGCTTTGCTAGCTCAGTATGAGTCCAAAGAAAGCAATGGACAAGCGATGAGTGGTTTGAAACTTTTAGTAAACGACAAACCCAACCCAAACATCTCTCGTCCTCCCTGCTGCTGCACACCAGGGTGATTAACCGACAAGGTACATTTTCATTCCAAATCTTTGTCGCAACCTGGCTGTTAAAGTTGGAGAGTTTTGTAATTTCAAACTGTAATTGCACCACAGGGCTAGTGACAGTGTGTGTGTGTCGGCAGGGTGGCTACATACGAGGAGGACCAGTCAGCTTGTTGTTGTCTTGACTGTTATTAAATAAAAGGTTAATCTATCACCCCCTTGTTATGTTTCTTTAACATACAGATAGGGATGGGAATTAATGAGATTTTTCCGATTCCGATTCCACTTTCGATTCTGTTTAATGATTCGGTTCCTTAACGGTTCTTTTATCAATGTTATTTGGGAAAAAAAGAGAAAAAAGGGTGGATGATAGGGGTGTAGCGGTACACAAATTTCGGTTCGGTACGTACCTCGGTTTAGAGGTCACGGTTCGGTTCATTTTCGGTACAGTAAGAAAACAACAAAATATAAATGTGTTAGTTATTTATTTACCACAATTGTAAACAATGGCTTTATCCTTTTAACATTGGGAACACTATAATAATTCTTCCCACGTTAATCAACATTAAACTGCCTCAAGTTGTTGCTCAGATTAAATAAAATGAGAACACTTTTCTTCTACATATAAAAAGTGCAACATTAAACAGTTTCAAGTCAACTCATCATGCTTAAGTTATTACAGCATTTGGGAAGCCTGTAGTTGATTTATTATGTAAATGTTATATTTTTATCAACATGTGATAGCAGGGACCCTGCCATTCAAAACTAGGCTGCTGCATTACTAATGATTAATGTAACTATAGCTGAAAAAATGGTACAATAGCAATAGGAGAGACTATTCATCCCTGAACAACTTGGAGTTCATGTAGGCTTATTGATGCAGTTACATTATTATATGAACTATCGGAGACAGAAACTCTTCATTTAACATAATGTCCTTTTTTACTGCTTCAACACAGCTCAATCAACACAGAAAAAGGTAAAGTGAAATAACAGACAGACAGGGCTTTGCTGTCCGTAACACACACACACACACACACACACACACACACACACACACACCCCAAAATGAGCTAATGTTACGCTAAAAGCAGATTAGCCTTCACCTCAAGCCAGGACCGCGAGCGAGCTGAGCTGCCTTTTATATTTCTAGAAGGTCAACGGGCTCATAGTGATGTTACTAGTAGTTGACTGGGAGGTGTTTATTATAATTTGGGGAGAGTCCGCTGCCTGATGCTTACCTGCTAAACGCTAAGCAGTGACTCCATACGCTCTGAATACGCACTGCTGATTGGCTGTTACCGCTCTGAATACGCACTGCTGATTGGCTGTTTCCGCTCTGTTTGTAATCAATCAGATAGTTGTGTGGGTGGGACAATGATGGGTGCTATGTAGAGTACTAACAGAAACAGAGGCAGAAGGAAGCGGAGGCGGCTACATAATATGTTCGTGTGGAAACTCGTTCGGTACACCTCCGAACCGAACCCCCGTACCGAAACGGTTCAGTACAAATACACGCACCGTTACATCCCTAGTGGATGAGCATCAATTTTGTTTAGTTTAGAGGCAAAATGACCTCACAAAGCCTACAGTGAGTTCTCAAGAGGCACATACGTAACATAACATAAGAAATTAATATTTATCTGTAGAATGTACAAATGCCACAAGAATGTAACATTTAGTAACATGTAGGGATGTCCCGATCCAGGTTTTTGCACTTCCGATCCGATACCGATATTGTTTTTGCACTTCCGATCCGATACCGATACTGACCGATACCGATACTGACCGATACTGGCCTATCCGAGCATGTATTAAAGTTTAAAGTTATTTAGCCTACTTAGTTGTCAGAATCATGTTGAAAAGGGTTTTAGTACTCTTGATAACAACTAGCCAGCTGAATTAGGGGAGTTTGAATAATACACAATGGTTGGTAACAAGAAACTGACCTGTTTATTCAAGAATAAACACAAAATAGACAAAATTATACATGACAAACAGAAATGGCATCATTGAAACTAGGGCTGGGCGATATGGCCTTTTTTTAGGGGCGGCGTGGCGCAGTGGAAGAGTGGCCGTGCGCGACCCGAGGGTCCCTGGTTCAATCCCCACCTAGTACCAACCTCGTCATGTCCGTTGTGTCCTGAGCAAGACACTTCACCCTTGCTCCTGATGGGTGCTGGTTAGCGCCTTGCATGGCAGCTCCCTCCATCAGTGTGTGAATGTGTGTGTGAATGGGTAAATGTGGAAGTAGTGTCAAAGCGCTTTGAGTACCTTGAAGGTAGAAAAGCGCTATACAAGTACAACCCATTTTCGGGTCTCCCTATGTCTAGCATTAAAAAATTACAGTTGGTACAAAATGCGGCTGCTAGACTTTTGACAAGAACAAGAAAGTTTGATCATATTACGCCTATACTGGCTCACCTGCACTGGCTTCCTGTGCACTTAAGAAGTGACTTTAAGGTTTTACTACTTACGTATAAAATACTACACGGTCTAGCTCCGTCCTATCTTGTCGATTGTATTGTACCATATGTCCCGGCAAGAAATCTGCGTTCAAAGAACTCCGGCTTATTAGTGATTCCCAGAGCCCAAAAAAAGTCTGCGGGCTATAGAGCGTTTTCTATTCGGGCTCCAGTACTATGGAATGCCCTCCCGGTAACAATTAGAGATGCTACCTCAGTAGAAGCATTTAAGTCCCATCTTAAAACTCATTTGTATACTCTAGCCTTTAAATAGCCCCCCTGTTGGACCAGTTGATCTGCCGTTTCTTTTCTTTTCTCCTCTGCTCCCCTTTTCCTTGAGGGGGGGGGGGCACAGGTCCGGTGGCCATGGATGAAGTGCTGGCTGTCCAGAGTCGGGACCCGGGGTGGACCGCTCGCCTGTGCATCGGCTGGGAACATCTCTACGCTGCTGACCCGTCTCCGCTCGGGATGGTGTCCTGCTGGCCCCACTATGGACTGGACTCTTACTATTATGTTGGATCCACTATGGACTGGACTCTCACAATATTATGTCAGACCCACTCGACATCCATTGCTTTCGGTCTCCCCTAGAGGGGGGGGGGTTACCCACATATGCGGTCCTCTCCAAGGTTTCTCATAGTCATTCACATCGACGTCCCACTGGGGTGAGTTTTTCCTTGCCCGTATGTGGGCTTTGTACCGAGGATGTCGTTGTGGCTTGTGCAGCCCTTTGAGACACTTGTGATTTAGGGCTATATAAATAAAGATTGATTGATTGATTGATTGATTTATCATTTATTATATTTAATATTGCGATATTTTAAGGCCATATTGCGATACACGATATATATCTCGATATTTTGCCTTAGCCTTGAATGAACACTTGATGCATATAATCACAGCAGTATTATGATTCTATGTGTTTTGATTGATTGATTGAGACTTTTATTAGTAGGTTGCACAGTGAAGTACATATTCCGTACAATTGACCACTAAATGGTAACACCCCAATAAGTTTTTCAACTTGTTTAAGTCGGGGTCCACTTAAATTGATTCATGATACAGATATATACTATCAGATATATACTATCATCATAATACAGTCATCACACAAGATAATCACATTGAATTATTTACATTATTTATAATTCGGGGTGTGGAGGGGGGCGCCGGATGTAAGTGTCAAAAAGACAGCCAAAAGAGTTTGATATGAGAATAAATCTAAAGTTAAAATATAGGGTAGAAATGCACCCATTTGCAGGAAATGTAGTCTTGATTTTCAAATTTTTCTTTCAAGGCTTGCATGTCTACATTAAAACATTCTTCTTCATACTGCATTAATATATGCTACTTTTAAACTTTCATGCAGAGAAGGAAATCACAACTAAAAAAATCACTAATTTATTCATACGGTGTTGATCTGGGAATGTTTGCCTCAGCATTTTGATGGTGTGGGCGTGTGGCACCGAATGGAGATAAGCGTCTCGACAGATGTTACAATATTTGAACAATGATGACGAAAACGGTTTTCTCTGTCGTGTCCGTGTGTCGAAAATTGTTATGCGCTTATTTTTTTATTTGATTTTGTGCGTGGCATATAATTGCTATGCGCAGAGGACGCTTGAGCAGTGTGCAATTGCACAGGCGCGCACCTTAGAGGGAACGTTGCTCGCACGGCTGCGCTAGCATCACAGCTAACGTTAGCCATGCTGCTACCTCTCTGCTGGGAGAGGGCGTATACGTATGTGATGTATGACGTGACAGTATGTGACGTATGACGTGACAGTATGTGACATGTGTAAGAAGGTGCGCTTGCTGTCTGTGAGAGGGAGACACAGAAAAGAGTGAGAAGAGCCTGTCGTGTAATGCCAGCAGCTAAAAGCAACTGCGTGAGAATCCACAGACCTGTGGATGTGTTGAAGGTGTGCTGGAAAATGCGGAACGGAACTTAGGGAGCAGCAGAAAAGTGGAATGTATTATTTAAATCGGTGCGTTGGAAAACACGGACCGGAGTTTTTTTTTTTAACTGGATCTGGATCGGCATTTTCCCATGCCTTGCCGATACGCATTTTTTGGCAAATATCGGCGGCCGATCCGATCCAAATATCGGATCGGTACATCCCTAGTAACATGTACTATTAACTCATTACATGCAAAGTGAGAAGATGTCAAGCTTTTTATTGGTTATTATTTTCAATTAAAACGTTCACAAAATGTAAGTGTTCCTGTTGAACACTGAGCTCGTTGGAGCTGTTGACATAGTAGACAACCAAGCCATTAGGCAAAAGGATGCATGCAACATGGCGCATTTAGTGCCCAATTAAACAATACTCATCCATGCAATGGAAGCAGATAGAGCTGTTGTGTATCTCCACTGCACATGACTAACACAACTTCTGTTCCCAGGGCAATTAGTGATAATGAATGCTTACAGGGATGCTGTATGCAGGCATTAGCCACACACTGCTAATATTCTAACACAACTTTGTCTGCACGCCTACAGCTCCACAGACATTTCTCTCTATTTTTCCAAAAGTGATAACTTTAAAAGAGCACAATGGGCCCTCTTGCAGCAGGTGGAAATAAAAGAAGTAACAATACAACATGTTCCGTGGGGGTATTTATAGCAGTGCATTAGCCACTGTGACCCCAGAGGGATATGGGCTTAGCTGCAATTTGCAAAATATGGGGAGTTCAGTGCAAACAGCCCCTTGGAACGTGTCATTTTAGCCGCAACACACAATAACTATCCGTGGCAGTTGGAGAGGCAGCAAAGTGCTTTTGTGAAAAGGTATAACAATATGACAGGTGAATGTGCTCCATCAGAGAGTGCTTTGCTGCCACAAAGTGGAAACGTCCTCTGAGGGTACATGTAGGATTCATTCCGGGCTCTTCTACAGAGTGAGAGCCAGGACAATACGCAAACGTGTTGCTATAAATATCAATCAAAAGGCATCTTCCAGCGAACATGTCTTCATACTTGCCTGCCAGTGCACTCCAGTCTATTTGCTGCACTAGAACACGTATTTAGTCATGAACGCTTAAATAGACTTGTTGTCATACTGTATATACAGTAGGCTTGAGCAATACAGACGATGATATCAATTACACAAATTTAGCTGACCATGGACCTTTTAATACAATCGTCATATCGCAATAATCCATCTTGATGACACATTGGAGCCTGGTGCTGCAAATTTGACAAGCAAACAAACGTGTCCTCAACGCAAAGTCGCGTTCTTGCTAAGGGCTAATGTCCCTCCACAGTGCACATTTTATTTTATTATTTTGTCCCGTCCAACTACTCAGATGATCTATATCTGCTGTACAGACTTACTTTAGAAAATACAAAGTTAAAGTTAAAGCTAAAGTACCAAAAATTGTCACACACACTAGTTGTGTGTGACCCATCACCCTCACCCCCTGGGAGGTGAGAGGAGCAGTGAGCAGCAGCAGTGAGCAGCAGCGGTGGCCACGCCCGGGAATAATTTTTGGTGATTTAACCCCCAATTCCAACCCTTGATGCTGAATGCCAAGCAGGGAGGTAATGGGTCCCATTTTTATAGTCTTTGGTATGACTCGGCCGAGGTTTGAACTCACGACCTACCGATCTCAGGGCGGACACTCTAACCACTAGGCCACTGAGCAGTGTGTGGGATACTTCCTTATTTGTATTTGACTTTATTAAATGGATTCATATTATTATGTGGTGCAGTCGGACCGGAGCAGGAGGGGATATTACGAAGAAAAAAAGGAAGACAGAGGGGGAAAGTGTGGGGACAAGAGGGGGATAAGACAGAGAGACAACGACAAACACAAGAATAACAATAACAATAACAACCACAACCACAAGAACAACAGAAAAGCATCAGCAAATAGGATATGTACAAATATGATAGTAAAAGTGATAGCAAAGAAGCAGTTAGTGAAGTAAATATTAACACAGAAATGACCAAGAACATTATTATACTACAAATGAATCAATACAAATACCAATAGAAATAGCACCATTGATAATGAATATTAACAATACTTACCTCTATTATCAACAATACAATTGTTTCAAATGTAACATTACATATACGTAGTGATATCTTCAAATACAAAAGAAAGCAGATAAATGCAGGGGAAGAAAGAGAAGCCAACTATATTAACCTTGTAGATTGTTATAGTAACAATAGGTTAAGCTTTGTCAGTGTGCCGTGTGTTACCCAGTTTCCCCTAGGGCAACAACGTTATTATATTTTTGATGAAAGGTGATTACTTGCATGAGTGTATGTATGTATATGTACTTGCATAAAGTGGCTTCTAAGTCAGCAATCCTCACCTTCATGGCGGCGATTAAACTATGTTTATTACAAGTCTCCTCCTTGGAGGACAAGAAAATTAACTAAACATGCTAAAGTACACACCACCATTGGAGAATATGCTAACCGCTAAGCTAGAGCTCTTCAATGTAAACAAAAGTTGGCGGGTCAATACAAATATCCACAGCAGTAACAATACCAAGTACATGGCTGATACTTCAGTGGTTAGATTGGTGTTTTAAGGTCAAATCATCATTTGTCCTTTTTGTTGTTGTTTACAAACTCAGGGTGTAGTCACTGGACACAGGAAAGCTTTAAAAGATTTAAATCAGAGCGAATAGTAGTAAATATTTGCAATACTTAATTGATATTGTTACACCACCATCCTTTGTGTTTGTCTGATAATAATTGTGATCAAAAATGTTATTTAATGATCTTGTAAGTTTTAAGTATATGCATTAATAACAGTTTTGAGAAAATAATACAACAGAAAATAATGCAGTATGTTACCGCATATGTCAGCCGATAAATTAGGAGCCTTTGTGATTTGTTTTGAAATAGTTACGTACTTTCAGGGCTATGGTGCGCACCCACCGAATTTTAGAAGAAATAAACGTGTTCGCTTACGATTCAGGAGCTACGATTCGATTAAAAATCGATAATTGATGCATCATTCATTTATGTATAATGATGCAGTTTTAGATTTATTTTCGTTTCACGAAATAAGAGTTTATCACTTGGAACTTTAAAAAAAACAATTAATTTCTAAAAAGAAAGAGTTAAATTAATTCCAATCACATTTATTAAATGAATGGAAATGTGTGCAAAACTGGAACAAAAGTGCTCTAAAATAAAAGGAGCTGGTCAGATCAGGTGGCTCGCTGCAGTCAGAAAAATTTTAGATCCGTCTATATGACTTTATTTACAATAAACAAACCTATAATCGATTATTGAGGTTTACGATCGATTCTATAATCGTCAATGTCTAAATTGCGATGCATTTCAAAATGTATTATTTCCTCCACCTCTATTGAGAAATAAATAAATTGTTTTAGTTATATTGTAAAACTTACAAACATTGCTTGGAGTGATGAATGAAGACTCCTTTTGAGCAAAAACGCAATAGACAATTAGGAGATATACTTTCGGTTCAAAATGCAAAACAGGAAGTACATTTGCAGTGAGCGAACAGCACAAAAAATGACTCACCTTTTCAGTGTCTCTTTCAGTGTTTTATGAAAACTATTATTTGTTGAATACGAAACATTATGGCCACTAGCGAAGAAAAGTCCATAAATTAGCCGCACCGTTTTATAACCCGCAGGGTGCAAAGCTAACGGCTTATAGTCGGAAAAATAGGGTATATTATTTGTATGCCAAATAATATATAATGTCTTATATCATTTTCGCAAGCGGCTGCAATATTAATGTGATATAAATTTTAGGCCATATCAACAATCCCTGGTGGAATCTCTTGGGCTTTCCCATTGTTCCCAGTATGAGTCCATCCACTGACACGACCTTACATTCACTACGTTCCAGAACCTTCAAGAAACACTTAAAAATGTGAGTGTAAAGTTTAATTCTGATCCACTTCAAAATGTACGTTGTATTATCATTCCATCCTGGGAAACAAGATGAAGAGTTATCAAGTAGAGTCTACGAATTGATTAACGTGGACCCCGACTTAAACAAGTTGAAAAACGTATTCGGGTGTTACCATTTAGTGGTCAATTGTACGAAATATGTACTGTACTGTGCAATCTACTAATACAAGTCTCAATCAATCAAAGAAAGGTAGTGTTGGACAATAGATGTTTCATAGTGGGTGGCAGTACACACACTTAGATGTAAACTAACATTTATGAAGTGTGGAGCAGAAACAGCACAAAGCATTAAGGCACATTTGTCAACCAAACCTCCCTCAACTTGGACACTAGCCTGACCTGGGAGCGATGCCTTGATGGCTTATCTTCACGGTGTGAAAATAAATAAAAAGCAGCACAGCAAGAAGGGATGAGCAGCAGCTGGGTGTCATCAAGGACACAACCAGGCCAGGGAGCTTCAAGCAGAAATAAGAAGCTGCGATATAAATAAGTAAAAATAAAAATCTCTCAACTTCCAGAGGCTAAAACGGTGATTTAGAGAGCAAATGACTTGACGGAGAATAATGAGCATTCTTTACCACTGACACCAATAAACTCTTGTGAGTCACCTTCAACAAAATGAGATTAACTTGGAATTGTTTTCTGCTACTTTGACAGAATTAGGAGCAGACAACATCAAGTCCACTTCTCTTAGACATATTTACAAGCTGCACCTCTGGAGGTGTGATTTTCCTGGACTCAGTCTGGCAATGTGCGACAGGGGGAGATGTGACCATGTTAAGGAGGGGGCCACAACCAGGAAGAGGACACAAAAACACACACACACAACAGGAAGATGTGAACAGTCATGAACATTAGCAAAACATGGAGTACCACCATCATGACCAACATTAAATACAGTAGCCTAGTAAACATAAGTATTCATTTACTACCACCATACTGACCAACATTAAATACAGTAGCGTAGTAAACCTAAGTATTCATTTAGTACCACCATCATGACCAACATTAAAAACAGTAGCGTAGTAGACCTAAGTATTCATTAGGTACCACCATCATGACCAACATTAAAATACAGTAGTGTAGTAGGCCTAAGTATTCATTAAGTACCACCATAGTGACCAACATTAAAATACAGTAGTGTAGTAGACCTAAGTATTCATTAAGTACCACCATCATGACCAACATTAAAATACAGTAGTGTAGTAGGCCTAAGTATTCATTAAATACCACCATCATGACCAACATTAAAATATAGTAGTGTAGTAGACCTAAGTATTTATTAAGTACCACCATAATGACAACATTAAAATACAGTAGTGTAGTAGACCTAAGTATTCATTAAGTACCACCATAATGACAACACTAAAATACAGTAGTGTAGTAGACCTAAGTATTCATTAAGAACCACCATAATGGCAACATTACATACAGTAGTGTCGTAGGCCTAAGTATTCATTAAGTACCACCATAATGACAACATTAAAATACAGTAGTGTAGTAGACCTAAGTATTCATTAAGTACCACCATCATGACCAACATTAAAATACAGTAGCTTAGTAGACTTAAGTAGACGTAAGTATTCATTAAGTACCACCATAATGACCAATATGTAATACAATAGCGTAGTAGACCTAAGTATTCATTAAGTTCCACCATAATGACAACATTAAAATACAGTAGTGTAGTAGACCTAAGTATTCATTAAGTACCACCATAATGACAACAATAAAATACAGCAACATAGTAGGCCTAAGTATTCATTAAAAACAAGGCAGAGGTTGTATTTAATTAAACATTATGCACAGTTTGAACAGTAACAATGTGTTTAAATTAAACACTGTACTTAAATAATGAATCAAATAAAAGTAATTATACATACAATATCTATTTAAGTGATTCTTTGGCATACTACTAGATGGAGTACCATAGTTTGAGAACAAATACAAACATCAGTAGACAATCACAATGTACAACAGTGGGTATGCTGTTTATTTGACTGAATAGAGTCCATGGTGTTTGGCTGTGTACTGTACGCCAACTCTTTGAATGTCAAATATTTGGCAATACCAGGTTTCCCTATTGATGTGACAAATGTTATCATCATCATATCTTATCGGACCAGACAAAGGGCCAAGTCTTAGCCAATGCTGTGGCTCTTTTTAGGCCCCACCTTGCCATATTTGTGGCGGTTTTGCACGTGCCCTGTTCACCATTCTCTCCTGGTGGAGCTTTTTCTTTTGGACCTGGTATTGTATTGTATTGTGGGCTGAAGGTGCTAACATTTGACTTCTTTTTTTTTTTTTAATCTGCTCATATTAACATAGTTGTAGTTTGCAGTGATGTAGACCTGCAACAAGAAGTGTACATTATATACAAATAAACTTGATCTCGTTAAATTTATCAGAGAACAATGGAAGTTATGAAAACACTTACTTTATGACAGATGTATGTTGTCTTTAAATTTAAGTGGTGTGGTAAATAGTTTTTGGCAATACTGAATGGTCGCAATAATTCATTAAATTAAGCCCATCGCATCGGACAGGTCTGTTACTGTATTCTTTATAAGTGTGCCTGTAAGTCATAGGCAACTATAATTATTTGAAACTCTTCTATATTGACAAACGTGTTTTAGACTGCAATATTGAGGACACATATTACAAATGCCTAACTTGTGCTTAGCTGTTGTGTAGCTGCTCGCTCTACCGATAGCCCACCGTGTTTACCTTGTGTAAACGACATCACTGAAATACGAGAAAAAGACCAAGCTTGTGTGATTTTTGGAGGACATTTGGATGTTAACTGGCTGTCCAGCTTTGCTTGTATCGCAGCTGATATCAGAGATTTTAGATCAGGCCAGAATGCAGCTGAGATAGGCTCCAGCAAGCCCTGCGACCCCGAAAGGGACATGCGGTAGAATATGGATGGATGGATGGACAGTATAACCCCTGACCTTAAAGGCCTACTGAAACCCACTACTACCTACCACGCAGTCTGATAGTTTATACATCAATGATGAAATCTTAACATTGCAACACATGCCAATACGGCCGGGTTAGCTTACTAAAGTGCAATTTTAAATTTTGCGCAAAATATCCTGCTGAAAATGTCTCGGTATGATGACGTCTGCGCGTGACGTCACGGATTGTAGAGGACATTTTGGGACAGCATGGTGGCCAGCTATTAAGTCGTCTGTTTTCATCGCAAAATTCCACAGTATTCTGGACATCTGTGTTGGTGAATCTTTTGCAATTTGTTCAATGAACAATGGAGACAGCAAAGACGAAAGCTGTAGGTGGGAAGCGGTGTATTGCTGGCAGCTGCAGCAACACAAACACAGCTGGTGTTTCAATATTTACATTCCCGAAAGATGACAGTCAAGCTTTACCATTGGCCTGTGGAGAACTGGGACAACAGAGACTCTTACCAGGAGGACTTTGAGTTGGATGCGCAGACACGGTACCGTGAGTACGCATGCAGCTGCAGCTTCCAAACATTTGATCGCTTGCCCGTACGTGCGTGCCGCTATGTGCATGTCACGTATGTAACTTTGGGGACTTTGGGGAAATATATGTGCTGTATGAACTTTGGGGAGGTGAACGGTACTTTGGGCTGTGGGATTGAGTGTGTTGTGCAGGTGTTTGAGTTGTATTGGCGGGTTATATGGACAGGAGGGGGGAGGTGATTGTTATGCGGGATTCATTTGTGGCATATTAAATATAAGCCTGGTTGTGTTGTGGCTAATAGAGTATATATATGTCTTGTGTTTATTTACTGTTTTAGTCATTCCCAGCTGAATATCAGGTCCCACCCGCCTCTCACAGCATCTTCCCTATCTGAATCGCTCCCACTGCCCTCTAGTCTTTCACTCTCACTTTCCTCATCCACGAATCTTTCATCCTTGCTCAAATTAATGGGGAAATCGTCGCTTTCTCAGTCCGAATCGCTCTCGCTGCTGGTGGCCATGATTGTAAACAATGTGCGGATGTGAGGAGCTCCACAACCTGTGACGTCACGCTACTCGTCTGCTACTTCCGGTACAGGCAAGGCTTTTTTATCAGCGACCAAAAGTTGCAAACTTTATCGTCGATGTTCTCTACTAAATCCTTTCAGCAAAAATATGGCAATATCGCGAAATGATCAAGTATGACACATAGAATGGACCTGCTATCCCCGTTTAAATAAGAAAATCGCATTTCAGTAGGCCTTTAATTATTATTTTGAGGACAAATGACTTACTTTTTTTTTTGTCACAAATGAATTTATAATTGAAGAAACAGTTCTACTATCTATTTCTCTCAAAAAAAATTTACCAGCAGTAAGGTAGCAAAAGCAATGAAAGATTTACACAGAAGGCTTTTAGTAAAAACCACAGGCTGGTACAGTCACACACACTCCAACAATCATCTGTGACAAAATCACATCATCAAAGATAAACACTGATGTGATTGCTTCTCTTCATCCCCAGTGTCAAATCAACTTTTTGACCACTTGGACTACGATCACATTTGACTTGACAACTTATAAACCCTCTGCTATATAAACACATGTTAAATACCCCACCCAGTCTAATAGGCAGACCCTTCACATTAAAAGCGCATGAGGCCAGGCAGCCGTGCGCTAAGCTTAAGTTGAGGGAGTTCATTTGGAAGACGTCAAATATTTATGAGAGAGACGAGCGCTGAGGAAGACAAGATGAAAAAAATGGCGAAATGAAATAACGTGGGGGCCTTCGGATATGTTCTCCGTTTGGATGAAGTAGGAGAACATGTGAGCCAAATAAAGGAGTCACTTTCATATCAAGTCTATCTGCTAGCCCTGAACCCTCGGAGGAAGTACAAGGTATTGGAACAGAACCGCTGGTCAAGTATTTTGTACAGATGATATGTGACATCAAATATATACCATTGATCATTGCAAACCGAGGACCAGAACAAAGTGGCCATATGACCTTTGACCTTGGCTACCGCAAGTATTGAGGGTGTTATAGTGAAGCTTTCGGTCTTTGCTTTAGTGCACATTTTTAGGTCCACTTTTAACTTTGAAGGAGGCTGAAATATGTCATGGCAAAGTCTCGTTCCTATTGGTTGCTCGGAAAGCATGTTGGCGGTCACAGGGGTTGTTTAGCTCAGGGGTCCCCAAATTACAGCCGCCAAAGAAAGAAAAAAAATAAAGAAAAAATAAAAGAAAAAACAAACAATAATACATATATATATATATATATATATATATATATATATATATATATATATATATATATATATATATATATATATGATAACGTGACGTCATCACGTGCACGCTCTTTCAGTCAATTAGCGCACGAGGGAAAAAAATGGCGAAATCGTTAGGGGAAACGTAAAATAGACTGAGTGTAGAGTTATTAAACATCAGTGGCCATATGACTTTTTTTTGTTCAGTGTAAGGAAAAGGCAGTTTGTCTAATCTGAAATTATACAGATTATATATATATATATATACATATATATATATATATATATATATACACACACCAGCAGTGTTGGGTTAGTTACTGAAAACCAGTAACTAGTTACAGTTACTAGTTACTTTATTTCAAAAGTAACTCAGTTACTAACTCAGTTACTTACACCAAAAAGTAATGCGTTACTGTGAAAAGTAACTATTTAGTTACTTCTTCTACTTTTTTTTTTTTTTAAAGCTCCCATTAATGCTCTTTTAGCCTTCATTTCAGTACTGTTATTGCACTGGAGAATAATACAATGTGTTGATCAACTTGACATGCATTTGCATCACTGAACTCTGCTAAGCAATGTGCTCTACATACAACACACAAAGACAAAGATATGTTTCAAAGGGCCAATTTATTTCAGGCCAGAACAAATTGACAAAACTATTTTAAATAGCTGCAACATAACATACATAAGTAACAAACAGCATAATAACACTAACACTAACCACGTTAAACCCAGATTCCGAACTAACAAAGGTCTTAACTCATTCTCTTTCTATGCCACATCAATATGGAATGCACTCCCAACAGGTGTAAAATAAAGGGCATCTCTATCCTCCTTCAAAACCGCACTAAAAGAACACCTCCAGGCAACTACAACCCTAAACTAACACCTTCCCTTCCACATAATACCTCTTCGGATTGTAAATAATCAAATGTAGACACTTTTTCTTATACTTTCTGATCTCTCTCTCTGTGTCCACTACTTGCTGTACATATCCTACCAAGTCAGTCCTACACTGTTTCAATGTCCATTTCTCTGATGATGCAATTGTTGATGACTGAAGTGTTGATACCAACCAAACCTACCACCCCCCCCCCCCCCCCCCCCTTCCATATCCCACACCCCGGATTGTAAATAATGTAAGTAATTCAATGTATAAACTCTGATGATTATCTTGTGTGATGACTGTATTATGATGATAGTATATAAAAGTTAAAAAAGTTCAAGTTAAAGTACCAATGATTGTCACACACACACTAGGTGTGGCGAGATTATTCTCTGCATTTGACCCATCACCCTTGATCACCCCCTGGGAGGTGAGGGGAGCAGTGGGCAGCAGCGGTGGCCGCGCCCGGGAATCATTTTGGTGATTTAACCCCCAATTCCAACCCTTGATGCTGAGTGCCAAGCAGGGAGGTAATGGGTTCCATTTTTATAGTCTTTGGTATGACTCGGCCGGGGTTTGAACTCACAACCTACCGATCTCAGGGCGGACACTCTAACCACTAGGCCACTGAGTAGGTATATCTGTATCATGAATCAATTTAAGTGGACCCCGACTTAAACAAGTTGAAAAACGTATTCGGGTGTTACCATTTAGTGGTCAATTGTACGGAATATGTACTGTACTGTGCAATCTACTAATAAAAGTCTCAATCAATCAATCAATCAACAACATAGCTGTAAACCTGGCTTCACCTAAGGAAGGCACACATGACATACACAGAGCCTAACCAGGCAGATTTGAATTGTTGTTTTGGGCAGTAGACGGGATCTTTGATCCAAGACACAACTTACATTTAACTAAAATTGCATTTTCTTTGTGCTCGACAAAAGAAAAGAAGTGAGAATATCTCATACTTGCCAACCCTCCCGAATTTCAGTGCCTCTCCCTGGGACAACCATTCTCCAAATTTCTCTCGATTTCCAGCCGGACTTAAGGCACGCCCCCTCCAGGTCCGTGCGGATCTGAGTGGGGACAGCCTGTCGTCACGTCCGCTTGGCGAACCAAAAAGTAACCACAGAACACTATACCGTATAGTCGTATAGTGTTCTGTGGTTACTTTTTGGTTGGCCAACGGTTTACGTTGTATTGCGCACCCCCCTCCCCTCCCCTTCCCACACACACACACACACACACACACAGAGAGCGCAGAGGAAGAATCATAAGCACGTCTCTGCTTCGCTGCATTAAAACACACTCAGATCTTCTGTTTCTAGCCGATACTACATAAAAAGTAACGTAAAATAACGCAGTAACGCATCATGTAGTAACGGTAACTGAGTTACTGAATATAAAAAATAACGCGTTAGATTACTAGGTACCGCCGAAACTAACGGCGTTACAGTAACGTACTTTGTAACGCGTTAGTCCCAACACTGCACACCAGTGACGTGCAGTCACTGAGGCGGGGCCTCACCTGCCATCATGGAAAGAAAAAAAAAGTAAAAAGAAAAAAAAAAATTAAATTGTTATATGTATCCAGTGTTTATACTATAAAGTTATTTTCCATTTAACTTCACCAGTTTTAGATTATTTTTATTCAAAATCGCTGAATTTTCACATTTGCTGTTCAAATACTTAGAAGAGACGGTGCGGTGAACAGCAGCCAGTTGAGGCACGTCACTCAACATGGATTCCGGACTCGGCTAACTGCTGGCCTGCTGTGCAGTGAGACCGTATTGCTATATGAACTATATTATACATTTCCATAGTTTAGTTAGCTGAGGTATATAATGTACAGTGTATTTTGTCAACAACTGTATGTGTGTAACGTATTTCTTGTGCTGAGCGATCATAAAACGGCTGCAAAAGACGCACTGGCTGAGGCTCCAGTAATCCCGTCTCCTGCACCCCCGCCGTAGAATTGTTGTATCAACTAAAGCCCACACTTAAACTTTCCACGTGCAAGATTGAATCGATTTAAAAAAATTATTTCATAAGAAGCCAAAAAGTGCAAAAACAATAATGTTCGTGTTGGAGGAGTTGTGAATGACTGCAGGGCCACAACATTAGGTGCACCTGCAGACTGCAGGTGTATCTAATTCACAACTCCTCCAACACGAACATTATTGTTTTTGCACTTTATGGCTTCTTATTAAATAACTTTTGTAACCTATGTTCATGGGCTTTCCTCTTTGTGATGTTAAGTTCCTGTTATGCGCTGTTATACAGTATATGCCTTGAGCTCTTATTTTGAAGGCGCTAAGAGCGGAAGGGATGTCACGTTGCGGAGGTTTTTGAAAGAAGGTAAATAAAGTGGTCCTCGTGTAAACTGGAGCCTCCGTGTTTGTTATTTTGTAGTTTCATACAGTATAGGCGACATTTATAAACCCTCGGTTACACTTTTTTTAAATAGATTCAATCTTGCACGTGGAAAGTTTAAGTGAGGGCTTTAGTTGCGGCGCATGGACTTAATTTCTAAGTAAAGGTAAGACCATAATAACGTTTTTTTTATTAAATGTGCTTTTTTGTGTGCTACAGTTTGTATGTGTAAAGTTAAAGTTAAGTTAAAGTACCAATGATTGTCACACACACACTAGGTGTAATGAAATTTGTCGTCTGCATTTGACCCATCCCCTTGTTCACCCCCTGGGAGGTGAGGGGAGCAGTGGGCAGCAGCGGCGCCGCGCCTGGGAATCATTTTTGGTGATTTAACCCCCAATTCCAACCCTTGATGCTGAGTGCCAAGCAGGGAAGAATGCTGGTATGAGCTTTTAAACGTAACCCGTTAACTGCTGCCAATCAAATGGTGAATAAGATACTCTTTAGGGTTCATATGTTTGTAAATCTGACTGTGATGAAGTCAGTGCCTCACCAGCCATCAACCTCACCGCACGTCACTGACACACACACATATATATATATATTATATGCACATATATAAACATATATATATGCACATATACACACACACATATATATATATATATATATATATATATATATATATATATATGTGTGTGTATATATGTGCATATATATATATATCTGTGCATATATATGTGTATATATGTGCATATATATATATTAACATATATGTGCATATACATTATATATATATAAATACATATATATATATATATATATATATGCACATATACACACACATATATACATATATATATATGTGTGTGTGTATGTATATATATATATATGTCTGTGTGTATATATATATATATATATATATGTGTGTGTGTATATGTGCATATATATATATATGTGCATATATATATGTTTATATATATATATATATATATATATATATATATATATATATATATATATATATACAGCCCAGCCCCTGGCCAAATTTTTTTAACCCAATGTGGCCCCTCGGGTCAAAAAGTTTGAGGACCCCTGGTTTAGCTGGCTGCAATGATTAACATTCACTATCTCAAAGGTTGATTGACTCCATGGATTTATCAATACAAGTTAAAAAGGATTCAACATGTTAAAATAGAACAGTCTTGATTTGACTTTTGAAAAGATACAATCTATTTTTGAGTAGTGACAATGGAAGGTTTTTATTATGGATTTAACCTTTGACTGCAGGTACCCAAGAACACCGTACTTGTTTGATCACGTCAGGCAATCAGCATGGAAAAGTAATGATGATAACCTTATCAATAGAATAAACTTCCTAAAATGAGACTAAAACCTTAAAGCAATGAGTTTTCTCATTATTAAGGTTCAAGTTTTCTAATCATTTATGAAAATGTCTCATACATTTCTGACTTAGGTATTATTGTGGGTTTGATAGGTGTTGTGACCTGGGAAATAAGTTAAAAAAGTATGTCTTATGCTGGGTATAAACAGGGTTCTTTACTTTTAGAGTGCTAGATTTAGACTTAGACTTGGACAAACTTTATTGATCCACAAGGAAAATTGCTCACACAGTAGCTCAGTTACAAATGATGCAAAAGATCGTGCGCTAGAGATGCGCGGATAGGCAATTATTTCATCCGCAACCGCATCAGAAAGTCGTCAACCATCCGCCATCCACCCCATGTAACATTTGATCAGAACCGCATCCGCCCGTTGTTATATATCTAATATAGACGATGCAAGGCATTAGTGAGGTTATAAAGCTTTTGCCTGTTAAAGAAAGGAGACTGATCCAATGCAGTGCAGACATTCGCGTGCCACGCTGTCACGACCCAGACGCACACCAGTGCGCAATCATATGGGAGCCGCGCTGAGCGCACCTCCAAGCGCATCTCGCTGCCGGTGACGGCCGCGTATGAGCCCGACGCTCCAGCGCCATCCATTTTCAGGGCTAGTTGATTCGGCAGGTGGGTTGTTACACACTCCTTAGCGGTTTCCGACTTCCATGGCCACCGTCCAGCTGCTGTCTATATCAACCAGGGTGAGCCCCACCCCTTTCGTGAGCGCACTGCGCGCGGAGTGACCCCTGTTACGCGCCCCCGGCAATGGGGGTGGCGGGCAGGTAAGCTGCGCGGGCGGAGCGCGCGGAGTGACCCCTGTTACGAGCCCCCGGCCACGGGGGTGGCGGGCAGGTAAGCTGCTTACCTGCTGCGCGTGACGCCGGCCGCGGCGAAGGCGGACGAGGCGGGGTGTCGGTGCGGTGGTGACCCTGGACGTGCGTCGGGCCCTTCTCGCGGATCGCCTCAGCTACGGCTCCCGGTGGGGCCCTCTCGGCGGAAGGGGCCTCGGTCCCGGACCCCGGCGAGGCGTCCCTTCTCCGCTCCGTAAAAGTGTCCATCTCTTTTTCTTTTTTTTTCTTCTGTTGTGGCACCTGCCTCCTCGTTTTTCGTATGTGGGTAACAACATTTAACTATGTATATATATTTCCGAATTGGTTTAACTGCCACCCGCCTGAATCTATTTAAAATCTAATTTTTTTTTATTTCAACCACCCGACCCGCGGATAAAATCTAATTTTTTTTAATTTCATCCGCCCGATCCGCGGATAATCCGCGGACTCCGCGGTTGTGCCCGCAAACCGCGCATCTCTATCGTGCGCACAAAGAGGGTGAAAACAAAAGTTATAAAGTAGACTAAAAATGTACCATAGTAGCAATATAAAATATAACATATGTAATATTTACATATTATATATAGTATATAATATATACTGATATATTATATTAATATCTTATATTATATTATTGTATAATATATACAATACGTATATAACAAATCCCAATGACCATGTACAATATTACAGTGTATGTAACAGCTGCAGCATAATATAGAGAGTAGATCCAGCAGAAAATATACATGATAAACAAAGAGAGTGTCAAGTGCTAGAACAGCACTTGACAAGTTGGGCCCACCAAAGCACTGAAAACAAACAAATGGTCTGACCTTTGAACTCAGCTGCCTTAATCATCTTGGCTGTGGAATGCTTTAAAATGAATAGCATTCTTGTCTACAAATGTTATATTGCTAATCTTGGTGCGAGCAAACATGTCTCCTTTCAAACTTTGGCCACAGCTACTTAGTGTGTCTTCCAATAATCAAACAGTTCAAATGCAAATAATTTTTGACCTAGAAGCAGGAGGCAATGGACCGTAACCAACATATTCACAACACAATGGAATTCAAACAGGAAATAAAAAACGTTCCTCCATCTAGTTTCTTCCACTGGGTTACGGGGACGGCGGTCTCAGTGGGGAAGCCCAGACTCGACCTCCTCCACTTCCACTAGAGGGACACGTTCGCAGACCAGCTGCCAGACATAATCTCTCTAGCGTGTCCCAGGTTTATTCCCTGGTGGGTCTGCCCTGAACCCTCACCAGGGAGGCGTCCAGGAGACATCCAGACAAGATGTCCCATGTCACCTCCACTGGGACCATCTCTTAGAGCAGTGTTTTTTAACCACTGTGCTGCGTGAATATTGTCTGGTGTGCCGTG
The DNA here is from genome assembly GCF_033978685.3 of Nerophis lumbriciformis. Lineage (NCBI taxonomy): Eukaryota > Metazoa > Chordata > Actinopteri > Syngnathiformes > Syngnathidae > Nerophis > Nerophis lumbriciformis. Next base: position 5,322,553 of record NC_084566.2, read on the forward strand.
GGAAATTATGCAACTTTACCTAATCGGTCCAAAAAATATTTTTTGCAAATCAATAATTATAATCTGCAAATAATGTGCCGTTGCTTAGTGTCTGTGCTGTGTAAAACTCGGCAGGGTAACCACGTAATACTCCATGTCAGTAGGTGGCAGCAGGTAGTTAATTGCTTTGTAAAAGTCGGAATTTGACAAGGATGGTTTGTTGTGATCCCAATATGCAGACCACAGCGGGAGGCAGCGTGCAGGTATAAAGGTATGCAATGCTTAAACCAAAAATGAACAAAAGGGAAAGGGAAAGGAAAAGGGAATGGCTACGCAAAACGAAAGTAAAACTGAACTGGCTACAAAGTAAACAGAAACAGAATGCTGGACGACAGCAAAAACTTACGGCATCCACAAAGTACATCCGTACATGACGTGACAATCAACAATGTCCACACAAAGAAGGATAGCAACAACGTAAATAGCCTTGCTTGCTAACACAAAGCAGGTGCGTGGAATAGCGCTCAAAGGAAGACATGAAACTTCTACAGGAAAACACCAACAAAACAGGAAGGGCCACCAAAATAACAGCGCAAGACAAGAACTAAAGCACTACACACAGGAAAACACCAACAAACTCAAAATAAGGCACGACGACCTGGTGGAGTTTCAATTTTTAACGTTTTCTGCTGGTGGTGTGCCTCCGGATTTTTTAATGAAAAAAATGTGCCTTGCCTCAAAAAAGGTTGGGAAAACACTGTCTTTGAGTGACACCATCCACCCAACAAAGGGAACCTACTACCAAAGGTAGGTGAGGGCAGGCACGTAAATGACGGAGAAATTAACGTTTTTGACATTATTACACAAAGCATGTAACCACAGTGAAATATACATCAATATACTTAAGGGAAACTGCAGTTTTTGGGGGGGAATTTTGCCAAATCGTTGACAATCCTTATGTGAGACAAGCACACAAATGTTTTTACGTGTTCTAACTGGTAAATAAGTGAGTGGAGGTTATTCAATATCAATTCAATTTATACAAGACAGCCCCTGAGATGCAGCAACTTCTTTTCAAGGGATTCCTAACACAAATCTAGAAACACAAAAAACATACATCACAATAAAACCAAATCAAACACAAAAACACACTCCTCAAACCCCGCATCACACACATTTACATATCGATTACAATACAATACAATGCAATACAACAACACAACATCAGGAGCAACAGGGACGGCGTGGCGCAGTGGAAGAGTGGCCGTGCACAACCCGAGGGTCCCTGGTTCAATCCCCACCTAATACCAACCTCGTCGTGTCCGTTGTGTCCTGAGCAAGACACTTCACCCTTGCTCCTGATGGGTGCTGGTTAGCGCCTTGCATGGCAGCTCCCTCCATCAGTGTGTGAATGTGTGTGTGAATGGGTAAATGTGGAAGTAGAGTCAAAGCGCTTTGAGTACCTTAAAAGGTAGAAAAGCGCTATACAAGTACAACCCATTTATCATTTATCATTTATAACATAATATAACATAATACAACACTGTTTGCATGCCACACCGGCCATAACAAAGGCACATCAAAAGATACCAGTATGGCGGTATTGTCTCAAATACATATATTTCTAAAATATAGCAATATTAACTGTAACACCAGCATACCGCCCAGCCCTAGGATGAGCTACACGTTTTAGAAGCTGAGTGATGGGCAGATCCAACAAGTAGCAGTATTGCTCAATGCTGAACAATAAATTCAAACTACAAACCCGTTTCCATATGAGTTGGGAAATTGTGTTAGATGTAAATATAAACGGAATACAATGATTTGTTGAATATGCTACAAAGACAACATATTTGATGTTCAAACTGATAAAAAAAATTGTGTTGCAAATAATCATTAACTTTAGAATTTGATGCCAGCAATACGTGACAAAGAAGTTGGAAAAGGCGGCAATAAATACTGATAAAGTTGAGGAATGCTCATCAAACACTTATTTGGAACATCCCACAGGTGAACAGGCAAATTGGGAACAGGTGGGTGCCATGATTGGGTATAAAAGTAGATTCCATGAAATGCTCAGTTATTCACAAACAAGGATGGGGCGAGGTTCGCCACTTTGTCAACAAATGCGTGAGCAAATTGTTGAACAGTTTAAGAAAAACCTTTCTCAACCAGCTATTGCAAAGAATTTAGGGATTTCACCATCTACGGTCCGTAATATCATCAAAGGGTTCAGAGAATCTGGAGAAATCACTGCACGTAAGCAGCTAAGCCCGTGACCTTCGATCCCTCAGGCTGTACTGCATCAACAAGCGACATCAGTGTGTAAAGGATATCACCACGTGGGCTCAGGAACACTTCAGAAACCCACTGTCAGTAACTACAGTTGGTCGCTACATCTGTAAGTGCAAGTTAAAACTCTCCTATGCAAGGCAGAAACGCCGTCGGCTTCGCTGGGCCTGAGCTCATCTAAGATGGACTGATACAAAGTGGAAAAGTGTTCTGTGGTCTGACGAGTCCACATTTCAAATTGTTTTTGGAAACTGTGGACGTCGTGTCCTTCGGACCAAAGAGGAAAAGAACCATCCGGATTGTTATAGGCGCAAAGTTGAAAAGCCAGCATCTGTGATGGTATGGTGGTGTATTAGTGCCCAAGACATGGGTAACTTACACATCTGTGAAGGCGTCATTAATGCTGAAAGGTACATACAGGTTTTGGAGCAACATGTGTTGCCATCCAAGCAACGTTACCATGGACGCCCCTGCTTATTTCAGCAAGACAATGCCAAGCCACGTGTTACATCAACGTGGCTTCATGGTAAAAGAGTGCGGGTACTAGACTGGCCTGCCTGTAGTCCAGACCTGTCTCCCATTGAAAATGTGTGGCGCAATAAGAAGCCTAAAATACCACAACGGAGACCCCCGAACTGTTGAACAACTTAAGCTGTACATCAAGCAAGAATGAGAAAGAATTCCACCTGAGAAGCTTAAAAAATGTGTCTCTTCAGTTCCCAAACGTTTACTCAGTGTTGTTAAAAGGAAAGGCCATGTAACACAGTGGTGAACATGCCCTTTCCCAACTACTTTGGCACGTGTTGCAGCCATGAAATTCTAAGTTAATGATTATTTGCAAAAAAATAAATAAAGTTTATAAGTTTGAACATCAAATATCTTGTCTTTGTAGTACATGCAATTGAATATGGGTTGAAAAGGATTTGCAAATCATTGTATTCCGTTTATATTTACATCTAACACAATTTCCCAACTCATATGGAAACGGGGTTTGAACAAATACAATCACTTACTGTACAATGTCTGCCCTTACTGGGATGCCAACTGATGGGATGTTTGTATCTTCCAGTTTAGATAAAAATTCATAATAATCCTCACAGGACGTTTTTGTGTCTTTCACGCCATCGCCGTTGAATAAGTTGGATGTCAAAGTGAACCAACTTCTCGGTTTATGGCAACAACCTTCTACCATACAAGTGAGAGGCATGATTTATAATCTAGAATTAACTTTGACCACTCAGTATTTCAATAGCTGCTAGTTACCTCTCCGTGATCACAGCGTTGCTAAAAGTAGTTATTAGGCGTTAACAATACAAAATCGCTATTAGTTGGTTAATATTCAGGTCACACATGTAAACGGAGTATTGTTGGCGGGGTTTTTTTTAGAGGGCTTTGTGGACAGAATAGATGACTTCCATTAGCTGCATTGTTAGCCAGCGAGTGCTTTTGTGTATCACAAGTTAAAAAGAAAGACTTAAGTGTTCATGTCACATAGGGATTGCGAATGACAGGCAAGATTCGATAAAAACTGCAGTTCTCCTTTAAAGGGAAACAATACTCCATTTACATGTTGTGACCTGCAAATTACCCAAGCATTAGCAACATTGTTGTTATAGGCGCTAACGTCGAGGAACTACTTTTCGTAACAAGGCCCATCGATCACCGAGAGGTACTGTAACTTAGGGCTGGACGATTATGGCCAAAAAATACTTTATTGAAATTGTGTTTTGGTACTACAGACCATAGAGACACCATATTGTTTATTTGAATTTTAGTAATATATTTTGCTATTCTTGTCTAAAATGCTGTTTGATTTGAATATACAGTGTGTAATGCCACTGTGTGAATTGGAATTGTATTTAAGGCTGAAACGACGCGTCGACGTAGTCGACGTCATCGGTTACGTAAATACGTTGACGTCGTTTTTATGCTTCGACGCGTCGCATATTTACGTCACACTGCCGTCATGGCGGAGCGCAAAGCAGATGATGCGAGCGGTGCGAGCGAGGGAAAAAAAGCACGCCAAAAGTCGTCAAAAGTGTGGGAGTATTTCAATAAACAAATGTATATAATTCGGCATTATTTCGGCCAGTCGGCTTATAAAATCAGAGCCGATCAGTTTACGTTCGCGCGCAGGTATAACGCGGCGCGCTCCTGTCTCATCTGCTGGTGCGCGAGCCCGGTAATTAGACCGCTGTGTCAAATCAAGGAGTACAAAAGACGCCAGCGCAGAGTGGAAAAAGGTTTAGTTCATTACAGATAACCCAGAGTTGTGCCAAAAGTATGTAAGATTTAATATTTCTCTTCGTGGGTGTGGCGCACCTGTTGCGCTGGTGAGATGGGAGGGGGGGTTGTGTGCATGTAGCGTGCTTAGTCTGGAGGCTAAATACACACAGTGTGTTATGTAACTGTTGTTTAGTGTTGATATTCTTTGCTTAGTTTGATAAATGTTGGAGCAGTTTGCTTCATCAGGAGGGTGAAGTCGCTCAATTTAAAGTGTTGGATTTAACTGTGTTGGTGAGGGCGTAGAAAAAGGGGCATTTTTCTACCAGTAGACAGCGTTTAAGATTGAGTGTTTCACTGCTAAATTAATAATATATTTATATTGAATATGGATTTTAAATATGTATCTAAATAGGTGGTTAATTGGTTAGGTATTTATGTATTTGCATATTGGGTTTTCTGTTGCATTTATCTATTGTGTTTCTGGTGTTAAATGTATTTTATATGTATCTTGGTGCATTTATGTTGAGACAATTTATTTAAAATCTGTTTTAACTTAAAGGGAAAAGATGTGTCCATTTTCTTGCACTTGTTTAATGGTTAAGAGTTTGATAGCTAATTAATAGTTGTAAATTATGGGATTGATAATTGATTGATTTTTTACAGCATGTTAATCTTGTGGTGTTTTGTCCTTAAAGGTTTTTCACCTACTAAAGAAGCTAAAGGCTACTAAAGGCTACTAAAGGCTACTAAAGACAGCTAATGACAGCTAAAGAAACTAAAGTCTATTAACACTGCTAAAGACTGCTAAAAAGACTAAAGAAGAAAAAAGAAGCTGTTTCTTGGTTGGAAAAACTGTTGCAAACTAAAGGAAAATAAAAGGAAAAAGTAACTACGGTCTGGTCTTTTGAGTGAAATCCAGAAGCCACATTCAGCATTGGTACATCCCTTCAAGTGTGGGATAAGCACAGCGAAAAAAGCAAAACACTTGACAGTTGTTGTATGCACACTGTGTCGAGCGGAAATGGCCTATCATAGCAGCACAACGGCTATGAAGGAACATTTGAAAAGAAAACACCCGACAGCGTTCTTGCCATCACCATCAACTAGTCAATCGTCCGCGTGAGTATACATTGTCATCATTACACAAAATCATGAATGTGTCATTTGTATCTGCGTTGTAAATTCATAAACTAAAACACTGTTTCGCTCTGAGAGGCGCGTTTGGCATGCCTGTTCAGTGTTTACAAAGACGCGCTCCTCTTTAACGCTAACGTTAATTAGTTGTGCAAATACCTTTTACAACATTAACAGTTACATATACTATGTACAAACCAACAATTAACTTTCACTTTAATCATACTATCATTGTTGTGTTATTAAGCAAAATAAGCAATACTTTTACTTTTGTTGAAATGTTTACACTGTTACAGAATATTTCGTTTTGCACTTTTTTGTATTGGATGTTTATCTTTATTTTTGCACATTTTAAAGCAAAATAAGCAATACTTTTACTTTAGAAATGCTTATACTATTGCAGAATATTAAGATTTGCACTGGATGTTTACTTTTATATTTGCACATTAAAAAGCAAATAAGCTACTTTTAATTTTGTTAAATGTTAAAAGTTTTAAATGTTTACATTGTTACAGAATATTTTGTCATGTTGTTGTCAATGTTGACTGAGTGGCCATACTTTTTTTTTTGTATATAAAAGTCATGCCTTTTGAAAAAACTGGCCAACATTTATTTTTTCATCTTCATTTTAAATAAAAAAAATAATCGGTAAAAGGAAAAATAATCTATAGATTAATCGAAAAAAATAATCTATAGATTAACCGATTAATCGAAAAAATAATCTATAGATTAATCGATAGAAAAATAATCGTTAGCTGCAGCCTTAATTGTATTTGTTTAATTTTAGATTAATTTTGAACATACATGAATATATCCGGGGCAGCACGGTGGTACAAGTGCCCTACAACACGAAGGTCCTGGGTTCGAGCCTGCGCTCGGGATTTTTCGGTGTGGAGTTTGCATGTTCTCCCCGTGACTGCGTGGGTTCCCTCCGGGTACTCCGGCTTCCTCCCACCTCCAAAGACATGCACCTGGGGATAGGTTGATTGGCAACACTAAATGGTCCCTAGTGTGTGAATGTGAGTGTGAATGTTGTCTGTCTCTCTGTGTTGGCCCTGCGATGAGGTGGCGACTTGTCCAGGGTGTACCCCGCCTTCCGCCCGATTGTAGCTGAGATAGGCTCCAGCGCTCCCCGCGACCCCAAAAGGGACAAGCGGTAGAAAATGGATGGATGAATATATCCATCTATTATATCCATATCAGACCACTATCAAAGGACTTTTACACAGTCAATAAAACTAAAGAAATAGAATAAAATATAACAAAGAAATACATTAATTTAACTAGTCGGGACCCATTGAATTTCCCAGGGACCCACTCTGTGGGTCCCAGAGACTAACTACCGGTACTAGAGGTGGGAATCTTTGGACGCCTCCCGATTCAGGAGCTACGATTCGATTAAAAATCGATTATTGATGCATCTTTATCCATGTATAATGATACAATTTAACATTTTCTTTTCATTTCTCTAAATAAGCGTTTATCACTTGAAACTAGAGATGTCCGATAATATCGGACTGCCGATATTATCGGCCGATAAATGCTTTAAAATGTAGTATCGGAAATTATCGGTATCGGTTTCAAAAAGTAAAAAGCGCCAATAAACCTTAAAGGCACCACCTTTCGTGCCGGCGCAATCACATATTGTCTATGGCTTTCCACACACACAAGTGAATGCCTGCATACTTGGTCAACAGCCATACAGGTCACACTGAGGGTGGCCGTATAAACAACTTTAACACTGTTACAAATATGCGCCACACTGTGAACCCACACCAAACAAGAATGACAAACACATTTTGGGAGAACATCCGCACCGTAACACAACATAAACACAACAGAACAAATACCCAGAACCCCTTGCAGCACTAACTCTTCCGGGACGCTACAATATACACCCCCCGCTACCTCTTACCCACCACACCTCAACCCCACCCCCCCAACTTCAACCTCCTCATGCTCTCTTAGGGAGAGCATGTCCCAAATTCCAAGCTGCTGTTTTGAGGCATGTTAAAAAAAATAATGCACTTTGTGACTTCAATAATAAATATGCCAGTGCCATGTTGGCATTTTTTTTCCCATAACTTGATTTATTTTGGAAACCTTGTTACATTGTTTAATGCATCCAGCGGGGCATCACAACAAAATTAGGCATAATAATGTGTTAATTCCACGACTGTATATATCGGTATCGGTTGATATCGGAATCGGTAATTAAGAGTTGGACAATATCGGGATATCTGATATCGGCAAAAAAGCCATTATCGGACATCTCTACTTGAAACTTTTAAAAACAGTGCATTTGTAATAAACAGTTGAATTAATGCCCATCACATTTATTAAATTCATGGAAATGTGTGCAAAACTGGACCATAAGTGCACTTTAATAAAGGAGTTGGTCGTATCTCCCAGTGAGGTGTCTCACTGCAATCAGCCAAATTTGCATTACTTAATTTACAATAAATAAATCGATTATATATTATCGATGGCTACTAATCAATTTTATAATTGTCCATGTCTGAATTGCGAATGCATTCAAAAATCGACTATTTACCCCCACTAACTACATTGAAAAACTATCAACATCACTGGGAATAGATCGACTCCCTCTATTGTTAGCCACCTATTGCTAGCTTTTATTTACGATTTACAATGAAAAAAAAACAAAAAAAACATGTGTTTTTGTCTCACATAAGGGTTGTGAATCAAAGAAATGAAAGTGCAGTTCCCCTTTAAAGTGCAAGATGTTCTTGAAACAAAAGGTATTGTTATCTAGTATTGTTAGGGTTGTACAGCAAAGGAATACAAGTGGAGACAAGAACATTCTTGGAATTCTATCAATGTAAATGTTATTAAGCGATTCGTCGACAATAGCAAATCTTTGCAGCCTTACTCAAGACCTTGAATCTCTCTACCTTAATAAGGTAAGGTAGTGATTTGAAGCAGGTAAGATTAAGTTGAATGTGGTTAAACCATCTACAAAAAAGGACTCCAAAAATAAAAGTAAGCAGATTCAGTGAGACTATTCCAGGGCAGCAGACCACAAGACAGGGACAGTACGAAGGGAAAAAGGATTTAGGTAATGCGAACACATCTTTTACCAGCAAAAAGGATAACATTGACAGTAATTACATATCCCCTATGTAATTATAAGCTTGTCCTCATCCTTAATGCCCACTCTTCCATCATCCACTTCCAAGGTTCAAACATCCATGAGGGTCAAGTCCAACTAAGAAACCACGTTAGGGGATTTTTCTGAGCCACACAGAAATGATGTCACCATCAAACCAGATCTTCCAATTTAACGACACAAAAATGTGCTTCAAGAAGCACAAAAAGCAGCAAGCTGGGATGGGCAGCAAGAGGGACAAAAGTGTGCTTTGGTCATGAGAATGTTATGGAGACTTAAGGATCCTTGACATGCGAGTGCAATAAGTGTTGGTCAAGCCTTCAGGAAGTCAATAAAACAACAATTTTCACCAAGACTCAAAGCAGAGGACGTTTGGGAGACACTAAAACATTAGTGCATTAAATGGATTCCCACAGGAAAAATAATATTCTGTCTCAAATTAGAAGGAGTCCCTTAATGTAATGAAACACTCTCAAAACATGATGCTTTAAGGTTTAATTTAATAACGTGAGTCATAAGTAATTGTTAAAAAGAAGCAAAAAAACAACAACTTCGGACAGTCTGTGTGCTTGGGTCCATTTTTCCAGGAACACTAATATAAACACTCACAATAATATCTGATAGAATGCTAAAAACATTATGTCAGACTAAAATAAATAGATTTTTTTTTTTTTTTTTACTGAATGAGACCCAAAATGTACATGAAAATAGAGATTGTGGGATTTACAATATTAACTGTGAACGATAAAACACTAAATATTAAAAAACAACCCATGTGTCAAACTCAAGGCCCGGGGGCCTGATCTGGCCCGCCACATCATTTTATCTGGCCCGCCACATCATTTTATCTGGCCCGCAAACACCTGGAAATGATATGTGTCAATAATGTATTTCATATTTTCTCACTAAATGTCATGGATTTTTTTAATTTTGACAAAAAACATATGTACTGCTTGAAATTGCATGCCTTTTAAACTTTAATAGTATCCATTGTTGCAACAAATATTACAGTATATGATCATACTTTCCCAAAAAATGTTGTCTAAATAACAATATATATTTAAATATCTGCTTGACTTATGATTTTACAGCAAACTACCCATCAAATTAATAAAACTGACAATAAATTTGACTGTGTTATTTACAGCAGTGTTTTTCAACCACTGTGCCGTGGGAGATTATCTAATTTCACCGATTTGGGGTAAAAAATATTTTTTGCAAACCAGTAATTATAGTCTGTAAATGATGTGTTGTTGTTGAGTGTCGGTGCTGTCTAGAGCTCGGCAGAGTAACCGTGTAATACTCTTCCATATCAGTAGGTGGCAGCAGGAAGCTAATTGCTTTGTAGATGTCGGAAACAGCGGGAGGCAGCGTGGAGGTAAAAGGGTGTCTAATGCTTAAACCAAAAATAAACAAAAGGTGAGTGTCCCTAAGAAAAGGCATTTAAGCTTAAGGAAGGCTATGCAGAACGAAACTAAAACTGAACTTGCTACAAAGTAAAGAAAAACAGAATGCTGGACAACAGCAAAGACTTACTGTGGAGCAAAGATGGCGTCCACAATGTACATCCGAACATGACATGACAATCGACAATGTCCCCACGAAGAAGGATAAAAACAAAGTAGATGCGGGAAATATCGCTCAAAGGAAGACTTGAAACTGCTCCAGGAAAATACCAAAAAAAGAGAAAAAGCCACCAAAATTGGAGCGCAAGACAAGAACTAAAACACTACGCACAGGAAGACAGCAAAAAACTCCAAATAAGTCACGGCGTGATGTGACAGGTGGTGACAGTACACCTACTTTGAGACAAGAGCTATATTGATATATGGTTGGTTATGGTTTAAATTCATATCCAACAATTGCGACAACGACTTTTTACTGTCAACTGAGTTTCGTTGTTTAATGATTTCTGCTGGTGGTGTGCCTCCGGATTTTGTCAACACAAAAAAATGTGCCTTGTCTCAAAAAAGGTTTAAAATCAAAGATTTTTTTTTTTGCGTAAAAATTCTGGCGCATTGTTTAGGATTGTACCATCTCTCCCTCAATTTGAGCCAGGAAAAACCCTGGCCACCTCTATATGAGCCAGCGTTATCCACTGCACCACCGTGTCGCTCCTGACAAAAAAGTTTGGCAGGGCCCCCTTAGGGAAGCCATAAAGGAGCTGTCAGCAGCGAGGGCGTAAAAGAGAGCGTTGCAAGTGGAAACATGATAATGGAGGCTGATCTTCCACCTCGGGAGCGCTGCTCGCTGGAGACAAAGAACATATTCACAAGTCCTGAACCACCTGCCGTCTTGGCGCCACACACACCAACCTGCGATGTGCCATTTTAATAACAATTTTAATACCGACTTGAGCAAATGATTGAGGCGGGGAAGGTTGAGGGAAATGTGCGCCGGGTGTCCCATCTTTATTAAATCTATATTGTGTGAGGCGGACATGAAGAAGAAGAACCAGATGCAGAAACACAGCTTGGGAGGTTAGACGCCACCTTCCCCATTTCATCTATCATGTCCCTTTATATTCTCTCCTTCCTTCACTTCCTTTTATATCTGAAGGTTGTCTCTACTGGACAGATACTTATCAATTACTTTGGCTATCAAAGCAATGGATCTGAGCCTGGAGGAAACACAGCGGACCCTCAAAAGTCAAACAATCCATTCTAGCTGCAGATTGCAAAATGTTCCCCACCGGGAATAACCAAAGTAGAAATCATGTCTTCCAGGGGTCAGACTTTTATATTCATAACACTTTTGAATACTATACTTGCAATGTTAGAGAGGTTATAAAAACAACTAAAAATGGCCAAATCTAGCAATAATGGCATCTGCAAACCAAAAAGGCCTACTATCAGTATGCTTTGCAGCAGTATCTTTGATTGATTTGTGTACCTCCTGTATTTTTCAAAAAATGAATATATAATGCAACGGCCATTGTAGTATTAGCTGAAAAAAGACCATAAAGCAGAGCCTTTTTGTTCAATGTGAATACTGCATCTCAGTAGTTTAGGCGGTAATGTGGTTATACAAGTTTAGATTGCGCTACTTCATCTGGTAATGGGAAAAATACGTTAATGTCCCTTTGTTGTCTCTAGTCGATATATAATTTAATTAAAATGTGTTTGTCAATCACAGGTTTTCCGTCATTTTGATTTAATGTGGTAATAATAACCTTCAGGAGTTTTACAGAGGTTATCATAACCACCGTTTGTGTCTATGTCGCACACAGCTGAAATTAATGCAAACGAGTGACCCGTCGTAAAAATTGATGCAAACGAGTGACTGCTCTCGTAACCCGTTGTAAAAACGCATGCATATGCCGATTATCAATGGATAACTGACCAAATTTTCATTTTTGTTCAGTCAATTGACTTATTGGAATATCGGCCCAGGCCTAATATCTCCCCAAACTAATGCAACGTATCCAGATAACAGAAGAATAAGTGCTTTCTACATTTTCACACAAGTGTAGATAGAACCATGTCACAACAGAAAATAACCAACTATTGCCAGTAAATTAACACATAGATTCATAATAGTTTTGAGGAAATAATACAACTGGACTTACGTCAGCAACTACTGTATATTAGGAGCCTCAGTAACCCATTTTTAAATGGTCCTACTGTCATTTGTATGCGAAAACATATATTGTGATATATATCGTTATAGCACGTCATTATACTGTATATTTCGGACTATAAGGCGCACTTAAAATCCTTTCATTTTCTCAAAAATCGACAGTGCGCCTTATAACCCGGTGCGCCTAATGTACGGCATAATTCTGGTTGTGCTTACTGACCTTGGCGCATTTTTATTTGGTACATGGTGTATTGATAAGTGTGACCAGTAGATGGCAGTCACATATAAGAGATAGGTGTAGACTGCAATATGATGGCAGTAAACAACACCAAAACTTTAAATGTTTCATTGAGAATACAGAACATTACACACGGCGCTCAAAAATCTGTCAAAATGTTTTTAGTACGACTTTGGTAAGCTATGAAGCCGCACAGCTTGATGGATTGTACTGTGCTTCAACATAGGAGTATTATTATGGTGTGTGTGTAAGGACCGCAAAACGGCACATATTAGCAGACATATTATCTGGTGTTTTGTTTCGCAATATAAAGCCAAACCAACTTTTCTTACCTTCTGGTACCTGCTGATGTGAATTTGGTAGCTGCATAAGTCCTGAAAATGTGTGTGAGTCCGCCATTGTAGTCCGTGCCGACCCCGTAGTCGATAAGCTTCTTCTTTTTCTCTACCTTCTTAAGTAGTGTAAAGTTCTTACTTATATCTGTCAGTAGACTCGCCATGAAAGCACTAAAACATACCGGTGTAGTGAGTTTACATTAATCACCCAAGGAACTTTAGTATTAGAGAGTTCCGGTCGGACGGTTTTTCACGGGACACATTTCGGGCGTTGTTGTTGCACTAGTGAGCCACGGATGAGGAGATGCTGCTCCGTTATTGATTGAAGTAAAGTCTGAATGTCATTAAAACAGTTAGCTCCATCTTTTGATACTTCTTCCACGCCCGTCCTTGCACGCTACACCGCTACAACAAAGATGACGGGGAGAAGACGCTGTCAAAGTGGAGGCACGTAAATGAGACCGCCCACAAAACGGCGCATCCTGAAGAGACTGTCAAAAAGCGGCTTGAATATGATCTGTAAAACATCATCTAACATTTTGACCAAAGAACCACCATTACATGTTATGTAGACCACAAAGAAGTATTTTACATTTAGAAAAAATCATAATATGACTCCTTATATGACGCCTTATAATCCGGTGCGCCCTATGGTCCGGAAAATACGGTATATTCATATAATCGCCAACTCTCCTATAGTCGTCAGATGTGTGGTCGACAAGAGAAAATAACCGCCAACAGGTCAAAGAATGTAAACAAGTGTACTGAGTTTTAACAGCCTTTCTGCAGCTTCCAATTAGCAGCCAGTTTCAGTAAATAAACACCCTTGCATTCATCACGACTTTGTCAATCCATTCAGCATTACGGTAAGTATTTATAAGTAAGGGCAAAAGCAGCTTGCTTTGTCCTCAAGTTATGTTTCAAGAAAAAGATGAAGAAGAAAAAAAAGCTTTATGGTTTGTTTTCAAGCAGCTAAACCAAAAATGAGCTGAGACTAATGATGTAAAAGAGTGCAATTGCCTGTGCAGTCGTCATAGTGACAAGTAGTCCACAGCACAGCTGCAGAGGTTGTGTGTGTTGGGGTGTGTCCCAAAGCAGAAGTCCTAGAGTGTATGAGCACAGTGGTGGGCGGTGAATGTTGGGTCAGCACCATGTGTCTCCAAGCAGAGTTCACTCTTCTAAGGCGTGAAGGTAATGAAACACGTCCAAGTGGTGTTGGCTAGAAAGGCCTGTTGAGATTTAAATCCCACTGAAGCTCATTACTAGGAACTGGATGGAGTTCCTAAGAGCAAAACTATAACAAGCGGGATTGTGCACTTTAACAATGTCAGTTAAATGATGCCCCAGTCCTGGGTGTACCCTGAACATTCTAAACTCGTTGCCATGCCAGTGCTGGATGCATTAGAATAATGTGTGGATGCAGTTAGGCAGTAAACGAGCTGAGATTGTGTTTACCCTATTTTTCGGGACTATAAATCGCAGTTTTTTTCATAGTTTGGCCAGGCTCCAGTGCGATTTATATATGTTTTTTTCCTTCTTTATTATGCATTTTCGCCAGGTGCGACTTATCGGTGCGACTTATACTCCAAAAAATACGGTACATTCATATTCCCACATTTATAAATGGATTTAGTGCAACCTGTTTCCCCCTGCTCACGAGCACATTATAATGGAACTAGGGATGTCCGATAATGGACTTTTGCCGATATCCGATATTGTCCAACTCTTTAATTACCGATACCGATATCAACCGATACCGACATCAACCGATACATGCAGTCGTGGAATTAACACATTATTATGCCTAATTTGGACAACCAGGTATGGTGAAGATAAGGTACTTTTTTTTTTTAATTATAAAATAAGATAAATAAATTAAAAACATTTTCTTGAATAAAAAAGAAAGTAAAACAATATAAAAATAGTTACATAGAAACTAGTAATTAATGAAAATTAGTCAAATTAACTGTTAAAGGTTAGTACTATTAGTGGACCAGCAGCACGCACAATCATGTGTGCTTACGGACTGTATCCCTTGCAGACTGTATTGATATATATTGATATATAATGTAGGAACCAGAATATTAATAACAACTCTTTTGTGTGAATGAGTGTGAATGAGGGTAAATGGGGGAGGGAGGTTTTTTGGGTTGGTGCACTAATTGTAAGTGTATCTTGTGTTTTTTATGTTGATTTAATAAAAAAAAAGAAAAAAAAAGAAAAAAGAAAAAAGATACCGATAATAAAAAAAAAACGATACCGATAATTTCCGACATTACATTTTAACGCATTTATCGGCCGATAATATCGGCAGGCCGATATTATCGGACATCCCTAAATGGAACTGACTGAGGATGTAGCTCGTCATTAAAACTCTGTATGCAACCTGACCACACTTCTGACCACACCTCATGCGTACCTGGTCTGACAGAGAATAGGAAGATGTAGCAAGTGGGATCAATGTCGCCTACATTGTCACTACATCTAGCAAGCATTCAGACTATTATTTAGAGCTTATTACTGTACTCTGAAAAATGGTACCACGGGTTTTTTACGCTAAAGTTGTGGCGAAAGAGTGGCCATTTTTCTTTTTCTTGTTTTTCGCCATAAAATCAATGGTTGTTGTTGTTTTGACGGTGTATTACTGTACTTTTTTAGTTTTTTTACTCTAAAATCCATCGTCATTTTTAGAATGTACAATTTAATGGGGAGGTGTTTAGACCGCTAGGAGGTCACAGGGAAGACCCAGGACACGTTGGGGGACTATGTCTGCCAGCTGGCCTGGGATTGCCTGGGGATCCCCCGGGAGGAGCTGGACAAAGTCACTGGGGAGGGGGAAGTCTGGGCTTCTCTGCCAACACGACCTCGGATAAGCTGAGGATGATGGATAGATGGATGGATGGATAGATGGATGGATGAACATTTTCATGGATAACTTTCTTTGAAATCACAAGTCAATCAGATATGTATTTTTACTCTAACAAAAACAGTTTGTAATGTATTTTAATTCAATGTGTTACATTATTACACCATTACTACTGTTATTACAGATTATAACTACTTTTCATCCTAAATTCATACAAATGTATCAACATGAACAACATTATTATTACGGATTCATACATAAGTTAAACATATTCGAGTATTTTTATTTTTTATGATATAATATTTGTTACATTATCAGACAATATTAATAATATAAAAATAGATGCAATTTCATACATTCATATTTTCACGTTTATAAATGGATTGAGTGCCACCTGTTTCCCCCTGCTCACGAGCACATTATAATGGGACTGTCTGAGAATGTAGCTCATCATTACAACTCTTTATCTAACCTGACCACACTTCTGAACACACCTCATGCGTACCTGGTCTGACAGAGAATAAGAAGATGTAGCAAGTGGGATCAGTGTCACTATATGTAGCAAGCATTCAGACTAGGGCTGCACTATTTAGCGATTTTCCAAATTGGGATTTTTCTCTCCAAATTTGCGATGGCAATTTGATTTCTATATTTTATACCTAAAAACTGTGAAAATGACAAATGAAAGAAGACATGTTACTGTTATATATATTAGAGTTGTATGCAGTGTTCATGATGTAATCATAATATATAATAATAATGCAAGTAATGATACCAACTTTTATTTCTCACATTACTGTGAAATTGTTTATCATTGTACTGTAGTTGGAAGGTAAATAACTTTATCTTAGATGAAATAAATTAAATAAAATGGACTCATTTATGTAAGCAAAACCTTTACTTAAACACATATTGAACATCTTAAAGTACATTTGTTCCCAGTTGGAAAACACTAAGTTGTCTTTTTGTTTATTGCCATCATGTGATCACGGCATTCTCGTTCTGTGTTGATGGGCTCATATTGCCCATTTGATTTGAAGCTGAAATATCCTCACAAAGGGACATTTGGCTTTGTAATTATATATTTTTTCCTCCTAATTTTTGTTATTTTGCCGCAAGTCCCGAGTAGGGAGGGAAGCTGTGTCTACGTGCTTCCTGTGTGTGTAAAGCTGCCCCCGCCCTCCACCCACCAGCGAGTCAAAGATTGTGAATGACTGAAAAGAGGGATCACCGAGTTCAGTTAATTCTACACACGTGAATCGAACCCAGGACCTTCTCACTGTTAGGCACAAGCGCTAATCACTGGGCCACCGTGCGGCCCAGAGTTCCTCAATCCTTTCTGTCCTTATTCCTCATCTTAACTTTCGAGTGACTTTCGTTTATCTAATTTTTTTCGTTTATCTTCTCCCTTATTTTCATCCCTGTGTCCTATTTTTCAATGGCATCTTTTGGGGATTTGCTACCTGCACTTCATATCTCCTGCTTTGTGCTGAGTGCGCGCATGTGCAAAGAAACCCTCCACCACAGAGCTAATAGTCCTGGCAGACAATGAGAGCGCCACTGCCCCCACTGTACTGGATGTGCAATTACATCACTACTTGAGAAGGACTGCTCTAAAGATATCATATAAATATGAATGCATTGCTTTGTTGCCACTTTTAACATGTTAGTTATTGTTTCAATAGAATTTCAAACAGACATACATATATATGTCTTGCTCTTAACTGGACATACATGGCATATACAATACCGGTATATACTAACAAGGAATGTACGGTATACCGGTACTAGTATAGTATCGTGGTACTAATGAATCAAAAACGGTACGATACTCTGTTTGAAAAGTACCGGATCGCCATATTTTTTTTTTACGGGCATGACAGCGCGTCGTCATCATGTGGTGCCATTGCTGGTTTTATGGAGCAGAGGAGCATGTTGGGCAGCGCACACACACGGAGTACTTGCAAGCAGGCACAGTGTGTAGACAGAAAAGAGAGAACGTACGCATTTTTGCTTAAAACCTAAAAATAAAGGTGAAGTTATAACACTGAAACGCCCTCAGGAAAAGGTGCTTTAAGACATGGCTAGCTAGCTAGCGGCTAATGTCCATCCGCAATTGGCAGTGTTTTAGCTACTTCTAAATCACTAATCCTGGCCTCCATGGCGACAAATGAAGTAAGTTTCTTACAGGTACATTATCACTGGAGGACGAGGAATAGCTAAACATGCTTCACTACACACTGTAGGAGAATACAATAGCACACTGCTAACAGCAAGCGATGTAAACAAATGCCATGGGTGGATCTACACCTGACATCCACTGTAATGATACCAAGTACAAGAGCGTATCGAGTTGATGCCACTATGATTACATCGATATTTTTCATCATTACAAAATCTTTTTTCTTCTTTTTTTTAATTAATATTATGTTTATAACCTTAGTAAATACGTCCCTGGACACATGAGAACTTTGAATATGACCAATGTATGATCCTGTAACTACTTGTTATCGGATCGATACCTACATTTGTGGTATCAACCAAAACTAATGTAAAGTATCAAACAAGAGAAGAATAAGTAATTATTACATTTTAACAGAAGTGTACATAGAACATGTTAAAACAGAAAATAAGCAGATATTAACAGTAAATTAACAAGTGGATTAATAATAAATCTTTACAGTTTGTCCCTCATAATGTTGACAATAGAATGATAAACGACAATATGTTGCTGCATACGTCAGCAGACTAATTAGAATTCTTTGTTTGTTTACTTACTACTAAAAGACAAGTTGTCTAGTATGTTCACTATTTTATTTAACGACTAAATTGCAATAATAAACATATGTTTACTGTACCCTAAGATTTGTTGTTAAAATATAGACAATAATGCCATTTTTTGTGGTCCCCTTTGTTTAGAAAAGTATCGAAATACAGTTTGGTACCGGTACCAAAACATTGGTATCGAGACAACCCTAATACTAACATATATCCTGTTTATTCGTGAAGAGATAGTTAATGGGCAAGAGTCAGCAGTGAATACAGTATGTTATGTTTGGAACCTCTCCACATCGCACAAGTGACAAGAGCCCAAGAGAAGAGGGACGCTAAACGATGCCTTCATGGCACATTTCCTGTGGCGTGGATGCAGGCCAACTAAACAGCAAAACATGTGGTGCACATTTGGAGGCGAATGAAAGGACAAAAGTGATCCAGTTGGTCGGACACAGACATGTACTTCCTTTATGTGTTTTTTAGCATACCATCATGCATCTAGACCTTGCATCGACAGTTTTGCTCTCCAAAAATGGGTCACGGTTGATCTATATTTGTCTTGTACATGGGAAACATTGGGATTAGTCTGAAGTCGATACACGCCTTCTGGACTTGTGTATATGCAGTTACTCTGATACTTAAAGGGAAACTGTACTTTTTGGGGAATTTTGCCTATCGTTCACAATCATTATGAGAAACATGACGATTGATTTTTGCATTCTAAATATTAAATAAATGCGATCAAAAGTTTGCTTACAATGCTCACAACTCCGCCCATAGAGCCCCTTAAAAAACATCCAAACACCTCCATTGAAGTTTTATATGCACGCTTTAAGTATATATGTGCTGAAGTAACATTTATAATAACATGTAATATATACATGATGTAAGTATATATGTGATGAAGTAACATTTATAATAGCATTTAATATTTAAGTATTTTGATAATTTTAAGCATACCCACCCACTTTTTTTCCTTCATCACTGATTATTACTCCCTGCAGACTTTATGAGAGCCAACAAACATAATTAAACATCACTTACTGTACAAGGTCTGCTGTCATTAGGATGCCGACAGCTAGGATGTTCATATATTCCCATTTAAATGAAGAATGACCATAATCCTCACAAAGAAACGGGCCAAGCGTATTACTCGCTCTAAATGACTGTCAAAGTTGTCGGATTACCTCCTCAGACTTCTTCTGTCCAGGTGAGAGGCATGATTTATGATCTATAATAAACTTACAGGGAGCAAGAAGCAAGAAATCAGCAGACCATTTGATGATGTAAACATAGGGACACACGGAAGTGATCAACGCTATGAAAATAGTTTGTCTGAGTTACAATATCACTGATAATTGGGTCGGCGTGGCGCAGTAGAAGAGTGGCCGTGCGCAACCCGAGAGTCCCTGGTTCAATCCCCACCTAGTACCAACCTCGTCATGTCTGTTGTGTCCTGAGCAAGACACTTCACCCTTGCTCCTGATGGGTGCTGGTTAGCGCCTTGCATGGCAGCTCCCTCCATCAGTGTGTGAATGTGTGTGTGAATGGGTAAATGTGGAAGTAGTGTCAAAGCGCTTTGAGTACCTTGAAGGTAGAAAAGCGCTATACAAGTACAACCCATTTATCATTTATAATTGGGTAATATTCAAGTCACGAAATCTAAATGGAGTATTGTTGGCGGTTTTTGAATGGTTATTTATTGGATTTTATGGGTGAAATAAAAGACCTCCCATTTGCTCCGCTGTAAGCAGACTTTTATTTACGTTTATTTAAAGAAGCCAAATGAAGAACAAATACAACCTTTGTGGATATGGGTAGTGCCAGTGCCTATTTCCTTCTCCATATGCTGATACGCTGAGGAAATGGGTTCCAACATTAGTCATCATGGCAATGTGAAACGTATGGAGACAGCCAAATTGCATGATAAAATAATTCCTCATTGGTCAAAATTCTGTAGTCCCCTCCCCCTCTCCCTGACTGAGGTTGTCAGATACTGAATCCAGCTGGATGGACTGGGCTACTCCAAGGAACTTCAAACTTCCACTGCCTCTTACTAGGAGTTGAGATGCTGGGACCATAATAGCTGAATGGACAAGCGTTTTGTCAATAACACATCTCTAACCAACACATTTGACACAGAAATTAGGCTATTTTCAGGAAGAAGTACGTCATGCCTGTGTACAATATCACAACAATCATATGGCTATTGTCAGTACTGTCAGAAAACAAAGACTAAAACCAACTACAACCAACGAGACCAAGGGTTATACTGGTGAAAATAAGAGTATGCTTAGCAGCCTAATGTACGCCGTAAACTAAAGAAGAGACATTTTCCCAAGGTATGCCTATAGGCTATGTTTCAAACCTTTCAGATTGCCATATAACTTGGTACATGTAGTCCACAATATGCAAACACCAATGAGGAATTATTTTATCAAGCGATTTGGCTGTCTCTGTACGTTTCACATTGCCATGATGACTAATGTTGGAACCGATTTCCTCAGCTTATCAGCATATGGAGAAGGAAATAGGCACTGGCACTACCCATATCCACATAGGTTGTATTTGTTCAAAATATATGTTGTCCTGTCAGTTGGATGACACATGGATATACAGGCCTACAGTTAGCCTATATGTTAATGTGTCATTGACCTGGCTAGCATGCTAACATTGGTTGCAGGAACATACTAGATTTGTTAGACTAGATCATAGACTGTATTGGACAATATAGTTTACATACCAAATGTCCATTTCCATGTATTACAAGTAATAAGAAAAGGTAAATGCCTGACTTACCTATCAAGGAAGAAATTAGCAAGTTTGGCGTCAGATGAAAACATCTTCAATGGTCTCCATCTTTCAAAGGCATCCCCGATACAAATCCTGGTTTTGTTCCTGGCTTTGTCATGAATAAGTTGAGAATCGTAACTTTTGGATTGACTAAGGTCTGACATGTTTAGTAACTTTACCAGTGGCAGTAGCCAGACCAAGATGGCGGCGCGTAACTTGCAACCTGGATGTGACACACTCAGACTTTCTAATTGGTCAAACGGTGGAGGGCAGGGCATCAAAATGAAAACAATAACAAGATATCGGGGCTGTAAATCTAATTTTGAAATGAGAATATGAACTATAGTTATCAGTTATAGAGGTATTGGAAAAGAACATGATTTATTAATGCCTTTTGACATATCAGAGCCAATTAATGATGACTTGACATGACATTATTACATATGGCTCCTTTAATGCTGACTGAGCAGGTCCCTTCTCCTACAACATTGGTTCTGTTGCTGCTGTGTTGTGCAAAATACAAACTTCTTAATAAATAAGTGATAACGTGGCCAAAGAAAGTGGCGTTCCACTTTCTCATGCACACTAAAATGTTGTTTACAGTAAGAAAAAAAGAAAAGAAAAAAAATTGCCCATACCTACTTCCCTGCAGTCCATTTCATACCCTGTGCATCCCCAAAAGGTTTTATTGTGACTCCTTTCAGCAAGAGCGTATCAGTTTAACAATAGCGGTGTATTCAAAAAGCCAATTTCCAGAACGCACCTGCATGTTGCCAAGGCCGTTACACACGCGCGCACACACACACACACACTCACACACACACACACACACACACACACACACTTGGCAATGCTGAGATTGACTGGCAGTGTGACGAGTGTGCACAAACAACTGTTGATCGCTCCATTCCAGCAGGTGAAAATCTTCAGTTAAGCTTTGCCTTTCTTATCACCAAGTCGGGTAATGAGTTCCACTCACAATGTGACAACATGTCATTTAGACACTGTCCAGAACTACAATGACACTTCTTTGTTTGCCCTAGTTCATATCAATGCTCAGCTCTACATTTGTTTATAATTATTTCCTCGTCTAAGTAGCCAAATTTCTCACATAGAAAAATGTCTGAAGAAGATATGTTGTTACACCATATTTTGAGTAAAAAAATATGTCCTTGCAAACCAACAGGCGAGTAAGAGCTTTTCTTCATGTCAGTCACACAGAGACCTGCTTGAAAAGCTTTAAAAAGGTTAGCAAACAACTTATTTCTTGAGTTTGTAAACCATAACAACAAACTAATACAATAAATAAATATAATTGCAGTAATACCTGTTTTACTTGTAGTAATCACTGTAGTATCGACCTTACTACTATAATTTGTATCCATCCATCCATCCATTTTCTACCGCTTGTCCCATTCGGGGTGGCGGGGGTGCTGGAGCCTATCTCAGCTACAATCGTCAATTGTGTATCAATTCACCCACCCTTGTTTACATTAAAGCGATTTAGTTTAGCAGTTAGCATGTCTTCTTGTATCCTTCTACAGCAGAGGTGTCAAACTCAAACACAGAGTGGGCCAAAATTTAAAACTGAACAAAGCCGCGGGCCAAGGTTGAACAAATTAACCTTTTAATAGGGACCCAAACAAGTTTTGCATTGAATATTGAACAAGCAAGGCTTATATAACTTTATAGTGACATGCAAAATCGAGTTTCAAATAATAATAATAATAATTCAAAAACATCAATGGCATATCAAATACAATTTAAATAAAAATTGAATGCCTATTTTCTATTTGCAGCCTTCTGAGGTAAATATCAACATTAACTTTTTCCACAGGCTAATAAATTTGAAAATAAAATAACAATGAATAAATCAACCATTCAGGACTTTAAACTGCTCAGTTTGCAACACACTGATCTAATCTGATGATACAAGGCCAGATACCTGCCATCTTTTCTGGGATGCTAGTTCATTAATGTCGGGGCTCAGGCTTTGAGCTGAGGCAACCTTCATTATCCAATGAAGGTGTTCATCAGTCATTATATCTCGTAGTCCACCCGGACCACAGTCTTTGGGGCGTGCTTTTAAGGCACTGCCTTTAACGTCCGCTATGAGCTGTCGTCACATCCGCTTTTCATCCATTCTAACAACGTGCCGGCCCAGTCACAAGATATGTGCGGCTTCTGCATGAACCAAACAAGAATGACAAACACATTTCGGGAGAACATCCGCACCGTAACACAACATAAACACAACAGAACAAATACCCAGAACCCTTTGCAGCACTAAATCTTCCGGGACGCTACAATATACACCCCCGCTACCACCAACCCCCCCACACACACACACCTTGGAGCTCCCGGAAGAGTTAGTGCTACAAAGGGTTCTGGGTATTTGTTTTGTTGTGTTTATGTTGTGTTACGGTGCGGATGTTCTTCCGAAATGTGTTTGTCATTCTTGTTTGGTGTGGATTCACAGTGTGGCGTATATTTCTAACATTGCTAAAGTTGTTTATACAGGCACCCTCAGTGTAACCTGTATCGCTGTTGATCAAGTATGCGTTGCATTCACTTGTGTGTGCGTGCAGAAGCCGCACATATTATGTTACAGGGCCAGCACAAGTTTGGACTGTTTGTAAAGCGGATGCGACATTTACAGGATGGGCACTGAAATCTGGTACTCTCCCGGGAGGGTTGGCAAGTATGACAATTAGTGGTGAATGCAGTTTTACCGCGGTACCGCCCCTGAATATATTCGGCGGGCCAGCTCTAGTGCTAATTTGATATCGCCTCAAGGGCCAAGTGAAATTACACGGCGGGCCAAATTTGGCCCGTGGGCCAGAGTTTGACACCCATGTTCTACAGTGTGTAGTGTATCATGTTTAGCTATTCCTCGTCCTCCAGTGATAAAGACACTTGTAAGAAACGTAGTTAATTCGCCGTCATGAAGGCGAGGATTAGTGGCTCGCGCTTTGGAAGAGCGTTCGCCGCCAACGAGGACATTACGTCGATGACATGGTCGTTTGCTTATATCGTCTTTATCACGCAACCCTAATGCTAATATTAGGATACAGTGTGGTGATCAATGACGGACGGACAATGTGATGTGTTTTTTTCAACCAAAGTTTTAAAATAATATCAATTTGGGGCCAACTTTACATTTTAAAATGATCACTGTTTTCCTGAGTAGCTATTAGAAAAATTATTCAAAGACTACCAATTATTATTTCTTCCACTTCTGCATACAATATTGCCATTTTTGACTTCTCAGTAAATAATGTCACATTTGTTCAAGCACATTCTTATCCCATCGCATAGTTTGTATGTCAAGTGTGTGACTTTGCCCTGAAATTCTCCTCAGAGATGTTGAAATGCTGAAACATGTAACACCTTCCCGCCTTGCGGGTGATTTGTGGCATGTCCCTTTTTTGTCTTGCTTTCTCCTCCCTCCTCTCGTATCAGACCCGGCAGGTTTTGTTTGTTTACACCTTATCAAGGTGTGTGTTTGTGTTGGAGGCACACCAGTGTTAACAACATGGCAAGAAATAACGTGACAACGGGTTGACTATCCGTGCTAAAAGTGTAAGTGCAACAATTAACAAGGCAATCTATTGCACTTATAATAATCATAATAGGCTTAGGGATTGTATTTGTGTATATTTTACTAATCTTACTCAATTAACCTAATAGTCAATAAGCAACTTGCTAAAAAAAAAAAAAAATTTTAAAGACAATCTCTCTTTAAGACCTCTTTTTGATATGATTTTTTATTTATATTGTTTAATCATATGTCTTAGCTGCTCAAAAATTATTGAGTCTTCTTTATTGACAGCTGCTATCATAAAATTAGCATTGTAACACTTCTAATATTTAACTGTCTGTTAGGAACTTCATTATTTATGGATTTAAATTGTGTACAAATTGAGAAGAGGAAGTAAACACATATGTTAGTAAGTGCTATGAAATGGAAAAGGGGTAGGATTGAATAAGCTCTTCTTCTTCTTACTCCTTATTGGACATGTTGTAATGACAAAAATGTGACGTATCATTTTGTAACTGTATGCATGTTTGAAATC
Organism: Nerophis lumbriciformis; assembly: GCF_033978685.3. Lineage (NCBI taxonomy): Eukaryota > Metazoa > Chordata > Actinopteri > Syngnathiformes > Syngnathidae > Nerophis > Nerophis lumbriciformis. The sequence goes on from NC_084566.2 coordinate 5,347,976, forward strand.
AACTTAAACCATAACCGTAATGTTTGTCAACATGCACAACCTTTGAGAAACATTTTTATGTGTTGCCAGGTGACTTGTATGTGTGAGTGTCAAGAAGAAAAGTTTTGATTTGATTTTGTTTTCCTGAATTGCTTTGAAAAAAGTTATTTGGCACGAGAGCTGCACGATGAATCAAGGTTTTTAATTAGGAAGCTGAGGTTGTCCCCCCCCCCCCCCCCCCCCCCCCCCCGCCGTCATCAGCATTTGAGTGACGGAGATGTTCGCCAATTAGAATTGTTGAGTTTCTTCCTCGCTTCAAACAGCGAAAAGGAGGTCTCACTCTGTGCATCGCTGTCAGCACCTTTTTTAACAGTGGAAATAAAACTGAAGGCAGCAAACCCTCTTTTAAGTCATTCACAATCTTTGTCTCGGTGGGCGGAGAACACACACAGCGACAAGTGCTGCAAAGTAACAGAAATTAGGAGCAAAACAAATATGATTATAAAGCCAAATGTCCCATTGTGGGACTATTTCAGCTGCAAATCTGATGGGCAATATGAGCCCATCAACACGGACAAAAGGATGGCAACAAACAAAAAGACAACACCCAACCCAGTTTTCCAACAGGGAAGAAAAGCACTTAAAGATTTTCAATATGTATTTAAAGTTAAATTTTTGGTTTCAGACATGAGGGTCTATCAAGTGCTTTTGATAATTTTTTGGAGATAAAATGATTTACCCATTGGTAAACAATTCTTAAATAATGGGAAATAAAGGTTTATATATTTTTAAATGCATTATTATTGAATATTATGATTGCATTACATTATATCAATGTATAGTTTTTATAGATTATTTCTTCAGTGATGTGGACAAAAGTATTTCTGCATAAAGCCATTTTTTCAGTTTTACAATTATTGCATATTGTCTAATGCTGTGTTTTTCAACCACTGTGCCGCGGCACACTACAGTCTGGTGTGCCGTGGGAGATTATCTAATTTCACCTATTTGGGTTAAAAATATTTTTTTTGCAAACCAGTAATTATAGTCTGCAAAATATGTGTTGTTGTTGAGTGTCGGTGCTGTCTAGAGCTCGGCAGAATAATACTCTTTCATATCAGTAGTCCATGAATTGATTTACGTGGACCCCAACTTAAACAAGTTGAAAAACTTATTTGGGTGTTACCATTTAGTGGTCAATTGTACGGAATATGTACTGTACTGTTGAATCTACTAATAGAAGTTTAAAATCAAATTAAAATCAAGGAGGCAGCCGGTAGCTAATTGCTTTGTAGATGTCGGAAAACAGCGGGAGGCAGTGTGCAGGTAAAAAGGTGTCTAATGCTTAAACCAAAAATAAACAAAAGGTGAGTGCCCCTAAGAAATAGCATTGAAGCTTAGGGAAGGCTATGCAGAACGAAACTAAAACTGAACTGGCTAAAAAGTAAACAAAAACAGAACGCTGGACGACAGCAAAGACTTACTGTGGAGCAGAGACGGCATCCACAATGTACATCTGAACATGACATGACAATCAACAATGTCCACACAAAGAAGGATGAAAATAACTGAAATATTCTTGATTGCTAAAACAAAGTAGATGCGGGAAATATCGCTCAAAAGGAAGACGTGAAACTGCAACAGGAAATGACAAAAAAAAGAGAAAAAGCCACCAAAATAGGAGCGCAAGACAAGAACTAAAAGACTACACACAAAAAAACTGCAAAAAACTCTAAGTCACGGCGTGATGTGACAGGTCGTGACAGTACACCTACTTTGAGACAAGAGCTATAGTGATGCATGCTTGGTTATGGTTTAAAGTCGTATCCAACAATTGCGACGACTTTTTACTGTCAACTGAGTTTCATTTTTTAATGTTTTCTGCTGGTGGTGTGCCTCTGGATTTTTTCAACACAAAAAATGTGCCTTGGCTCAAAAATGGTTGAAAAACACTGGTCTAATGTATGGCACCTTGAGACAAGAATATGTTGATTGAAAGTAATAGGTCTTCCCTCACTCGTTATTTTCACAGTTTTATGCATTTTTATGTATCAAATATAAAAATCGCAAATTGTATAGCAATCGTAATTTTGGAGCGAAAAATCTCAGTTAGTTTTTTCCTCATAATCGTGCAGCCTTATTTGGTGCCACTAATTGGTTTGCTTTTTAAAACTCCGGACCCTCTTTTTTTTCCCAGACTTTACTCAAGAGAGAAGAAAAATGTCTTACATTTGGATAAATAATTTGTATTGTTTCTATTGTAGTGTCCAAATGGTGTTACAGAAGAGGGATCGGCAATAATCTTTGACTCAGTAATAATCTCAGTAATAATCTCAGGGACCGCCCAATGATTGTATGAACAGTGAGTAAAATATATCATATACATATATATATATATAATATATAAATATATATATATATATATATATATATATATATATATATATATAATATATATATATATATATAAAATATATCATATACATAATAAACAAAAGGTCTTACTTTTCCCATTGCATATTTTGGGAAAAAAAACACTTCTAAAACTCAACTACCAAGGATTTAAAGTAAATTATATTTTTCACATAAAATTAGCCACTGTCTCTAAGTGTTTTTTAATCTCCTGTTCTGTAAATAGAATGTATTATAGTTCCGCCTAAATGCCAGGCTTATATTAGTGAAATAAAGGAATTTTTCGCCAATTAACATCATACTTTTGTGTAATCACATGCTTAATTTTTAGTTTTTGAGCTTTCCAATGTGTTTCTTAAACATATTAGGTTAGAAAATATGATTCCCTGCTCAATGAAGAGTTGAAGAATGCATAATTCAAGATGCATTACAACTCATCAGATTTAATCAGCGATAACTTTGCACAATGTCATCCACTAGTTAGTCTTATCGCTGCGCTCAGTCAAACAAATGAGCTGTGTTTATTCAACATTTCTCGCCTTGTATCGCAGCGGCCGCTGCGTTCAAAACAAGCTCGTCGCCGTGAGCGACCGCGCTCGTCGTTCCCTATTTTCCCCTCCGCCACAGTCGGGCCAGTGTGCGGCCTAGCAGGCGTGCAATCTGCAGCAAGACTTACAGATGACATTTCACAGCAGCAACAGCACTGTCAGCCTCTAGCAACCGGCAATCAACAACAACACAAAATGCAGAGCTGGAATGCCCCAACACTGCAGCGAAAAACAAAAAAAACTTCACCAGAACCATCTGCACACGTCTGATGCTGCTCGGCCTTTTTTTGCAATCAAGATCCTGCATCAGAGTGGGAAACTAACATCATTCTTTGAGAGGAAAAAAAACGTTATGGTGACTGTAATGATCAGCTAGGACAAGGACGGAGCAGGAAAATCAATCATCCCTCTTTTTTTGAAAACAATGACAAAAAAACTTAATTACACTCCACAGAGCAACAAAATAGCATCCGCTTCAAGTTGATTTCTAGCTTTTTTCAGATCAAAATAGATCATCCTTTAGTCGATGGCTACTACTTGCTTTTAAAGTTGACATCTGATATGTTATATCACAGGTGTCAAACTCAAGGCCCGGGGGCCAGATGTGGCCCGCCACTTCATTTTATTTAACCCTCGAAAGCCTGGAAATATTATTCATCAATAAAGTACTGTATCTCTTCTTACTAAGTGTACTCTTTCTTTCTATTTTGCGAGGAAAAGGATATATGTACTCCATGTAATTGCAAATATGCTAACTTAAATATTGTCTAATTATGCAAAAATATATTATCAAACATTCAAACCATTTTTGAAATAGAAATAAATACTAATAATAATGATTTCTAAGCAAGTTATCCATCAAAGTGTGCAATATAAAAGTAGCAATAGATTTCATGGTAAAATTGTGAAATTGACTCTGTTTTTTACACTATTTTTCTCTAATTGAAAAAAACTGTACTTGTTTTACTGTAATAAACTGTGGTGCCGTTTTGGCATTTACAGTTATACACCCAAAAATCTACACTTAAAAACAAAAAAAAACAAAAAAACTGGCAGCTCAGGTGCCAAAATTGTATTGTAAAATGGCAGGGTTTTTTTATTTACAGTAAAATTCTGGCAACTGAGCTGCCTTTTTTTTTTAAACCATAAAAACAGCATTACTGTTATTCCATTTGCAGTAATATACACTACATTTTGAGGTGAAATCAATGCAACTTACCATATTTTAGTTTTTAAAAAATCTACTAATAAAATGCATTAAAAATTGTGTAATAATAGTATTTACTGTTAGAAGCGGCCCTCTGGGGCCAAACATAACTGCGATGTGGCCCTCAGTGAAAACGACTTTGACACCACTGTTTTATATAGTCTGGCATATAGAATAAAAATGAAGGACAAAAACGACAGTATACCCAATGGCCTCATCAACACAATCTCAGCAATCAGAAAGAAACAGCAAACTAGAATGAATCAGCAGCGCCCCTGTTGGTTGAAACAAGTAGTGCACTCTATTTTGACGAGATTGCTTCAAGACCATTAATTCTACGCAATCAACAAAATTCTTAAATCGATGGTTAAGAACAATCACAACAAAAAACATGTTGCATGTGATGTCATGGCCAGTTGCAGTCTTGGCATCTGTTCAAACACTTGCCAGGGAAACAAGCAGCACTCAGAGCGGCTTCAGCCAAGGTAATGTTACAATTTTCCATGCCAACAAAGTAAGTATGCCTGACAAAAGGTGCTTGAAAAGTAAATAAAGGCTCCACTTTTGAAAATAATGATGCTAGCTTATATTGGCTTTTCCATATTCACACATGCTACTGATTAACATTAGCAATTTTATGTGGTGATTTTAATACCTCCAAGTTTGGTAGTGAAAAATTCAACGTGTGTGTAATAAACACTTTGTAAGGCATAAGATAAGACTAGACTGGTACATTGAGCTTCATGGCAAAAACTACTTCCTAACTGGGCAACACATGGTAGTCTATACACTACTGTCATCTAACATCTTGGAACTGCTTGCAAAGTCTACCATGTAATACTTGCAAATGAGACTCAGAAGTGTAATAAAATCAGATATAACAACTAGATAGCACAGTTATAATCAGCGCATTTCTAAATGTTCATTCTTAAGAAAAAAGATTTTATTCTTAAACAATAAAAATTTATTTAAACACAAACACACAAAAAGGACTGAAAATGGGTGATGTTGAGTACCGGTAATGATTCCCGGGCACTAATCGGTTCAAATGAAAGGTACCTATCACTACTTGTATTTTAGTAAAGTCATTGAACAACAAAAAAACAATAAAAAGAATAAACCTATTCCCTATGATTGTGCTCCAAGTAGACGTTCAGCATTAATAGATTGATGTGCAAGTTGTTTATTTGAAGTTAAATTCCTTTACATCCCACTAAGTAAAGTTTCCAACTTCAAATCATACCAGAAAGCTGAGTTATCATGTTGAGGGTTACATAAGATTGGTGTCTTCCATTGGAAGTCTGCCTTACATAATATTGGTTGTGGAGTACCACAAGGGTCAGTCCTTGGACCAATACTGTTTCTCAAGTACGTCAATGATGTTGCCATGGTTTCCAAACTGTTGAAGTGGATTGTATTTGCCGTTGACACAACCCTAGTTTGTTCAGGACAAAACGTTAGAGGTCCTTGAAAATGAACTAAATAAAAAGATGGTTTGATGTAAATATATTATCCTTGAATACGAGTAAAACGAAATGTTTGATTTTTTGCAGTAATAGGAAAAGTGTGTATGTGGAAGGAGTTGAGATTCAAAGACCACAAGGGATCAAGTTTTTGGGTGTTATGATTAATGAACATTTGTCATGGAAATCCCATATAAATGACACAAAGGCTAATATCTATAAATATTTTACACAAAGGGAAGGAATTGCTAAATGAAAAATCATTGTATATTTTGCATAACTCACTGATTGTTCCATATCTAACATACTGTACTGAAGTGTGGCTAGTGCCTGTAAAACATATTTCAATCCAATCTTCCTTCTGCAGAAAAGAGCCGTAAGAATCATGACTGGAAATGAACCCACAAAGCCAATATTCAAACATTTCTATTTAATAACATTTCATCAACTGGCAAAGTATAATATCCTAAAAACCATTCACATGCATAAATTCTACCAAACAACATTCAAAACAGATTTGTAAAAAGAGAAAGTTATTATAATCTGAAAGGAACTGAGAACTTTGATAAATCTAGCTTTAGAACAGTCACAATGGATCAATCAGAGGTGTTTATGGAACAAACTTGACAGTGGAATAAAACAATCTCTTTGTGTATTCAATTATAATTGCAAAAATCATGACAATGAAAAGATGCGACTGAGTAGAATTCTTGCTTCATTATTGGTTTATTTGTTGTAAAAATGATAATATGACTTTGTAGTCGCCAACATTGAAAGTCAGTTGTTGTATTTGTGAAAATGAGGGGCAGATATACGTTTTTTAACTTCTTTCTGCTCCTTTTAATTCATATTCTGCGTGTTATGTTGATTGATTTATTTTTATTTTATTCCTATGTTTAAAAATTAAATAAATCAATGAACTGAAAACTGAACTATGACTGAAGCAGGTCAATGGTACCAAGAACATAAAACTAAACCTGACACAAATTGTTCATACCGAATGAAGTGTCTTGCAATCCATGTCCAGGCCTAATATTGTTTCCATGTATCATTATTTCTTCTTTTTTTTCCATTGGATTCATATGTTGTGTGATGGTAAGTATTGTTCAACTGATGCCGTGATGATCTTACTCTCAAACAACACATTTCATTTTTAATTGTCCAAGTGCAGCCATTCACTCTATAATCTGTTCATTTACAAGTCCAATGGTACCATGCTAGCTGGTGGTGTTCTTCTTATATTTGTAGGCTTTCAACATGTAATTTAGACCTTTATCCTCAATGTCCTTCAAAAGACAGTTTTATTTGACATTGTTTGGTTGGGCAACTCACTCCTGTAAAGAATCAGAGGATGCTGGTTGGGCGCAAACTGCAGATTTGATGGCATTGTCTGGTGTTTGCTACCTCTGGGTGTCAGAGCATCTTGTACTTGGTGCCCAGGGACATTATTTATGGTGGCATGGACACAGTTTAACCAAGTGACCTTGAGTGCAGCTTTGCAAAAAAAAAAAAGATCCTGATCAATCCGCCGTGTCACAGCAGGGAGCATCCTCGGTCCAAATGTCAGCCACCATATTCGGGTGGCTCATAATTGGGAGGCATAAAGTGAAGCTTTCATGTTTTTAACAGAGGTGTTTAATATGCCAGACTGCAGCGCCTGAGTGGTTATTTATGTTCTCTGGGAGCCTGGAGACGGCGACACCAGGGGAAATCGTCAAAGCTTCCCTTCCTTTCCCTCTGCCACTTCTCTTCTCTGACCTGTACTTCAGCAAAGCTCCATATTATTGATTAAAGAGAGAGATGGGTCCTCTTTTTGATGTATTATGGATTGCACACGTTTGAGGAAAAAAGGTGTTGGGGTTGGGAAGGGGGGCAGGGGGGTTATTAGGTCTGTTATATATATTTTTTTTCCAGTGTGAATTTAATTTAAAGTGTTAGTTACAGCTTAGCACCTTCTGATATACTGTGACATGACATGCATATACTATACCACCAATATCACATGCTGAAAGGATGTGGAGTTATCACAATATATGCACACATATATATATATATACACTTATATATATATGCACATATATATATATATACACATACACATACATATACATATATATATATATATATATATATATATATATATATATATACATATATATATATATATATATATATATATATATATATATATATATATATATATATATATATATATATATATATATATATATATATAAATAAGGGCTGCGAATCTTTAGGTGTCCCACGATTCGATTCAATATCGATTCTTGGGGTCACGATTCGATTATAAATCGATTTTTTCGATTCAACGCAATTCTCGATTCAAAAACGATATTTTTCCGATTCAAAACAATTCTCTATTCATTCAATACATAGGATTTCAGCAGGATCTAACCCAGTCTGCTGACATGCAAGCAGGGTAGTAGATTTTTGTAAAAAGCTTTTATAATTGTAAAGGACAATGTGTTATCAACTGAATGCAATAATGTAAATTCATTTTAACTATTAAATGAACCAAAAATATGACTTATTTTATCTTTGTGAAAATATTGGACACAGTGTGTTGTCAAGCTTATGAGATGGGATGCAAGTGTAAGCCACTGTGACACTATTTTTTTTTTTTTTTTTTAATATAAATGTCTAATGATAATGTCAATGAGGGATTTTTAATCACTGCTATGTTGAAATTGTTACTAATATTGATACTGTTGTTCATAATAAATTTGGAATTGGATTGCATTGTTATGGTATTGCTTTTTTATTTTGTTGGATTGATTAATAAAAAATTTAAAAAATTAAAATAAAAAAATAAATAAAAATCGATTTTTGAAAAATGAGAATCGATACTGAATCGTACAAGGTGAGAATCGCGATTTGAATTCGAATCGATTTTTTCCCACACCCCTAATATAATATATATATATATATATATATATATATATATATATATATATATATATATATATATATATATATATATATATATATTAGGGCTGGGCGATATATCGATATACGCGATCTATCGCGGGTTTGTCTCTGTGCGATATAGAAAATGACTATATCGTGATATTCGAGTATGCGTTCTCACGCAGTTGCTTTTAGCTGCTGGCATTACACTACAGGCTCTCCTCGCTCTTTCCTGCCTCTCCTTCTCACAGACAGCAAGCGCAGCTTCTACACACGTCACATACTGTCACGACATACGTCACATACGTTTCCGCCCTCGCGCAGCAAAGAGGTAGCAGCATGGCTAACGTTAGCTGTGATGCTAGCGTAGCCGTGTGAGCGGTAATACGAGAGAAAGAAGGTGCGAATCTGGTAACAAATGAAGGAATAATTAATTCCCCCCAAAATCAGCAGGGGGTCCATCGTCTGGCGGTGGTTTGGCGTCAAGTGGGAATATGTCGAACAGACAACCGTAAATTGTCAAGTGTGGGGCGAAAGTGTTGCTATAAAAAGTAGCATTACTGCTTATGTGTAGCATCATTTGAAAAGTCATCTGCTAGAGAATGAACAGTGCTTACTCCGCATGTCAACATCTCCGTTCGGGGCCACGCCACATGCCCACACCATCAAAATGCCGAGGCAAACATTGTGATTTTTTTAGTTGTGATTTCTTTCTCGGCATGAAAGTTTTAAAGTAGCATATAATAATGCAGTATGAAGAAGAATGTTTTAATGTAGACACATAGAATCATCATACTGCTGTGATTATATGCATCAAGTGTTCCTTCAAGGCTAAGGCAAAAAATATCGAGATATATATCGTGTATCGCGATATGGCCTTAAAATATCGCGATATTAAAAAAAGGCCATATCGCCCAGCCCTAAAACATATACCGTAGCTCAAAGAGGTTTGACGTATCTAAGGCTAGGCCTTGGCAATATGGCCTAAAAATAAAATCTCCAACTTTTTCCCCAAAAATTTGATTTTTGATTTTTTCCAGATTATTCCCCTCCTTTTTAAAGAAACAAATCAAAACAAATTAGAGATATAATTCAACTTTTGCTTTTATTTGATTAAAAACTACTGTAGTTAGTTGGAAATGACACTGCATACACTGCACCTTACTCTTAGCAAAACTCTAATGTGTATAATGTTTTTTTTCCACCGGATATGAATTATACTGTTTATGAAATAATTTTCAAATAACTAAATTAAGAGCTTCCTCTGGGAGGCAATACTTTTGCTTGAAAAAATACTTTTGTAAACAAACATGTAGCACTGTGCACTGCATGCAAATAGATAACATTGAGACTGATAAAGTACAAACTTAAAACTTATGTCTTGAAAAAATGTATATCTAAACAAATATGTAACATTGCACATTGCATCAAATAAATAAACTCCAATAAATAAATAAAGATACCAATAATCAATGAATAGTAATAAAAATCAATCAGATCAATAAAAACTTAAACTTATGGAATAAAATAATTCTGTAAATAAAATCTTATTATTTCTATCCAAATAATTAATCAAGCATTGAGATGACTATATAGTTTTAGTAAGTGATTAAAAGTAGGCTTTTTAATTATGTATCTTGGGCTCCTTGTCCATGTGTACTGATGGTAAAGACAATGTACACTTTACCGTATTGCTGGACAGAGTAGGACACCACAACGCCCGCCAGAAATAATAAATAATAATAATACAATTTTACTTGTAAAAGGGCTACAGTACCAACCATTATTTAAAACAATAAAAGCTTAACCATTAAAACATATTAAATACTAAGACTTAAACGATCAGTGAACCTAAGAAACACAAGACATGCAATATAGTGGTTTTCTAACTTCTGCGACACCGCCCTGGATACCTCATACTTGTACACTTTATCTATTCAAGTGAATATTGGAGGCCACAGTGGTATTAAAAGGAAGCAGTGCACTAACCATTCTTTCTAAGGGTAAATGGTAAATGGCTTATACTTGTATAGTGCTTTTCTACCTTAAGGTACTCAAAGCGCTTTGACACTATTTCCACATTCATCCATTCACACACACATTCACACACTGATGGCGGGAGCTGCTATGCAGGAGCAAGGGTGAAGTGTCTTGCTCAAGGACACAACGAAGTTGGTAGAAGGTGGGGATTGAACCAGGAACCCTCAGGTTGCTGGCACGGCCACTCTCCCAACTGCGCCACGCCGCCCCAGGATAGGAGATTATCACCAAAAGTACCAATAATTTACCTATACATTAGACCTGGGCCGATATTCCATAAATCAATTAACCACACGATAAATGGAAATAAACTAAAATATCATAATATGACTCCTTTAAAAAGTGAACTGCGCTTTTTGGGGGAATTTTGCCAATCCTTCACAACATGGAAGTAGAATTGTCTCACATCAACTTATATATATATATATATCAATATGATATTAATACATATGCATATATTAATAAGTATACAAATATAAATACAAATGTTATATACAAATAAATAAATAATTTGTATAAATAAACGCGTATTTGTAAATATATTTTTGAGATTAGAAAATATATACAAATATAATTTATAAATATAAAAATGTGACATACAAATAATTCAAGAATTTGTAAAAATAAACGTGTATTTGTAAATATATTTTTGAGATTTTAATATAAATATGCTTGATTTTGTATTTGTATTTGTATTGAATTTGCATATGTGGATCTCTTTTTTGCTTTTGTGTCGATGAGACATTCCTCCCACAAACCAGATGCACAAATAAATGTGACTTAAGTTACACACTCCCCTGAACAATCAGCTGAGGGCACTGCAGCCAGAGCAGTCTCGGTCATAGACCAATCAGAGGCACACTAGGGAGGGTCATATGATGATTGATATATGATGATTTGACACACATTGCACTGATAAGACATCAGTATCTACATCGGGACAAAGTCATTAAATGGCATTGATAAAATAAAATAAGCAGCTAGCACGGTCTTTCAGATTTACTGGATAAATTAGCATTAGGTAATACAACGCTAACGTTAGCAAGGTCAGGCCCGTTGTGCGTTCTCTCTGTAAAGACGTGGATTGTTTTTGTGCAGTGAACTGCACCATATAATGCATATAATGCTCTGTGGCCGAGACCGCTCTGGCTTCAGTACCTTCTGCTGGTTGTTCAGGGGAGTGTGTTGGTCCCATTTATTTGTGCATCTGGTTTGTGGGAGGAATGTCTCATCGACACAAAAGCAAAAAAGCGATCCACATATGCAAATTCAATACAAATACTAATACAAAATCAAGCATATTTATATTCAAATCTCAAAAATATATTTACAAATACACGTTTATTTATACAAATTCTTGATTTATTTTTATGTCACATTTTTATATTTATAAATTATATTTGTATATATTTTCAAATCTCAAAAATATATTTACAAATACGCGTTTATTTATACAAATTATTTATTTATTTGTATATTACATTTGTATTTGTATATGTTTTTAATATATGCATATGTATTAATATCATATTGATATATATATATAAGTTGATGTGAGACAATTCTACATCCATATCACAATCATTATGAAAGACATTTAAAACATTTTAATGCATTCTAAATAATAAATAAACGCTTACAGCGGAGCCAATGGGAGCTCCACTATTCTGCCCATAAAATCCGATAAATAACCATTCAAAAAGCGCCAACAATACTCTAAGTTTCGTGACTTGAATATTAACCAAGTATTAGTTATATTGTTATTATAAACGCTAACGCAGACAAACTATCTATAGCGGCGGTGTAATCACTTCTGTTTGTCCCTATGTTGATATCATCCAGTGATCTGCTGCTTCCTCGCTTCCCTGCTCTCCGGATGTTTATTGTAGATCATAAATCATGCCTCTCATCTGAAAAATAGAAGGCCGAGAATACAACCCGACAAGTTGGGACACTTTGACAGCCAATTTCGGACCTGGAACTGGCAAGGACGACATGAAAAGCACTTCTCTATGTGAGGATTATTAGGCATTTTTCATCTAAATGGGAATATATGAACATTCTAGCAGTCTGCATGCAAAAAACAGCAGACATGGCACAGTAAGTGATGTTTTATTATGATTGTTGGCTCTTATATTATAAATGTGCCCGTTACTACATTACATATATACTTACATCATGTATATAAAACTCTACTGGAGGTGTTTGGATATTTTTTTACGGGGTCTATAGGCAGAATTGAATGGCTCTCATAGACTCCTTTGTAAGCAGACTTTTGATCACATTTATTTAATAGACTGTCATGTTTTTCATAATGATTGTGAACGATAGGCAAAATAAAAATAAAAAGTGCAGTTCCCCTTTAAAGGCAACTAGAGTTGTTTCGTTTACTGCTCCAGTCCTGCACTAATGAAGTCCACTTTTGGCAAAGAAAGTCAAAAATCTGTCCAGGGAGGTACATTAGATTAGCTAAATGAACTCATGCTGTCCCATCATGACTGACCAGCGTGGGTATTTGCAGAAAGCTCCCTTCTTTCGCCTCATAAGTAGGTTTTATAAGCATGCCCCATCTCAGCTGTCTTGTCAGTGCATGTCCTCCACAGTACCTGCCATACCTTCATGTTCATGCATGTGTGTGTGTGTGGGGACTGAATTCCAGAGGAGGCACACATGCAATCATATGAGCTGCTGCTGCTACAGAGGCTGACATTCGACCATGGATGACAAAGTGATGAGTAACACTCAGCAGCTCACACTCAAGTGACCCTGCTCACTTATAATAGGCAACAATGGCCCACCAGACTGTGTCCTTAGTTCGTCTGCAACATACAAGTCCACCTAGGTCGTGTCCTTAGTGTGTCTGCAACATACAAGTCCACCTAGGTCGTGTCCTTAGTGTGTCTGCAACATACAAGTCCACCTAGGTCGTGTCCTTAGTGTGTCTGCAACATACTAGTCCACCTAGGTTGTGTCCTTAGTGTGTCTGCAACATACTAGTCCACATAGGTTGTGTCCTTAGTGTGTAGGCAACATACAAGTCCACCTAGATTGTGTCCTTAGTCCGTCTGCAACATACAAGTCCACCTAGGTTGTGTCCTTAGTCCGTCTGCAACATACAAGTCCACCTAGGTCGTGTCCTTAGTCCGTCTGTAACATACAAGTCCACCGAGATTGTGTCCTTAGTGTGTAGGCAACATACAAGTCCACCCAGGTTGTGTCCTTAGTGTGTCTGCAACATACAAGTCCACCTAGATTGTGTCCTTAGTCGGTCTGCAACATACAAGTCCACCTAGGTCGTGTCCTTAGTCCGTCTGTAACATACAAGTCCACCTAGGTTGTGTCCTTAGTGTGTCTGCAACATACAAGTCCACCCAGGTTGTGTCCTTAGTGTGTTTGCAACATACAAGTCCACCTAGGTTGTGTCCTTAGTGTGTCTGCAACATGCAAGTCCACCTAGGTTGTGTCCGAGTGTGTCTGCAACATACAAGTCCACCTAAGTTGTGTCCTTAGTGTGTCTGCAACATACAAGTCCACCTAGGTTGTGTTTTTGTGTCAAATGGAAAAAACGTCTCATATTCCCATCAAACAGAACACTCCAGCAGTTGTATACATGATAGTGTAAGTGTGGTTGTTCTATAGGACAGTGATTCTCAAACTGTGGTTCCTGTACCACTAGTGGTACGTGGGCTCCATCTAACGGTACGCCACGGAATCACTTAATTTAATATTGTAATGACGTGACTCGGACCGTTCTCAGGGGTTCATCAGCCTTCAACGGAAGTCGTTACAATCAGACTACTGTAGGCTGTCGTTGACGCCAAAACAAGCAAGACTCAAACAGAACTGTCTTACTTAGTCATTAATATCGCCCAACAAGCGTGGGAAACGAATATTTTCCACATTCGCCGTCCTTTCAGCCAATCAACACGCAGAAGACATGAGAAAGCTGCATGTAACGAAGACAGCCATACGAAACCACAACGCCTGTTAAACATTGAATAAAACTACATGTGGAACGTAACTTGTAGTTACAATATCATTAAAAAAATGTTTAATGTTCAAAACATGAACTACTATCCAAAATATCTTAACCAATGACAAGAAAATGAAAGGAAATACAATTAAGGTAATCATTTTTTAAAACTTTGCAAATGCCACTGAATGGCCATACGTACATTCGGTTTTATTATTTACACTTATAAAACCTCTGCCTTGTTTTAATGAAGACTTGGGCTTACTAAGCTACTGTATTTAATGTTGTCATTATGGTGGTAATTAATGAATACTTAGGTCTACTACACTACTGTATTTTAATGTTGTCATTATGGTGGTACTTAATGAATACTTAGGTCTCCTACACTATATTTAATGTTGTCATTATGATGGTACTTAATGAATACTTAGGTCTACTACACTACTGTATTTTAATGTTGGTCATGATGGTGGTACTTAATGAATACTTTGGTCTACTACACTACTGTATTTTAATGTTGTCATTATGGTGGTACTTAATGAATATTTAGGTCTACTACACTACTGTATTTTAATGTTGTCACTATGGTGGTACTTAATGAATACTTAGGTCTACTACACTACTGTATTTAATGTTGTCATTATGGTGATACTTAATACTTGGGTCTACTACACTACTGTATTCAATGGTGTCACTATGGTGGTACTTAATGAATACTTAGGTCTACTACACTACTGTATTTTAATGTTGTCATTATGGTGGTACTTAATGAATATTTAGGTCTACTACACTACTGTATTTTATTGTTGTCATTATGGTGGTACTTAATGAATACTTAGGTCTACTACACTACTGTATTTAATGGTGTCACTATGGTGGTACTTAATGAATACTTAGGTCTACTACACTACTGTATTTTAATGTTGTCATTATGGTGGTACTTAAAGAATACTTAGGTCTACTACACTACTGTATTTTAATGTTGTCATTATGGTGGTACTTAATGAATACTTAGGTCTACTACACTACTGTATTTTAATGTTGTCATTATGGTGGTACTTAATGAATACTTAGGTCTACTACACTACTGTATTTTATTGTTGTCATTATGGTGGTACTTAATAAATACTTAGGTCTACTACACTACTGTATTTTAATGTTGTCATTATGGTGGTACTTAATGAATACTTAGGTCTACTACACTACTGTATTTTAATGTTGTCATGGTGGTACTTAATGAATACTTAGGTCTACTACACTACTGTATTTAATGGTGTCACTATGGTGGTACTTAATGAATACTTAGGTCTACTACACTACTGTATTTAATGGTGTCACTATGGTGGTACTTAATGAATACTTAGGTCTACTACACTACTGTATTTAATGGTGTCACTATGGTGGTACTTAATGAATACTTAGGTCTACTACACTACTGTATTTAATGTCACTATGGTGGTACTTGGAGAGCCAACTGTTTTCTGAGGCGCTACTTGGTCAAAGAAAAGTTTAAGAACCATTCAAGCAAGCAAGTTGTATTGTGTTTTAGTGCATCACTTTAAATCATTGTATATGTAAGATATACTATTAAAAATGTAAACATGTGGCATGACTTTACTCGGCTGCAAGGAGCGTGTTTAACTTTTTAGACCGTTTTACACCGCTCGAAGAAGCACGCGGTGCGTTCAGGGACCGCGCCGGGTGTCAGTGGTGTTCACGCTCACCAGATATTTCGGACTGAGGGACGCCGTCCAGGGAGAAGCTTTTCCCGCTATAGAAGTGGCGTATATCCGAACAACTCCTGGCTTTGCCGGTGCCTTTGTCCCCGCACACTGTGGCCGTGAGAGCGCACATCACGAACGCCGCCGCCGTGAAGGAATCCATGCCGGCACCGCGTCAACTCAGTCAAGTGCAAATCCCACGGAACTGGAAGTCCAAAATAGGCGAGATGTGAGGAATATCCAGGCTCCTCAAGTCACGTCCCTCGAGAAAATGATGAAGACGACTTGGTCTCTCGAGGTCCTGGGGGGGGGGCAGAATGAGACTGAAATAAATAAGTGTTCTCAGAAATAGTCCAGCATGGAGCTCTGACCGACTGCTTCCCGGGCAGCCTCGTGCTTCTATACCGGCAATTAGGACGCGCCGGTGGGGAGAGAGAGAGAGAGAGAGGGAGGGAGCGAGGGAGGGGAGGGAATGAGGCGTTCAGGGGGGTCTGATCTGGGAGGTGCGAGCAGTTATGACTCAAGCAGAGGGCGCAGCATCAAAGTCCATTACCACCACGGAAGTCATTGTGCTAAATCAGGCGAGCTACTCATTCATACATATCATTTATATTGATTTATTTATGAAAGAGAGCTTTTTGTTAACAAGTTAAAGGTGTTTAATGATAATGCAAGCATGTTTAACATCCATTTCTTTCATGAAGACAAGAATATAAGTTGGTGTATCACCTGATTCTGATGACTTTACAAGAAATACATTGGCAAACTCCGTTGCTTGCTAGCTTGCGCGCCAGTTTTCTTCTACTCTTATTTTGTTAATGCAGACAGGACGGAGCAGCGCTTTTATTGCGAAGACAGGAACTGCCCAGGTAACACGCGAACGTTATGAGAACGTTAGGAGAACGTAGTGGCATTGTTATGGGAACGTTAGTTTGTAACGTTCAAAGAACGTTAGGTTGTGGAGTTCTTGCTTGGTTAGCAGAACGTTAGCCAAGAACGTTTGGCATGAACGTTTAGGGAACTGTTTAGGAACATGCTATTTTCGTCTGTTTTTGCTCTATATTGTCAGGACTAACACTCAAACACAAAATTCAACAATAATTCTTTATTAGTGATAATTATAATACAATAGAAATGGAATGCAATGGTATTTACGTCTGTTTTTGTGCTATATTGTCAGGACTATAACAAACAGAAAATTCAGGGGAGAAGGGAGGGGCTACACAACCCAGGAGAACTACAGGAGCTCAGGAGGGACAAAAAGATATCAAACCGCCCTCTCATAGACGAGCAGACAAGATAACTATTTGGAGATAAAATACACAAACAAAATATAATAAATAACAAAGGTGTATTTTAACTCTGTTACATAGGGTAGAAATTGTTACAAAAAAACGTGCTTCGTATTTCACTCTTTCTATCTACTTACATGTGATCAATGCAATTGCCTGATTTATCGGGATTCTGGAATTTGCAGCGTTGTCGAGCGTACGTCGTCGAGCTTGGTAGTCCTTCTTTGTCTTAGGGAAGATTCTACGCGCATGCGCGTCAGATTACTCGAAAAACACAACACGTTCGCGGAACGTTAGGGAAACGTTACTACATAATGTATATAAAGTAAATTTGCGGAAAAAAAACACTTTGAAAAGCCTAACGGTTGCTGTTTCCATTGCAGGCAAATATTTTGTGTGTCATAGGTTTTGATATGTTCTGAGAATGTTCTTAGAATGTTCTCATCTTGCATAACCAAACGAGAACCATACAGTAACGTTACGCTAACGTTAGGTGTTACCTGGGCTGTGCAGTTTTGACAGCAGGTACGGCGCGAGAGTCTGTTGAAATAAAAAGTGTTTATCGCCTTCCTGTCGGTCATTTTTTCTTAATAGTGATCTGGCAGCAGCCAGTCATCTCACAAGACACTCGGGTGCCGTGAATGTCAATCAAGTGACGTCTTGGTGAAGATTGATGATCGCTCATTTTTAGGTCTATTTTTTTAATGCCTGGCTGGCGATGGACTGACACACCCTCCGTCATCGACCGCTAGCTCACCATCCACGTAATGGGGACCCCTGTGC
The DNA here is from genome assembly GCF_033978685.3 of Nerophis lumbriciformis. NCBI lineage: Eukaryota > Metazoa > Chordata > Actinopteri > Syngnathiformes > Syngnathidae > Nerophis > Nerophis lumbriciformis. Next base: position 5,366,322 of record NC_084566.2, read on the forward strand.
TAAGGAATTCTCTTGTAAAAAAAAAAAAAAAAAGGTATATATGTTGCATTACCCTGCCAAGCCGCCAGATGACGCTGTTGTGAAAAAAGCCTGTGAGTCATTAAGACAGAATTGAAATAAGTTTATTGCAAATCATAAATAGATGTTTTTGGATAACAGTAAAACTTCGGTTACCACTGTTAGTTCGTTCCGGGCTTGACCGTGGTTAATTAATTTCTGCAAAGTTGGAATTCTGAGCCAAATAATTTCGTAGGTAAAGCGTAAAAAAAACAACTTCCAAATATAGTTTTTAACATTATGAGAGTCCTCCAGACAAAGAAATAACACCTTTTAGTCACCGCGACACTCCTTGAATCAGTATAGCACAGGTGTCAAACTCTAGGCCATAGGGGCTAAATCTGGGTCCACACCTCATTTCACGTGGAAATAATAGAAAAGTATCTGATCTTTTCTTACTAAAAGTATTCGATCTTTCTATTTTGACAGAAAACATTGCATGAAAATTGCATATATTTTACATCTAAATATTAACTAATAATGCAAAAAATATATCATTATATATTCCACTTTTTTTTTTTTTTTTTAAATAAAAAAAAAAATATATATATATATATATATATCTGCTTGACTTGTGATTTCAAAGCAAGATATCCATCAAATTGTACACTTTAAAAATGACAATAGATATAACGGTAAAAACATGGTATCAGTTGCTGGAATGTTACTGTAAAAAATACTTTAGTAACGTTTTTCCATTTACAGTAAAATGCTGTAAAAACATTGTACATTTTAAGGTCAAATTGTGAGGACTGAACTGCAAAATTGTTTTGTTTTTTTTCAGTTTATGTAAAAAAATATAAAATAATCAAATGCATTGGCAATTGTATAATAATATGAATCCAGGTACATTTACATTCATAATGTATTTATAGCATGCGGCCCTCAGTGAAAACAAGTGGGACACCCTTGCTGCTGAGGCTGAGCCAATCAGAGGCCACGATACTGAACGGCATGCTCTGATTGGTTTGGTCTCATCCAGCCGCCAATAATACTACAGTATTACAAAAATATGGAGAATAATACTCAAACAATACAAATAAAAACTCCCTCAAAACAATTCTGCCTTGACGGGCGATGTGTGAGGGCCCGCTGTCATTTCCCGTGTCTGCCAACCGTACAAACATTTACCGATGACGGTATTTACAAAATACAATGCATGCTGGGTAGTCCAGCAGTAACTTGGCAAAATGTGACACTGTTGTAAAAAGTGAATGAATATGTACAAATAAATAAAACACATAATACATAACCAAGCAGGCACAAGACATTAAAACAACGTTGAGAATTTCTTGAATTAAGTCCTGACGTTGAGCAACTCAAACATAACGTTGAAACGACATGCTTTTTGACAACGTATAATCAATGTTGGCTTCTGACGTTGATTTGACCATTGAAATTTGGTCATTTCCAAAACCAATATTCTACAACACAAATATAACGTTGAAACAACATGCTTTTTGTCGTTTAATCAATGTCAGGTTGTGACGTTGATTTGACATTGAATTTTGGTCATTTCCCAATCAATATTTTACAACACAAATACAACGTTGAAACAACATGCTTTTTGACGATGTTGATTCAATGTCAGGTTGTGACGTTGATTTGATCGTCGAAATTTGGTCATTTCCCAACCAATATTCTACAACACAAATACAACATTGAAACAACATGCCTTTTGATGTTTAATCAATGTCAGGTTGTGACGTTGATTTGACATTGAATTTTGGTCATTTCCCAACCAATATTTTACAACACAAATACAACGTTGAAACAACATGCTTTTTGACAATGTTGATTGGGGACGGCGTGGCGCAGTTGGGAGAGTGGTCGTGCCAGCAACCTGAGGGCGGTATAGCTCGGTTGGTAGAGCGGCCGTGCCAGCAACTTGAGGGTTCCAGGTTCGATCCCCGCTTCGGCCATCCTAGTCACTGCCGTTGTGTCCTTGGGCAAGACACTTTACCCACCTGCTCCCAGTGCCACCCACACTGGTTTAAATGTAACTTAGATATTGGGTTTCACTATGTAAAGCGCTTTGAGTCACTACAGAAAAGCGCTATATAAATATAATTCACTTCACTTCACAGGGTTCCTGGTTCGATCCCCACCTTCTACCAACTGAGTCACGTCCATTGTGTCCTTGAGCAAGACACTTCACCCTTGCTCCTGATGGGTTGTAGTTAGCGCCCTGCATGGCAGCTCCCGCCATCAGTGTGTGAATGTATGTGTGAATGGGTGAATGTAGAAATAGTGTCAAAGCGCTTTGAGTACCTTGAAGGTAGAAAAGCGCTATACAAGTATAGCCCATTTACCATTTATTCAATGTCAGGTAGTGACGTTGATTTGATCATTGAAATTTGGTCATTTCCCAACCAACAACGTGGATCCAACGTTGGACATCGACATTGTCTCAGTTTACAAATACAACTATTTTGCAATGGCAGCTCCCTCCATCAGTGTGTGAATGTGTGTGTGAATGGGTAAATGTGGAAGTAGTGTCAAAGCGCTTTGAGTACCTTGAAGGTAGAAAAGCGCTATACAAGTACAACCCATTTATCATTATCATTATCATGTTGTTTCAAAGTCAGTTTTAAAGGACATGAATGTATAATCAACGTTATATCAATGTCGTGTGCCTGCTGAGTTACTTATTTAGCCTTATTGATACAATATGTTTCCCCATAGCCATTTTTTTTTTTTTACAACATTATGAGTAGTTTTTGCAAACTTATTTCGTGTCTCGCTACATTGCGCTTCAAATATTGCTTTTTTGTAATGTTTTTTTTTAAACATATTTTACATGTTAAAATAGGTTTTATGTATGCAGTATAATTATTGCAGTATTTGTCTTGTTTTCTAACATTATATTGTGGCGATAGTTTCAGAGTCGAGGCTGAGGATGCGAACAATGGCGAGCAACTTTTTGATGGACTTCATCTTCAACTCCTGGCTCATCAATACGACATCTTCACATTGGTAAAACTTTGACATTGTCAAAAGACAAGAGTGGAAGGTAGAGTCGGACATTCAGCGCGGCTAACTAGAGACAGCTATCAGTGCATATCCTCTTTGACATCAATAGCACACTGTGTGAGTTGTGTCATCCCCACTCTTTGCTGGAAAAAAAAACAACAAATTAATGAGCCAGAAAAATGCTTCACTTTGCAAGAAAAAATTTTGCAACAAAATAATGCTATATATTTGAGGCACAGTATTAGTTCTATAACACATATTTGCAGTAATGTCTAAAAGGCTTGTTTTTGTTAATTTATTTAAAAAAATTGTGTCCATAAATGTATACGAATAAACAACAATTTGAAAAACTTGTGCAAAAACAAAAGTGTCATGGCAGTGCATGTTGACCTCAGGATGTAGAGACGACAGGCGACGTGTAAGTAAAAAGAAATACAGGTAGCACTAGCGTGGATGAGGAGCACTACACAAAGCACAAATGGAAAAAGCACACAAGCACAACAGAAGCAATGACAAACAATGAACACACATTTCCAAAACATCACAACTATTTATATTGTAGCAAGCTTGGATACTGGCAGCACGGTGGTACAGGGGTTAGTGCATGTGCCTCACAATACGAAGGTCCTGAGCAGTCCTGGGTTCAATCCCGGGCTCGGGATCTTTCTGTATGGAGTTTGCATGTTCTCCCCGTGACTGCGTGGGTTCCCTCCGGGTACTCCGGCTTCCTCCCACCGCCAAAAACATGCACCTGGGGATAGGTTGATTGGCAACACTAAATTGGCCCTAGTGTGTGAATATGTGTGAATGTTGTCTGTCTATCTGTGTTGGCCCTGCGATGAGGTGGCAACTTGTCCAGGGTGTACCCCGCCTTCCGCCCGAATGCAGCTGAGATAGGCTCCAGCACCCCCTGCGACCCCAAAAAGGGACAAGCGGTAGAAAATGGATGGATGGAAGTTTTGATACTAGTGGCCGCTATAGGGAGTAAAATAAAAAAAAGTGGCCGCTATAAACAAGGTTACCTAATGACTTTCCTCTCCAGGACATTTTTTTAGACAGGCTTTTTAGCCTTTTTACAAAATTAAAAACATACAAAATATCAAAATGGCCCCCGTGCCTCGTTTTTCCCCAATATGTGAGGCCCGAGTTGGAAAAGGTTTTCGAAAAGTTGTTGAATTCTTTTAACACTTTTGTGAGTATAGTACAATGTAAAAAACAAAAAACAAAAAAGGCCAAGTTTGACACTGGAACAGATCATTTCTACCATATTCTATCCAGTATTTCCTGTGAGAAAAATGGTTTCCCGCAAATCGGAGAATAAATGTTCCTACTTGGCATGTCACATGTCATTTTACAGCAGCTTGTATGGTGCAGGAATGTGAACTGATGTCTTGATTTCCTTGCAGCCAGGTGTACCAGGTGAGCTGTGGGCGTGTCCTATCCGAGCCTCCCCCAACCCATTCTGCACTCTCCTCTAGTACAGTGTACTGCAGTGTGGCGCTCTTTCTCCCTCCCCGGAGCACGTACACCCCGCCGCGTCACTCCTCGCGGCGCAATTTAACAGCCGGCCGGTTCCAGCATGCCTTTCACCTGTCACCTGCTGGTCCAGGAGAGTTGCTGCGTGGTGGATTTTGGATGAATTTTTTGGAACACAAAGAAGGAAAAAAAAGCATGTTTATCCTTTCATTCTGTGTTGGCCATGCGATGAGGTGGCGACTTGTCCAGGGTGTACCCCGCCTTCCGCCCGAATGCAGCTGAGATAGGCTCCAGCACCCCCCGCGACCCCAAAAGGGACAAGCGGTAGAAAATGGATGGATGGATGGTTTGCTCTGCCAGCGAGTGTGGCCGTGCGATAGTACGTCACACGAGCCTCAGCCTTAGTCCAAATGATTCTTCATTTTTGGCCACGCCCCGATGCAAGATGGCGCCAGTATGTGCTTTGGCCTGCCGTCTCTCGCTGTCAGCTCTGTTCGTTTTTGTGTTTTTTGCGTCTATTTTCGTCTCTGTCAGCTCACTGCTTGTGTATGACCGCCAAACACTGTTGGATCTTTGCCCCTCTCCCACTGATATGATCAACTTCGACGTTGGTTTTTCGACGTCCCAGTCAGCTTTTTCACCTGGCCGGATTCCTGCCTTCCTTTCCCGCCCCCTGGCTCATCTCCCCCGGCGGAAGCGTCTCCGGCGCCGCGGTAAACGTGGCGGCCAGCTGGTGAAAGTTAGGGCACTCCTGGCCCGGCTTCCCGTGGCTCTCCGAAGGATGAATGGTGCGGTATCCGGTCTCCTCCTGCACCCACGCTCGCTCGATCCGATCGGCTCCTGGCTGGTTCCTATCGTTGGTTTGGAGGGGGAAGCTTGCCGTCGTCGCTCCTGCTGTCCCCGCCCCCGGAGGCGCGGGGTGGATCGCCGCCACCTGCGGGCTGTGTGTCGGGCCCCACCCGGATTAATTGCGGCCTTGGACGTGCTGGCCCCCGCCAGGTTCGGTCTTGTGAACGCAAGATCTTTGACAAACAAAACTTTTATCCTGAAGGATTTCTTCACTTCCCGCGGACTGGACTTCCTCTGTGTGACGGAGACATGGCTGAGAGCCGGTGAGTCCGCCCCTCTTAATGAACTTCTGCCTTCGGAGTGTTCCTACTTTAATTCCCCACGGCCGTCCGGTCGAAAAGGAGGAGGATTAGCAGTCGTTTTTAAAAATGACTTTAAATGCCGTCAGATCCGCCTACAATCCTCCTTTTCAAGCTTCGAACTGTGCATGTTTGAACTGGGTCTTTCTGATGTCGTCCTGTGTGCCGTCATCTATCGACCACCCAAGTACCACAAAGACTTTATAACTGACTTTTCTGAATTTCTGGCTGAAATCCTGCCCAAATATGATCGTGTCCTTATTGTGGGTGATTTTAATATTCACACCTGCTGTCCAGATGAGCCGCTTTCCAGGAGCTTCCTGAATATAATCGACTCATTTAACTTTGTACAGTCTGTGTGTGGTTCTACACATGAACGCGGGCATACACTCGATTTAGTGCTCTCGTATGGTTTGTGTGTTTTTAATTTGGACATTTGCGACGCTGTGTTCTCTGATCACATGCCGATCCTGTTTGATATTGCCACGCAGTGTCCAGTTAAATTGTGCGCACCGCCCCAACGCTCTCGCATGTTTAATTCTTCGTCTCCTGCTCGGTTCTCCTCTATTTTTTTGACTCTTTGTGATGATAATTCTGCAGCATCTGTGTGTCTGAATACTGAAGAGTTGGTTTCTGGGTTCAACTCTATCTGTTCACAAACACTGGACACGATCGCGCCTTTCAAATGCCGCCGCGCTAAAGCCACGCCTCAACCCTGGTTGAATGACGTCACTCGGGCTGCCAGGCGCGTATGTAGAAGAGCAGAGAGAAAATGGAAAAAAGACAGGCTGCATGTGTCCTTTGCCATTTTTAAAGAAAGCCTGTTTTCCTTTCAGATGACTGTAAAAGCAGAAATGAATATATATCTATCTCAGATTATATCTTCTAACTGTAACAACCCCAGAGTTCTGTTTAAAACTATTAACACTGTCATTGATGCTCCCAAATCTGCTGGTTTTGATGCTTCTTTTGAATTCTGTGAAAATTGTCTCCATTTTTTCACTGACAAAATTGTGTCAACTAGAGCCAGTCTATCTCAGCCTTCATATGACCCTTCTGTTCCCCTGCATTTCTCTTCTGTTTTCCATCAGTTTGAGCCGGTGTCCTTTTCTTTTTTAAGTGACACAGTTAGTCATATGAAGCCCTCTGGTTCTCCTGCAGATGCCCTCCCACCTCGCCTGTTTAAGGAGGTACTTGCTACTATTGGATCAAGTGTCCTTAACATTATCAATAGTAGCCTCTCTTCTGGAATAGTTCCAGTAGAGTTTAAACATGCAGTGGTACGACCTCTACTTAAAAAACCCAGCCTCGACCCCTCTCTCCTCTCTAACTTCAGACCTATCTCTAATCTTCCATACATTTCCAAAATATTAGAGAAGGTTGTCTACAGTCAGTTGCTGCCCTTCTTAGAGGATAATGGTATCACTGAGCTGTTCCAGTCCGGTTTTAAAGCCCTCCACAGCACAGAGTCAGCGCTTCTAAAAGTTTTTAACGATATCCTCCTGTCCACTGATTCTGGTAAATATGTTGTCCTGGTGCTTTTAGATCTGTCTGCTGCGTTCGACACCGTCGACCACGCCACCTTAATCACTCGTCTTGAGAACTGTGTGGGCATTAAGGGCGCCGCCCTCAACTGGTTCCGGTCGTACCTAACCGACAGGAGTTTTTGTGTAAAAGTAGACAGTTTTATGTCGTCCACAGCTCCTTTACCACATGGGGTCCCCCAGGGTTCAATCCTTGCCCCAATTTTATTTGCGCTTTACCTTCTCCCCCTTGGTTCTATTTTTAGGAAGTACAGTATTGCATTTCATTTTTATGCCGATGATTGCCAGATTTATTTTCCCATGGCACAAAATAACACGGTTCAAAGTCTTATTGACTGCCTGCACGACATCAAAGTCTGGCTTTCAGCTAACTTCCTGAGCCTAAATGAAGACAAAACAGAAGTTATGTTGTTCGGTCCAAGTCGCTCTCCCTCCCCCAACGTTGACCTCGGCACTCTGACCCCGTATCTCAGCGACTCTGTCACAAACCTGGGGGTAAAGTTTGACTCAGATTTTAAATTCGAAAAACAAATCAGCAGCGTCGTTCAAAAAAGCTTTTATCAATTACGCCAAATAGCGAAAGTGAAACCGCTTTTATCAAGACATGATCTTGAGAAATTAATCCACGCTTTTATCTCGACTCGTCTTGATTACTGTAATGCCCTGTATGTTGGCATTAGCCAGGCCTCCCTCGCCCGCCTGCAGCTCGTGCAGAACTCTGCTGCTCGTCTGCTAACACAGACCCGCAGACGTGAGCACATCACCCCTATTTTAGCGTCCCTTCACTGGCTCCCTGTGCGTTACCGAATACATTTTAAACTCCTTTTATTTGTTTTTAAATGTCTAAACAACCTCGCGCCAACCTATCTCTCCGACCTCCTTCAGCCTTACTGCCCCACCCGATCCTTAAGATCAGCCGATCAGCTGCTGTTGACGGTCCCTGACACAAGGCTGAAGCTTAGAGGTGACAGAGCTTTCGCCGTTGCTGCTCCCAAGCTCTGGAACGACCTACCCCTGAGTGTTAGACAAGCCTCCTCTCTTCCTGTTTTTAAATCTCTCTTAAAAACATACTTTTATTCCATGGCTTTTAACACTGAGTGATATCCATCCTGCAATGGCGCCCCATAATACACCTGCTGTGATCCTGTTTTTATGTTTTTATGTTTTTATTAATTCTATTTTAATTATTTATTTTTTATCGTGTTCTGTTTGTGTTGTGTTGTGTTTGCTCGGTACTCGTTTTATCTTTTAACCTGCTCATTGTACAGCACTTTGGCTACCCCTGTGGTAAATTTTAAATGTGCTTTATAAATAAAGTTGATTTGATTTGATTTGATTTGAAATGCATCTCAATGTTACGCAATGACGCCTTCCTTCAATATGGGACGTTTAAAAAAAAAAGGGGGCTTTCGTCATCTCATTGGAGTGTGAATCGGAGGCAGACCGCCGCTGGTGTGCAAGATGCTTTTTATGGATCGTCTGTGGACTCTAGACGCCACCTCGCATTATGGCGGTGACACATGGAGAGATGCTCGGCTGCAGCCAGAAATAACCATCAAGCAGACGCACAAACAAACGTGAGAAGCAGGAGGAAAGCAATGGTACACCCGGGACGACAACACAGGAAGAGCAGCCAAACGTTGCCCATATAAGGATATATAACGACACACACTCCTTTCTTTTCTAGACGGACAAGGTTAAAGTTGCATTTACCGTATTTTCCGGACCATAGGGCGCACCGGATTAAAAGGCGCACTGCCGATGAGCGGGTCTAGTTCGGTCTATTTTCACACATAAGGCGAACCGGATTATAAGGCGCATTAAAGGAGTCATATTATGATTTTTTTTCTAAATGTAAAAGACTTCCTTGTGGTCTACATAACATGTAATGGTGGTTCTTTGGTCAAAATGTTGCATAGATGATGTTATACAGATCATCTTCAAGTCGCTTTCTGACAATCTTTTCAGGATGCACCGTTTTGTGGGCGGTCTTATTTACGTGCCTCCACTTCGACAGCGTCTTCTCCCCGTCATCTTTGTTGTAGCAGTGTAGCGTGCAAGGACGGGAGTGGAAGAATTGTCAAAAGATGGAGCTACCTGTTTTAATGACATTCAGACTTTACTTCAATAAGGGATGTCGATATAGCACAGCCGATAAATGCGTTAAAATGTAATATCGGAAATTATCGGTATCGTTTTTTTTATTATCGGTATCGTTTTGTTTTTGTTTTTTTTATTAAATCAACATAAATAACACAAGATACACTTACAATTAGTGCACCAACCCAAAAAACCTCCCTCCCCCATTCACACTCATTCACACAAAAGGGTTGTTTCTTTTTGTTATTAATATTCTGGTTCCTACATTATATATCAATATATATCAATACAGTCTGCAAGAGATACAGTCCGTAAGCACACATGATTGTGCGTGCTGCTGGTCCACTAATAGTACTAACCTTTAACAGTTAATTTTACTAATTTTCATTATTTACTAGTTTCTATGTAACTGTTTTTATATTGTTTTACTTTATTTTGTATTCAAGAAAATGTTTTTAATTTATTTATCTTATTTTAAAAGTACCTCATCTTCACCATACCTGGTTGTCCAAGTTAGGCAGAATAATGTGTTAATTCCACGACTCAATATATCGGTTGATATCGGTATCGGTAATTAAAGAGTTGGACAATATCGGAATATCGGATATTGGCAAAAAGCCATTATCGTACATCCCTAACTTCAATCAATAACGGAGCAGCATCTCCTCATCCGTGGCTCACTAGTGCAACAACAACGACCAAAATGTGTTCCAAGAAAAACTGTCCGACCGGAACTCTCTAATAACTAAAGTTCCTTGGGTGAATATGTAAACTCACTACACCGGTATGTTTTACTGCTTTCATGGCGAGTTTACTGACAGATATAAGTAAGAAATTTACACTACTTTATATTAGAAATGGCAACAGCAGAGGATGAATGTCCCATAACAAGAAGATAGAGAAAAAGAAGACGCTTATCGACTACAATGGCGGACATGCCCCAATTTTCAGGATTTATGCAGATCTCAAATACAGATCAGCAGGTACCAGAAGGTCAGAAAAGTTGGTTTTGCATAATAGTGCGAAATGATATATCTGCTAATAGGTGCCATTTTGTGGTCCTTATACACACACCATAATAATACTCCTATGTTGAAGCACAGTACAATCCATTAAGCTGTGCGGCTTCATAGCTTACCAAAGTCGTACTAAAACATTTTGACAGATTTTTGAGCGCCCTGTGTAATGTTCTATATTTCCAATGGAACGTATAAAATGTTGGTTGAATTGATTGAAATTGATTGATTAATTGAAACTTTTATTAGTAGATTGCACAGTACAGTACATATTCCGTACAATTGACCACTAAATGGTAACATCCGAATAAGTTTTTCAACTTGTTTAAGTCGAGGTCCAAGTAAATCAATTCATGGTGGTGTTTACTTGGGTCATATTGCAGTCTACACATATCTTATGTGTGACTGCCATCTACTGGTCCCACTTATCATTACACCATGTACCAAATAAAATAGCTATGAGGTCAGTAAGCACAACCTGAATTATTCCGTACATTAAGTGCACCGGGTTATAAGGCGCACTGTCGATGTTTGAGAAAATAAAAGGATTTTAAGTGCGCCTTATAGTCCGAAAAATACGGTATTTCATATTATCGCCGGTTTCTAAAAATCAAAGCTGTAAAATGTTACATTAATTTTGCATTCATACAGAGAGGATGCAAAAGTGCACATAATTTGCCTTACGACTGTTATTAGACAAACTTCTTAAATCAGAAAGTGTTATATTTTCCCTCGGACGACAGGGCTTGTTTGTGAATGTTGCTGCCACAAAGGAATTCATGGCAGCTTTTTCAGGAAGTTACTGGAAAATGTGCAATGTTCTGATGCTTTTTTTTTCTCCCGATAACATTAAATCATCTTGCGATTTTATGAATTTGCCATCAACGTTTTAAGTGTTCCTTGTAACAAGAATCTCGAAAAGCAAGGGATAGGCACAAAAATTGGACAACAAATACCGCATTGATGATGTGTTGCTCATTTTATACCACACAGGCTTAAATGTAGACACTAGAGGGCAGTAAAGCACATACTCAGAGCCCATTGGCAAGTTACCGTGAATTTCGGACTATAAGGCGCACTTAAAATCCTTTCATTTTCTCAGATATGGACAGTGCGCCTTATAACTCGGTGCGCCTAATGTAGGTAGTAATTCTGTTTGTGCTTACTGACCTCCAAGAAATGTTATTTGGTACATGGTTTAATGATAAGTGTGACCAGTAGATGGCAGTCACACATAAGAGATACGTGTGGACTGCAGGTCTGTTCAATAAATAATGCTCGCAAGTACAAGATAAAAATGTTGATGTTTCATTGAGAACATAGAACATTACACACGGCGGTTAAAAATCAGTCAAAATGTTTTAGTACGACTTTGGTAAGCTATGAAGCCGCACCGCTTGATGGATTGTCGGAATATTATGGCTACCATAGTGAGACGTACTGTGCTTCAACATACAGTATTATTATGGTGTGTGTATAAGGATCGCAAAATGGCACCTATTAGCAGACATTATCTGGTGTTTTGTTTTGCAATATTATGCAAAACCAAATTTTCCTCACCTATTGGTTCCTGCTGATGTGTATTTGGGATCTGCATGAGTCCTGATAATTTGCGCGCGTCAGCCAATAGTCAATAAGATTCTTCTTTTTCCTCAATCTTCTTGTTATGGGACATTCATCCTTCGCTGTTGCCATTTCTAATACAAAGTAGCGTACAGTTCTCACTTATATCTGTCAATAGACTCGCTGTGGAAGCGCTAAAAACTACCAGAACAAAAAAGGTGACGGGGAGAAGACGCTGTCAAAGTGGAACCAAGTAAATAAGAAAGCGGCAAATCCTGAAAAGATGTTGAGAAAGCGGCTTGAAGATGGTCTGTAAAACATCATCTATGCAACATTTTGACCAAAGAACCACCATTACATGTTATGTAGACCACAAGGAAGTCTTTTACATGTAGAAAATAATCATAGTATGACCCCTTTAATGCGCCTTAATATCCGGATGCACCTTTAAGTGCACAGTAAGCCAGTGCAAGTGAGCCAGTATAGGTATCATATATATATATATATATATATATATATATATATATATATATATATATATATATATATATATATATATATATTAGGGGTGTGGGAAAAAATCGATTCGAATTCGAATCGCGATTCTCACGTTGTGCGATTCAGAATCGATTCTCATTTTTAAAAAATCGATTTTTATTTATCTATTTATTTTTTTTATTTTTTTTATTTATTATTTGTATTAATCAATCCAACAAAACAATACACAGCAATACCATAACAATGCAATCCAATTCCAAAACCAAACCCGACCCAGCAACACAAACACGACACAGAACAAACCAAAAGTAGTGAAACAAAAATGAATATTATCAACAACAGTATCAATATTAGTTACAATTTCAACATAGCAGTGATTAAAAATCCCTCATTGACATTATCAATAGACATTTATAAAAAAAAAAAAAAGAACAATAGTGTCACAGTGGCTTACACTTGCATCGCATCTCATAAGCTTGACAACACACTGTGTCCAATATTTTCACAAAGATAAAATAAGTCATATTTTTGGTTCATTTAATAGTTAAAACAAATTTACATTATTGCAATCAGTTGAGAAAACATTGTCCTTAACAATTATAAAAGCTTTTTACAAAAATCTACTACTCTGCTTGCATGTCAGCCGACTGGGGTAGATCCTGCTGAAATCCTATGTATTGAATGAATAGAGAATCGTTTTGAATCGGGAAAAAATCGTTTTTGAATCGAGAATCGTGTTGAATTGAAAAAAAATCGATTTTGAATCGAATAGTGACCCCAAGAATCGATATTGAATCGAATCGTGGGACACCCAAAGATTCACAGCCCTAATATATATATATATATATATATATATATATATATATTAAGGGTGGAACGGTACGTGTATTTGTATTGAACCGTTTCGGTACGGGGGGAGGTGCAGCGAACGAGTTTCCACACGGACATATTAAGTAGCGCACCGCACGGGCGGACATAAGTAGCGTACCGCACATTGTGTAAACAATGCACACCGAGGCACAACACACGGCATGCTAGCAACGACCGGGCTACGACAACATGCAAAAGCCAGAACTGGAAGACCCTCCTGCCTCGTTAAGATCTCTCGTTTGGGAACACTTCGGCTTCGCGGTGCGATACAACAATGGAGGACGAGAGGTGGACAAAGCGAAAGCGGTTTGCCGACATTGTTTAGCAGCAGTAGGGTATGCTTCTGGCAACACGTCAAACATGCTAACCCATTTGAAGCGGCACCACCCCCAAGTGAACATCGCTTCAACGAAGAGAAAGACGAGCGTGGTACAAACACAGCTTTTGACAACACAGCTGGAGACATTGTAACTGCAAGCAGTTCTGCTCTTTCTGCAGACAATGTGGATAAACTGATTTTTCTGGCAAAAAACATGAAGATTGAGTGAAAGTCACCAGGGTTAAAGGCTGGGGGGTAAAAAGAAAAGTTAATCTGAGGCTGAGTTGACTTGAAACTGTTTAATGTTGCACGTTTTATATGTAGAAGAAAAGTTTTGTCATTTTATTTATCTGAGCAACAACTTGAAGCAGTTTACTGTTGCACTTTATATGTAGACATGTTGCACTTTATATGTAGAAAGGTTTTGTTAAGAAACCAATTCTGAGCCTTGTCTTATTTAGTCCATCCATCCATCTTCTTCCGCTTATCCGAGGTCGGGTTGCGGGGGAAGCAGCCTAAGCAGGGAAGCCCAGACTTTCCTCTCCCCAGCCACTTCGTCCAGCTCTTCCCGGGGGATCCCGAGGTGTTCCCAGGCCAGCCTGGAGACATAGTCTTCCCAACGTGTCCTGGGTCTTCCCCGTGGCCTCTTACCGGTTGGACGTGCCCTAAACACCTCCCAAGGGAGGCGTTCGGGTGGCATCCTGACCAGATGCCCGAACCACCTCATCTGGCTCCTCTCGATGTGGAGGAGCAGTGGCTTTACTTTGAGCTCCCCCCGGATGGCAGAGCTTCTCACCCTATCTCTAAGGGAGAGCCCCGCCACCCGGCGGAGGAAACTCATTTCGACCGCCTGTATCCGTGATCTTGTCCTTTCGGTCATAACCCAAAGCTCATGACCATAGGTGAGAATGGGAACGTAGATCGACCGGTAAACTGAGAGCTTTGCCTTCCGGCTCAGCTCCTTCTTCACCACAACGGATCGATACAGCGTCCGCATTACTGAAAATGCCGCACCGATCCGCCTGTCGATCTCACGATCCACTCTTCCCCCACTCGTGAACAAGACTCCTAGGTACTTGAACTCCTCCACTTGGGGCAGGGTCTCCTCCCCAAACCGGAGATGGCACTCCACCTTTTGCCGGGCGAGAACCATGGACTCGGACTTGGAGGTGCTGATTCTCATCCCAGTCGCTTCACACTCGGCTGTGAACCGATCCAGTAAGAGCTGAAGATCCTGGCCAGAGGAAACCATCAGGACCACATCATCCGCAAAAAGCAGAGACCTAATCCTGCAGCCACCAAACCGGATCCCCTCAAATGCTTCCATCTGTTGAAAAGCTCTATGGAGATGATGATTTCATTTTCCAGCATGATCCAGCAGTGCCAAAACCACCAGCAACTGGTGTACTGACCATGGCATTACTGTCCTTGATTGGCCTGCCAACTCCCCTGACCTGAACCCCATAGAGAATTTGTGGGGTATTGTGAAGAAGAAGCTGAAAGACACCAGACCCAATAATGCAAATGAGCTAAAGGCCGCTATTGAAGCATCCTGGGCATCCATAACACCTCAGCAATGCCACAGGCTGATTTCCTCCATGCCACGCCGCATTGATGCAGTAATCCGTGCAAAAGGATTCCCAACCAAGTACTGAGTGCATTAATTGACATTTTCAAATGTTTGATTTTGTTTTGCTGTTATAAATCTTTATTTTTTACTTGGTCTGAGGAAATATTCTAATTTTTTGAGATGGGATTTTTGAGTTTTCTTAAGCTGTATGCCATAATCAGCAATTATAAAATAATAAAAGGCTTGCAATATTTCAGTTGATGTGCAATGAATCCAGAATGTATGACATTTCCATGTTTTTAGTTGCATTACAGAAAATAAAGGACTTTATCACAATATTCTAATTTTCTGAGACAGTCCTGTATATATATATATATAGGTATATATGTATATAAATGTATATACATAGGTATCTAAAGGTATATACAGTATAGGTATTTATATAGGTATACAAAGGTGTATATAGTATAGCTATATACAGTATAGGTATATATTAGGGCTGTGAATCTTTGGGTGTCCCACGATTCGATTCAATATCGATTCTTGGTGTCACGATTCGATTCAAAATCAATTTTTTTTTTTCAATTCAACACGATTCTCGATTCAAAAACGATTTTTTCCCGATTCAAAACGATTCTCTATTGATTCAATACATAGGATTTCAGCAGGATCTACCCCTGTCTGCTGACATGCAAGCAGAGTAGTAGATTTTTGTAAAAAGCTTTTATAATTGTAAAGGACAATGTTTTATCAACTGATTGCAAAATGTAAATTTGTTTTAACTATTAAATGAACCAAAAATATGACTTATTTTATCTTTGTGAAAATATTGGACACAGTGTGTTGTCAAGCTTATGAGATGCGATGCAAGTGTAAGCCACTGTGACACTATTGTTCTTCTTTTTTTTTTTTTTATAAATGTCTAATGATAATCTCAATGAGGGATTTTTAATCACTGCTATGTTGAAATTGTAACTAATATTGATACTGTTGTTGATAATATTCATTTTTCTTTCACTACTTTTGGTTTGTTCTGTGTCGTGTTTGTGTCTCCTCTCAATTGCTCTGTTTAATGAGTGTTGCTGGGTAAGGTTTGGTTTTGGAATTGGATTGCATTGTTATGGTATTGCTGTGTATTGTTTTGTTGGATTGATTAATAAAAAAAAAACATTTTAAAAATAATTTTTTTTTTTTTTTAAATAAATAAATAAAAATAAAAAAATAATTTTTTAAAAATGAGAATCGATTCTGAATCGTACCCCGCCTTCCGCCCGATTGTAGCTGAGATAGGCTCCAGCGCCCCCCGCGACCCCAAAAGGGAATAAGCGGTAGAAAATGGATGGATGGATGGATGGATTCTGAATCGCACAACGTGAGAATCGCGATTCGAATTCAAATCGATTTTTTCCCACACCCCTAGTATATATATATATATATATATATATATATATATATATATATATACCTATACTGGCTCACTTGCACTGGCTTACTGTGCACTTAAAGGTACATCCGAATATTAAGGCGCATTAAAGGGGTCATACTATGATTATTTTCTACATGTAAAAGACTTCCTTGTGGTCTACATAACATGTAATGGTGGTTCTTTGGTTAAAATGTTGCATAGATGATGTTTTACAAACCATCATCAAGCCGCTTTCTCAACATCTTTTCAGGATTTGCCGCTTTCTTATTTACTTGGCTCCACTTCGACAGCGTCTTCTCCCCGTCACCTTTTTTGTTCTGGTAGTTTTTAGCGCTTCCATGGCGAGTCTATTGACAGATATAAGTTAGAACATATATATATATATATATATATATATATATATATATATATATATATATATATATATATATATATATATATATATATATATATATATATTCCAATTCCAAGGAGCAGCGAGAATACCAAGAAGCGCATATGCCAAATTTTCAAAGAGAACGGCCTACGGATCACGATTGAAGCCAACAAGCAAACCGTCAACTTCCTTGACGTCACTTTCAACCTGAGAAATAACAGCTACCAACCATTCACGAAACCCAACACAACACTCCAATACGTGCACCATGACAGCAACCACCCACCCACCACCACGAAAAGAATACCTACCGGAATCAATAAAAGGCTATCGATGCTGTCATCTAGCAAAGCTGAATTTGACCAAGCAACCCCCCCGTACCAAAAAGCCCTTGATGAAAGCGGATACAATTTCACCCTCACCTATGAACCCACGCCAGGAAACCAGCCAAAAAAGAACAGAAAACGGAACGACATCATCTGGTACAACCCCCCATACAGCAAAAACGTCTCAACGAACATTGGACACAAATTCCTCAATCTGATTGACAAACACTTTCCCAAAGACAACATCCTAAGAAAAGTATTCAACAAGAACAACATTAAATTGAGCTACAGCTGCATGAACAATATACGACAAATCATCTCAAACCACAACAAAACAATTGCAAATGAGCCGTCGGCCCTCAGACAGAGCGACTCCAAAACCAACAAAGGATGTAATTGTCGAAAGAAACCTGATTGCCCTCTCAACGGGGGGTGCTTACAAACATCAGTTGTCTACCAATCTAAGGTAATACGCAAGGACATTAACACATCCGACACATATGTAGGATTAACCGAGGGAGAATTCAAAACCAGATGGAACAATCACAAGGCTTCTTTCAGGAACAAAAACCTGCGAAATACCACAGAACTCAGCAAACACATTTGGGACCTCAAAGACAATAATGTTGAATATTCAATAACATGGCAAATTCTTGCATCCAGCACACCTTACAATAGTGGTAATAAAAGATGCAACCTATGCTTGAAAGAGAAACTGTTTATTATTTACCGTCCAGACCTGTCATCCCTCAACAAGCGCAGCGAAATTGTAACAACATGCCGCCATAGACGGAAACACCTCCTAGGTAACACATGAGCCAATCACCACGCCCCTAGGCCAGCCTGTACCCACCCACTCTGTGCCCTATATAAACCATGGTATGCGAATGCTCCCATTAAAATCTCCTGACGATTGAGGGTACCCCCCCTCATGAAACAGGCCTGTAGAGATGAAATAGTCTTGTGATTTTTTTCCCACACATACATATATATATATATATATATATATATATATATATATATATATATATATATATATATATATATATATATATATATATATATATATATATGTATCTAAAGGTATATACAGTATAGGTATTTATATAGGTATATATGTATA
This sequence comes from Nerophis lumbriciformis, assembly GCF_033978685.3. Taxonomy (NCBI): domain Eukaryota; kingdom Metazoa; phylum Chordata; class Actinopteri; order Syngnathiformes; family Syngnathidae; genus Nerophis; species Nerophis lumbriciformis. The sequence continues at coordinate 5,384,707 of NC_084566.2, forward strand.
TAGGTGTATATAGGTATTTACAGTCTAGGTATATAAAGGTATATACAGAATAGGTATATATACTATATATATATATATATATATATATATATATATGTAAATAGGTATATAAAGGTATATACAGAATAGGTATATATACTATATATATATATATATATATATATATATATATATATATATGTAAATAGGTATATAAAGGTATATACAGTATGGGCATTGTTCTTGTTCTTGTCAAAAGTCGAGCAGACACATTTTGTACCAACTGTAATCTTTTAATGCTAGACATAGGGAGGATATTTCTGTTTTCTTAGTGTTAAGAAAAAAAAAAGTTGAGTTGCTGGACATCCATTGTTTAATTTCATTTAGACACGCCTCCAAGTGACTACAATCTGTGTGTTGGTCATCTTTAGAGGCATGTAGAGTTGGTCATCTTTAGAGGCATGTAGAGTTGGCTGTCATCAGATTTAGAAATTCCTACACTTTGTGTAAAATAGCAATAGTTTTAAATACTTTGTATAATTGATTATTTTACCACAAAAGCTTAACATTTGGCCAGAAAAGTGCTATATTTCAACACTTTGCCTAAAACAATATTGTGTCTTTAAAATGCTTCATAATATCACCAAAACAAAATTGTCATGTTGTGCTACAAAACCACTCTGTTTTGTTTCCAATTGCCATAGTTTGAAACCAAAATATTGTTTGGCCTGAAACAAATGGTTTGCCTGAACAAATTGGCGTACAATAATGTAGTTTGAGACAGTTTGCCTCAAAACGTCGTATTTTGAGGCAAAAGCTCTTTTTTCCGCACAAATTCCAAATCATGCCACAGAAACGTTGTCTTCATCAAACTGCTACAAAATCTAAAATGTATTGTCCTGCAAAACAAAATATCATTGCGTATAAACATTTTATTTGGACACAGAACAATATTTTGCCATTTTCTATACTTTGCACTGGTGTTGTAACGATACCAATATTTTGGTACCGGTACCGGTACTAAAATTATTTTGGAACTTTTCGGTACTTTTCTTAATAAAGGGGACCACAAAAATTGCATTATTGGCTTTATTTTAACAACAAATCCTAGGGTACATTAAACATAGGTTTCTTATTGCATTTAAGTCCTTAAATAAAATAGTAAACAACTTGTCTTTTAGTAGTAAGTAAACAAACAAAGGCTCCTAATTATTCTGCTGACATATGCAGTAACATATTGTGTCATTTATCATTCTATTATTTTGTCAACATTATTAAGGACAATTGGTAGAAAATTAATTATTATTCTACTTGTTCATTTACTGTTAATATCTGCTTACTTCCTGTTTCAACATGTTCTATCTACACTTCTGTTAAAATGTAACAATCACTTATTCTTCTGTTGTTTGATACTTTGCATTAGTTTTGGATGAGACCACAAATTTGGGTATCAATCCGATACCAAGTAGTTACAGGATCATACATTGGTCATATTCAAAGTCCTCATGTGTCCAGGAACGTATTTCCTGAGTTTATAAACATAATATACATTGAAATGTATATTTCAATGGATGTTGTGATGCCAAAAAATATCAATGCAATCATAGTAGTATCGATTCGATACATGCTTGTACTTGATATCATTACAGTGGATGTTAGGTATTGATCCACCAATGGCATTTGTGAGCTACGGTGTGTAGTGAAGCATGTTTAGCTATTCCTCGTCCTGCAGGGATGATACTTGTATGAAACTTACTGTATTTGTTGCCATGGAGACGAGGATTAGTGATTTAGAAGTAGCTAAAACACTGCCGACGGCGGATGGACGTTAGCCGCTAGCTAGCTAGCCATGTCTTAAAGCACCTCTTCATGAGGGCGTTTCAGTATTATAACTTCACATTTATCGTTAGTTTTTACGCCAAAATGCGTCCATTCTGCCTTTTCTGTCTAAACACTGTGTCTGCTTGTAAGTACTCTGTGTGTGTGCGCTGCCCAACATGCTCGTCTGCTCGTAAAACCAGCAATGTCCTGACGTGATTTCGACGCGGGTGCGGGACCGGTACTTTTCAGAGACGGTATCGTACCGAAAATTATTGATTAGTATCGCGGTACTATACTAATTCCGGTATACCGTTCAACCCTACTTTGCACACGCCTGAGCGCTCGCCTGTGCAGCAACTAGTGAAAGTCATGCTCGCCTGCTTTCTGTGTTGATGTTTCTTCTTCTGCACTTTCCGGGCGCGTTGCACATGTGTCCGTAGATATGAAGGTGATTAACGCTTCGCACAGCAGCCACGTTCTCTTCAGGCTGCTTCCTATTGAAGTTTTATTGGGCCTGACCATGAAAGGCCTTCTAATGAGGACCAGGATGCCAGGGGAAGCGAGGGCAAGAAAAAAGGAGCAGGACCCAATGGCAGCAAGGAGAAATCTCCACATGGGCCTTTAGAACTTGGGAACTGTCTCGGTGTTTACATGCACTGAATCCTGTTCTTTTGGCCTTTTCGTGACATTTACAATGATAGATTTGACAGCTCCACCCACTCTTGAAAGTACACACCAGTAACACCTCGGCCACTCCACAGAATTAAGACCACTCACCTCCCTCACAAAGTTCATTTCTAAGTTGCTGAGAGGACATTCAAAGATTGTGAGTCCACCTTCTTCTTCTTGTTGACAACATCCAAAATCTCCCTTTATGCAGTTGGGTCTCAGGGGCCGGACATCGAAATGTGGATGTTTCATCAGAAAGTGCCTCCGCAGGTTATATTTCTTTGAGACTACATTTACTTGATTACAAAGTAAACACCCCAGGAACGTTGCTAAACTCCGCCCCTCACTCACTCTCTCTGATGCCGAGAGGCTGGTCCACGCCATTGTCTCCTCCAGGCTCGACTACTGCAACGCACTTCTTGTCGAGATCCCCAGCAAGACCATCCAGAAGCTACAATACATACAGAATAGTGCTGCTAGGATCCTGATGAGAGTGCGGAAATATGACCATATCACACCAACTCTCAAATCCCTTCACCGGCTTCCTGTTCCACTCAGGTTTGAATACAAAGTCTCCCTACTAACCCACCAGTGCCTCCATGGAAATGCCCCCCTCTACCTCAAAGAACTACTCACCCCCAAATCCTCCACACGACACCTGCGCTCCGGACAGGCTAACCTTCTCCAACCTCCGAGGACATAGCTACGAACAATGGGAGACCGGGCTTTCTGCTCCGCCGCTCCCAGTCTGTGGAACGCTCTCCCTGACCACCTGAGGGCACCACAGACTGTGGATACTTTTAAAAAAGGCTTAAAAACCCTTTATTTAAAAAAAAAAAAACCTTTTTTTTTTAGATATATGCATACTAGTTTTAGCTATTTTATACTAGTTTTTTTTTTTTTTTTTTTTATACACTGTAGCACTTTGAGGTTGTTTACTCAATGTAAAGTGCTTTTTACAAATAAAATCTATTATTATTATTATTATTATTAACACTTTGACTTTTCATTTCATTTCATTTTTATTTATTTCCTTCATCGATGTGCATCTTTTATCGATAGACAAATATACCACAATTATTCAAGTATACATTTACACACCAGTGCCTGAGAAGGAGCAGGATGAAGAAAAATCTTATATTTTCCTGCCCCCTTCAACATACGTAGTCTTACTTAATGATATCATATAAACCAACAATTACATCTAGGGATGTCCGATAATGGCTTTTTGCCGATATCCGATATTCCGATATTGTCCAACTCTTTAATTACCGATACCGATATCAACCGATACCGATATCAACCGATATATAGAGTCATGGAATTAACACATTATTATGCCTAATTTGGACAACCAGGTATGGTGAAGATAAGGTACTTTTTAAAAAAAATGTATAAAATAGAATAAGATAAATAAATTAAAAACATTTTCTTGAATAAAAAAGAAAGTAAAACAATATAAAAACAGTTACATAGAAACTAGTAATTAATGAAAATTAGTCAAATTAACTGTTAAAGGTTAGTACTATTAGTGGACCAGCAGCACGCACAATCATGTGTGCTTACGGACTGTATCCCTTGCAGACTGTATTGATATATATTGATATACAATGTAGGAACCAGAATATTAATAACAGAAAGAAACAACCCTTTTGTGTGAATGAGTGTGAATGAGTGTAAATGGGGGAGGCGCACTAATTGTAAGTGTATCTTGTGTTGATTTAATAAATAAAAAAAAAAAATTGATACCGATAATAAAAAAAAAACGATACCGATAATTTCCGATATTACATTTTAACGCATTTATCCACATCTCTAATTACATCTTTCACACTGCACTGTCAATACATTCATTATTCTGCCCTCGCTACTCGTTTCCAGCGTGTGCAGATAGTTAACAGCATGAACAAACAAAAGCTCTAAAGTTTTAAAATTATTTTCCTTGCTCAGGTTTATTTCTTTACACTTCTTCCTTCATTTAGGTGTGTAAGGCTGAGAATATAAACATAAAATAAACATGACAAAAGTATAACGTCAATTGTGTATTTTACATAAATAAAACAGAAGGTTTAATGTTGATATGTTCACACAACTAACTACAAATGTTAACAAATATAGAAATTACACAACATTTACACACTAAACACTGTTTTTTTTTTTTTTAAATCACTACTATCTATTGATCATATTACACCTATACTGGCTCACCTGCACTGGCTTCCTGTGCACTTAAGAAGTGACTTTAAGGTTTTACTACTTACGTATAAAATACTACACGGTCTAGCTCCGTCCTATCTTGTCGATTGTATTGTACCATATGTCCCGGCAAGAAATCTGCGTTCAAAGAACTCCGGCTTATTAGTGATTCCCAGAGCCCAAAAAAAGTCTGCGGGCTATAGAGCGTTTTCTATTCGGGCTCCAGTACTATGGAATGCCCTCCCGGTAACAATTAGAGATGCTACCTCAGTAGAAGCATTTAAGTCCCATCTTAAAACTCATTTGTATACTCTAGCCTTTAAATAGCCCCCCTGTTGGACCAGTTGATCTGCCGTTTCTTTTCTTTTCTCCTCTGCTCCCCTTTTCCTTGAGGGGGGGGGGGCATAGGTCCGGTGGCCATGGATGAAGTGCTGGCTGTCCAGAGTCGGGACCCGGGGTAGACCGCTCGCCTGTGCATCGGCTGGGAACATCTCTACGCTGCTGACCCGTCTCTGCTAGGGATGGTGTCCTGCTGGCCCCACTATGGACTGGACTCTTACTATTATGTTGGATCCACTATGGACTGGACTCTCACAATATTATGTCAGACCCACTCGACATCCATTGCTTTCGGTCTCCCCTAGAGGGGGGGGGTTACCCACATATGCGGTCCTCTCCAAGGTTTCTCATAGTCATTCACATCGACGTCCCACTGGGGTGAGTTTTTCCTTGCCCGTATGTGGGCTTTGTACCGAGGATGTCGTTGTGGCTTGTGCAGCCCTTTGAGACACTTGTGATTTAGGGCTATATAAATAAAGATTGATTGATTAAAGATTGATTGACTACTAGCGTTGTCGCCCTCTACTGGTCAAATGTATCACTACATGTATTAAACGAGGTTTGAACGTTACTGTCAGACAAAAAACAACACGACCACGAATACAAAAGACATCACAAAGTCAGCAATTTCAATACAAAAACTAAACATATTTATGCACAAATGATGTCTACTTACAAATGCTTGATCAAGTTTGGTGATGAAGGATTTCCACCATTGTTGCTGCTTGTCCGGATCAATGTGTCCGTCACTTAAAAGGTCCGCCAGGAAACAAAGACTCGAGGATAGAACATTCCTACTTTGTTGTCCAGTCCTTGTTAAAAGTCACATTTTTGCTATTTATTTAGATTTCTTCCCCGGGGTTGAATGAGTAGTCTTCTTCTACTCACCCACTGCTGCTTCATTGTGACACAATCCTCGCTGTTGCCCCATGTGGGGTGGTGGGAGTACTGCACACATCATCAACCCTAGTTTGAATATTTGGCTGATGTTCTGTGGGCCAAATGAAAAGCTTTGGCGGGCCGGATGTGGCCATCGGGCCACCATTTGAAAAGGCCTCCAGTAGCGCATCATGGCTGGCAGCGTGACCCCAGAACACAGAGACAGGAGACAAGGTGCCGGTAAAAACTTACTTTAATGATGAAAACAAGGGAGCTGCACCGTGGACAAGGCAGTGGACCACACGTGATACGAAAACTTAGCACAAGGGCAGAAAATACACACAAACAGCACGAACAAATGTTCGACAATAGCACGCAACAAAACAATACCACAAACCAGCCCTGTCCATCTGGCGATGTGGGCATAAGGAGCTTCCTGATTGACAACCGGAACAGGCGTGGACACCAGACCGCAGACCAGAGGTGAAGTGGCAGGAAATGGACGTGCACAGGAAATAGATACATCAATCAATCAATCAATCTTTATTTATATAGCCCTAAATCACAAGTGTCTCAAAGGGCTGCACAAGCCACAACGACATCCTCGGTACAAAGCCCACATACGGGCAAGGAAAAACTCACCCCAGTGGGACGTCGATGTGAATGACTATGAGAAACCTTGGAGAGGACCGCATATGTGGGTAACCCCCCCCCTCTAGGGGAGACCAAAAGCAATGGATGTCGAGTGGGTCTGACATAATATTGTGAGAGTCCAGTCCATAGTGGATCCAACATAATAGTAAGAGTCCAGTCCATAGTGGGGCCAGCAGGACACCATCCCGAGCGGAGACGGATCAGCAGCGTAGAGATGTTCCCAGCCGATGCACAGGCGAGCGGTCCACCCCGGGTCCCGACTCTGGACAGCCAGCACTTCATCCATGGCCATGGCCACGCCCCACCCCCCCTCAAAGAAAAGGGGAGCAGAGGAGAAAAGAAAAGAAACGGCAGATCAACTGGTCTAACAGGGGGGCTATTTAAAGGCTAGAGTATACAAATGAGTTTTAAGATGGGACTTAAATGCTTCTACTGAGGTAGCATCTCTAATTGTTACCGGGAGGGCATTCCATAGTACTGGAGCCCGAATAGAAAACGCTCTATAGCCCGCAGACTTTTTTTGGGCTCTGGGAATCACTAATAAGCCGGAGTTCTTTGAACGCAGATTTCTTGCCGGGACATATGGTACAATGCAATCGACAAGATAGGACGGAGCTAGACCGTCATACATAAAAATAAGAGCGCTATATTTGGAGTAAAATAATGTATTTTTGTCACAAAATGCCAAATTTTTGTGGCCAAAAAAATAACACAAAATAAAACACAACGTTGTGTTTTCGTCGCAAAATATACAGCGTGGCAATTGTTTGCATGTCGCTTGTAAAATATTGTGTTTGCAGCAAATATTGAATATTTGTCGACAAATAGTGAATTAGTGTATCAAACAATGTGTTGTTCACACAGTATGGCACCTTGCAGCAACATATAATGTGGCAAAATATGGTTATTGTGGCAAAATATAGTGTTTCTGTTGCAAAATACGCTGATTTTGATGAAAAATGTTGTGTTTTGTGGCAAAATATTATAATATTGAGTGAATATATAAGAGTGCTGGAACAGAAATAAACACCGATAGAGCAAAAGTCGAACACAGTCATGACGGATCATGACACGTTTACCACATAAAAGCAAATTCATTACCGTTAAACAATGTTTTACCACCATAATGCCATTTTGTACACAAAAATGACATATTTTGTAATTGTTTTCCACAAATATTTCACACTCCTTTGCACTTAAAAAAAAAGACAATATTTTATCAGCAAAATGCATATTTTGTCACAAACTCTGTTTGTGTTGCATAAGCAGTGTTGTGTCACAAAAACTTTTTTTCCAGACAGAAATACATAATTTGACTGCTGAAAACAATATTTTTATCACAAAGATCTATATATATATCTTTTTTTTTTCTATTATTTTTTTGTATTATTGTATTTTTTAAGATACATCTTTTTTGTTACCACCAATTTATCACATTGGGCCACACAAAATGTTCATTTTTTAATCCCCAAAACATGATGTTGAGACATAGCATGTTACATTTAGCCATTGAAAAAAAAATCTTTATTCTTCTTATACAAAAATGCTGAAGTTTGTAGGAAAAATATCCCCACAAAAAGGATATGGCTATAAACCAAATGGTACAGTAGGAAGGGCATTCATATAGCCCCATTTGTCGTGGTTTACCCAACACTTGAAACGTGACAAATTGGGGGGTTCACTATGCACTTTAACCACCAGATGGCAGTAGAGTTTTATTAATCTTAAAATATGTTTTCTAGCAATCCCAACCACAGCGCCAGTTGCGATGTCGAGTGGCACTTTCCATCATTTTCAGCAGACTGCATTGCAAAATAATGAACCCCCCCCCCCCCCCCCTCTTCCTGTCAGGTGTGTCCCACCCAGGAATGGGGCCACATGAACCCCCTCCCTCCTACAGATGAACAATAACCTGGCTGGGTTGTCTCCTTTGGGAGCAAGAAGCCTGAAGAAGCCAAAGAAATGTTGAGACTACTAATGGAAATGTCTAATATCAGCATGACACTTTGAATTATCAGCCTTTCCAGAGGATCACTGCCTTCTCTGCTTAAAATAAAAGAAGTGTCATGTTGAACAGGTAAAGTCACTTTTTGCTCTGCAGCAGATTTTCATGTCCACCATTAGCAGCGTTCACACATCACTCACTTTTCTATTTTCACTTCTTCCTCCTTCAATTTACACTGGAACTCACTTCGCCTCCTGTTCTATTTCCACTTCTTCCTTTCTAAACTTACGCTGGAACGCCTACAGAATGCATCAAAACCCATTGGCGTCCCTCAAATTCCCTTTTTGCAGGCCTGGAGTCCAAAGAAGCCATGAGCAGGTGTCAGCCCTCATCCTGCACCATCACATTAGCACTGTTGACTTGGTGACACGGGCTAATGAAGCCCCTTCCCACCACTCCTAATCTCATCAGTGTGACACCGCGCAGCAGGACCTCAGGAGAACTGTTATGAAGCAGTACAATGCGTAGTCTGGTGGAAAACTGGCAAGATATACAGAGAAAACACTCTACGGTGGCCTCAGTGGGTCAGAAAGTGTTCTGTTTTGTGACAAAATCCTATAATCTGAAACAAAAACATTCTATTTTGTCACATTATGTTGTCTCGAGAACACATTGTTGTGGAACAAAGCCACAAAGATCAAAAGTGAAAGTAAAAGTAAAAGTAGAAGTAGAAGAGGTAGAAGTAGAAGAAAAATAAGTAGTAGAAGTAGCAGAAGAAGAGGTAGAAGTAAAAGAAGAAGTAGAAGTAGAAGTAAAAGTAGAAGAAGAAGAAGTAGAAATAGAAGTAGACGGAGAAGAAGTAGAAGAAGTTGAAGTAGAAGTAGAAGAAGTTGAGGTAGAAGTACAAGAAGAAGAAGAAGTAGAAGTAGAAGAAGAAGAAGAAGTAGAAGTAGTAGAAGAAGAAGAATATGTAGAAGTAGAAGAAGTAGAAGTAGAAATAGAAGTAGAAGAATAATAGGTAGAAGTAAAAATAGAAGAAGTAGAAGTAGAAATAGAAGTAGAAGAAGTAGAAGTAGAAATAGAAGTAGAAAAAAAGAAGAAGAAGAAGTAGAAGTAGAAGAAGAAGTAGAAGTAAAAGAAGAAGAAGAAGAAGTGGAAGTAGAAGTAGAAGAAGAAGAAGAAGAAGTAGAAGTTAAAGTAGAAGTAGAAGAAGAAGTAGAAGTAGAAGAAGTAGAAGTAGAAGTAGAAGTAGAAGAAGAAGAAGAGTTAGAAATAGAAGTAGAAGTAAAAGAAGTAGAAGAGGAAGTAGAAGTAGAAGTAGAAAAAAGAAGAAGAAGAAGAGTTAGAAGTAGAAGTAGAAAAAGTAGAAGTAGAAGAGGTAGAAGTAGAAAAAGTAGAAGTAGAAGAAGTAGAAGAAGAAGAAGTAGAAGTAGAAAAAGAGGTAGAAGAAGAAGAAAAAGTGGAAGTAGAAGTAGAAGTAGAAGAAGAAGAAGTTAAAGTAGAAGTAGAAGTAGAAGTAGAAGTAGAAGAAGAAGAAGAAGAAGAAGAGTTAGAAATAGAAGTAGAAGTAAAAGAAGTAGAAGAAGAGTTAGAAGTAGAAGTAGAAGAGGAAGTAGAAGTAGAAAAAAGAAGAAGAAGAAGAAGAAGAAGAAGAAGAGTTAGAAGTAGAAGTAAAAAAGTAGAAGTACAAGTAGAAGAAGAAGAGGTTGAAGTAGAAAAAGTAGAAGTAGAAGAAGAAGAAGTAGAAGAAAAGTAAAAGTAGAAGAAGAAGTAGAAGTATAAGTATAAGTTAAAGTAGAAGTAGAAGAAGTAGAAGTTAAAGTAGAAGAAGAAGTAGAAGTAGAAGAAGTAGAAGTAGAAGAAGAAGAAGAAGAAGAAGTAGAAGAAGAAGTAGAAGTAGAAGTAGAAGAAGAAGTAGAAGTAGAAATAGAATATTTGATACATTTTGGAAGAAAAAAGCAGTATGGTGGCCTTAATATGTTAAGCATCTAAAAGAGTTAGGGAGACAATATAAATGTTGATGGTTTTTACTCCCTGAAACTTACTAGATTATCATTTCCATGAACGTTATTAGGAAAACAAAACCATAGCACATTTTTGCTACAGTAAGTATTGTGCAATAATATTATTTTCTAGTCAGATAAAAATAAAACAACACTAAATACTAAGACCAATGTGACTTCTTAGTTGTTTTGTTTTTTTCAATACTTCAGTTTGTCATTATGGGGCATTGTGTGTAGAACAACAATCCATTTATTCCATTTTGGAATGATGCAGTAACATAAAGTGCTGTGAAGACTTATATAATATATCATATCATAAGAATATGTCTCACCAGAGAGAAACCAAGTGGTTAAACTCTCATTTTCAAAGCGTTTACCAAGGAGTGTAATTTCTCCTACCCTCAAGTAGCTGCAAGAGTTCCGAAAGAAAGACACTTCTGGTGTTGTTCTCAGCCCACTAAGAGTTATTCTCCCACTGATATTTAGCAATAATACACATTCCTCAGCCCTCTCCCCACTTAATAGGAACACTTGGTCACATGACCTCTGCTCCAATGACATCATCATCTGTGAAGCATTTCATTGACAGCTTTTGTTTTCACTTTGCATGCATTTGTGTTGAACTGCCATGGATTTACTGAGTTGTAAAGACAAAGTCATAATAACAATGACTAAGTTTTCTTCAGCCTGAGGTGGAAAATGTTCTGTTATTCCTGGCATGAAGATGTAATTTTGTGGGACGCTCGTGGGTCGTTTGGAATGGCGTCTTAGCACCTGCACGGTCGATGCGTTTGTCATCGAGAGAACTCCAAACAGGTGAACAATATGGAGGTGAACTTGTGGCTGAATTGATACCACTGAATTTGGAATCAAATCATGGTTGAAATTTCAATGAAGAAAAATGTGTGTTTGAACATTCCGTTTGTTAAAACACAATGTTTTAACGTTTGAAATGAAATAATAAAAAAAAAAAGTTATTTTTAAAATAAAATAATCAAAATAGGATGTAATTTTTACAAAATTTTAATGGGAAAAAAAAAAGTCACAAAGTATCAGTATCAGAAAAAACGTTACGCTTTTACTCAGAGGAGATCCCAAAATACACCAGAGAGGCACACATTTGAATTGTTGTTGTTGTTATTATTATTAAGGATGTCCGATAATGGCTTTTTGCCGATATCCGATATTCCGATATTGTCCAACTCTTTAATTACCGATACCGATATCAACCGATACCGATATCAACCGATATATACAGTCGTGGAATTAACACATTATTATGCCCAATTTGGACAACCAGGTATGGTGAAGATAAGGTACTTTTTTTTTTTAAATTAATCAAATAAAATAAGATAAATAAATTAAAAACATTTTCTTGAATAAAAAAGAAAGTAAAACAATATAAAAACAGTAATTAATGAAAATTAGTAAAATTAACTGTTAAAGGTTAGTACTATTAGTGGACCAGCAGCACGCACAATCATGTGTGCTTACGGACTGCATCCCTTGCAGACTGTATTGATATATATTGATATATAATGTAGGAACCAGAATATTAATAACAGAAAGAAACAACCCTTTTGTGTGAATGAGTGTAAATGGGGGAGGGAGATTTTTTGGGTTGGTGCACTAATTGTAAGTGTATCTTGTGTTTTTTATGTTGATTTAATAAAAAAATAAAAAAATAAAAAATAAAAAACGGATACCAATAATAAAAAAAACGATACCGATAATTTCCAATGTTTCATTTTAACGCATTTATCGGCCGATAATATTGGCAGGCCGATCTCTAATTATTATCATTATTATTATTATTATTAAGTATTGAATTCAATTAAGATGAATCAGATCAGGGGTGCCCACACTTTTCCTGCAGGCGAGCTACTTTTCAATTGACCAAGTGGAGGGGATCTACCTCATTCATATATCCATCCATCCATTTTCTACCGCTTATTCCCTTCGGGGTCGCGGGGGGCGCTGGAGCCTATCTCAGCTACAATCGGGCGGAAGGCGGGGTACACCCTGGACAAGTCGCCACCTCATCGCAGGGCCAACACAGATAGACAGACAACATTCGCACTCACATTCACACACTAGGGTCAATTTAGTGTTGCCAATCAACCTATCCCCATTCATATATATCATTTATATTGATTTATTTACAAAACAAGTGAAGTTGTCGCGTTGTGTAAATGGTAAAATAAAACAGAATACAATGATTTGCAAATCCTTTTCAACTAATATTCAACTGAATAGACTGCAAAGACAAGAGACTTAAGTGGTAAACTTTGTTATTTTTGCAAATATTAGCTCATTTGGATTTTGATGCCTGCAACACATTGCAAAAAAGTTGTCACAGGGGCATTTTTACCACTGTGTTACATGGCCTTTCCTTTTAACAGCACTCAGTAAACGTTTGGGAACTGAGGAGACACATTTTTCAAGTGGAATTCTTTCCCATTCTTGCTTGATGTACAGTTTAAGTTGTTCAACAGTCCGGGGTCTCCGTTGTGGTATTTTAGGCTTCATAATGCACCACACATTTTCAATGGGAGACAGGTCTGGACTACAGGCAGGCCAGTCTAGTACCCGCACTCTTTTACTATGAAGCCGCACTGTTGTAACACGTGGCTTGGTATTGTCTTGCTGAAATAAGCAGGGGCGTCCATGAAAAAGACGTTGCTTGGAAGGCAACATATGTTGCTCCAAAACCTGTATGTACCTTTCAGCATTAATGGTGCCTTCACAGATGTGTAAGTTACCCATGCCTTGGGCACTAATACACCCCCATACCATCACAGATGCTGGCTTTTCAACTTTGCGCCAAGAACAGTCCGGATGGTTCTTTTCCTCTTTGGTCCACAGTTTCCAAAAACAATTTGAAATGTGGACTCATCAGACCACAGAGCCCTTTTTTTATTGTGGCTGTCAGCGAAGAAACATTAATAAGGTCATGAAGACCTGCATGGTCATGAAGACCTGCATGGTCATGAAAACCTGCATGGTCATGAAGACCTGCATGGTCATGAAGACCAGCAGGGTCATGAAGGCCTGCAGGGTCATGCAGACCTGCATGGTCATGAAAACCTGCAAGGTCATGAAAACCTGCAGGGTTATGAAGTCCTTCATGGTCATGAAAAACTGCATAATCATGAAGACCTGCATAGTCATGAAGACCTGCATGGTCATGAAGACCTGCATTGCCATGAAGACCTGCATGGCCATGAAGACCTGCACGGTCATGAAGACCTGCATGGCCATGAAAACCTGCATGGCCATGAAGACCTGCAGGGTCATCAAGACCTGCATGGTCATGAAAACCTGCAGGGCCATGAAGACCTGCATGGCCATGAAGACCTGCACGGTCATGAAGACCTGCATGGCCATGAAAACCTGCATGGCCATGAAGACCTGCATGGTCATGAAAACCTGCAGGGCCATGAAGACCTGCAGGGTCATCAAGACCTGCATGGTCATGAAAACCTGCAGGGTCATGAAAACCTGCATGGTCATGCAGACCTGCAGGGTCATCAAGACCTGCATGGTCATGAAAACCTGCACGGTCATGAAGACTTGCATGGCCATGAAAACCTGCATGACCATGAAGACCTGCAGGGTCATCAAGACCTGCATGGTTATGAAAACCTGCAGGGTCATCAAGACCTGCATGGTCATGAAAACCTGCATGGTCATGAAGACCTGCATGGCCATGAAAACCTGCATGGCCATGAAGACCTGCAGGGTCATCAAGACCTGCATGGTCATGAAAACCTGCAGGGCCATGAAGACCTGCATGGCCATGAAGACCTGCACGGTCATGAAGACCTGCATGGCCATGAAAACCTGCATGGCCATGAAGACCTGCATGGTCATGAAAACCTGCAGGGCCATGAAGACCTGCAGGGTCATCAAGACCTGCATGGTCATGAAAACCTGCAGGGTCATGAAAACCTGCATGGTCATGCAGACCTGCAGGGTCATCAAGACCTGCATGGTCATGAAAACCTGCACGGTCATGAAGACTTGCATGGCCATGAAAACCTGCATGACCATGAAGACCTGCAGGGTCATCAAGACCTGCATGGTTATGAAAACCTGCAGGGTCATCAAGACCTGCATGGTCATGAAAACCTGCAGGGTCATGAAAACCTGCACGGTCATGAAGACCTGCATGGCCATTAAAACCTGCATGGCCATGAAGACCTGCAGGGTCATGAAAACCTGCATGGCCATGAAGATCTGCATGGCCATGAAGACCTACATGGTCATGAAGACCTGCAGGGTTATGAAGACCTGCATGGTCATGAAAACCTGCAGGGTCATGAACACCTGCATGGTCATGAAAACCTGCATGGTCATGAAGACCTGCATGGTCATGAAGACCTGCATTGTCATGAAAACCTGCAGGGTCATGAACACCTGCATGGTCATGAAAACCTGCAGGGTCATGAACACCTGCATGGTCATGAAAACCTGCATGGTCATGAAGACCTGCAGGGTTATGAACACCTGCATGGTCATGAAGACCTGCATGGTCATGAAAACCTGCATGGTCATGAAGACCTGCATTGTCATGAAAACCTGCAGGGTCATGAACACCTGCATGGTCATGAAAACCTGCAGGGTCATGAACACCTGCATGGTCATGAAAACCTGCATGGTCATGAAGACCTGCAGGGTTATGAACACCTGCATGGTCATGAAGACCTGCATGGTCATGAAAACCTGCATGGTCATGAAGACCTGCATTGTCATGAAAACCTGCAGGGTCATGAACACCTGCATGGTCATGAAAACCTGCATGGTCATGAAGACCTGCAGGGTTATGAACACCTGCATGGTCATGAAGACCTGCAGGCTCATGAAGACCTGCATGGTCATGAAAACCTACATGGTCATGAAGACCTGCAGGGTTATGAAGACCTGCATGGTCATGAAAACCTACATGGTCATGAAGACCTGCAGGGTTATGAACACCTGCATGGTCATGAAGACCTGCAGGCTCATGAAGACCTGCATGGTCATGAAAACCTACATGGTCATGAAGACCTGCAGGGTCATGAACACCTGCATGGTCATGAAAACCTGCATGGTCATGAAGACCTGCAGGGTTATGAACACCTGCATGGTCATGAAGACCTGCAGGCTCATGAAGACCTGCATGGTCATGAAAACCTACATGGTCATGAAGACCTGCAGGGTTATGAAGACCTGCATGGCCATGAAGATCTGCATGGCCATGAAGACCTACATGGTCATGAAGACCTGCAGGGTTATGAAGACCTGCATGGTCATGAAAACCTGCAGGGTCATGAACACCTGCATGGTCATGAAAACCTGCATGGTCATGAAGACCTGCATGGTCATGAAGACCTGCATTGTCATGAAAACCTGCAGGGTCATGAACACCTGCATGGTCATGAAAACCTGCAGGGTCATGAACACCTGCATGGTCATGAAAACCTGCATGGTCATGAAGACCTGCAGGGTTATGAACACCTGCATGGTCATGAAGACCTGCATGGTCATGAAAACCTGCATGGTCATGAAGACCTGCATTGTCATGAAAACCTGCAGGGTCATGAAAACCTGCATGGCCATGAAGACCTGCATGGTCATGAAAACCTGCAGGGCCATGAAGACCTGCAGGGTCATCAAGACCTGCATGGTCATGAAAACCTGCAGGGTCATGAAAACCTGCATGGTCATGCAGACCTGCAGGGTCATCAAGACCTGCATGGTCATGAAAACCTGCACGGTCATGAAGACTTGCATGGCCATGAAAACCTGCATGACCATGAAGACCTGCAGGGTCATCAAGACCTGCATGGTTATGAAAACCTGCAGGGTCATCAAGACCTGCATGGCCATGAAAACCTGCATGGTCATGAAGACCTGCATGGCCATGAAAACCTGCATGGCCATGAAGACCTGCAGGGTCATCAAGACCTGCATGGTCATGAAAACCTGCAGGGCCATGAAGACCTGCATGGCCATGAAGACCTGCACGGTCATGAAGACCTGCATGGCCATGAAAACCTGCATGGCCATGAAGACCTGCATGGTCATGAAAACCTGCAGGGCCATGAAGACCTGCAGGGTCATCAAGACCTGCATGGTCATGAAAACCTGCAGGGTCATGAAAACCTGCATGGTCATGCAGACCTGCAGGGTCATCAAGACCTGCATGGTCATGAAAACCTGCACGGTCATGAAGACTTGCATGGCCATGAAAACCTGCATGACCATGAAGACCTGCAGGGTCATCAAGACCTGCATGGTTATGAAAACCTGCAGGGTCATCAAGACCTGCATGGTCATGAAAACCTGCAGGGTCATGAAAACCTGCAGGGTCATGAAGACCTGCATGGCCATTAAAACCTGCATGGCCATGAAGACCTGCAGGGTCATGAAAACCTGCATGGCCATGAAGATCTGCATGGCCATGAAGACCTACATGGTCATGAAGACCTGCAGGGTTATGAAGACCTGCATGGTCATGAAAACCTGCAGGGTCATGAACACCTGCATGGTCATGAAAACCTACATGGTCATGAAGACCTGCAGGGTCATGAACACCTGCATGGTCATGAAAACCTGCATGGTCATGAAGACCTGCAGGGTTATGAACACCTGCATGGTCATGAAGACCTGCAGGCTCATGAAGACCTGCATGGTCATGAAAACCTACATGGTCATGAAGACCTGCAGGGTTATGAAGACCTGCATGGCCATGAAGATCTGCATGGCCATGAAGACCTACATGGTCATGAAGACCTGCAGGGTTATGAAGACCTGCATGGTCATGAAAACCTGCAGGGTCATGAACACCTGCATGGTCATGAAAACCTGCATGGTCATGAAGACCTGCATGGTCATGAAGACCTGCATTGTCATGAAAACCTGCAGGGTCATGAACACCTGCATGGTCATGAAAACCTGCAGGGTCATGAACACCTGCATGGTCATGAAAACCTGCATGGTCATGAAGACCTGCAGGGTTATGAACACCTGCATGGTCATGAAGACCTGCATGGTCATGAAAACCTGCATGGTCATGAAGACCTGCATTGTCATGAAAACCTGCAGGGTCATGAAAACCTGCATGGCCATGAAGACCTGCATGGTCATGAAAACCTGCAGGGCCATGAAGACCTGCAGGGTCATCAAGACCTGCATGGTCATGAAAACCTGCAGGGTCATGAAAACCTGCATGGTCATGCAGACCTGCAGGGTCATCAAGACCTGCATGGTCATGAAAACCTGCACGGTCATGAAGACTTGCATGGCCATGAAAACCTGCATGACCATGAAGACCTGCAGGGTCATCAAGACCTGCATGGTTATGAAAACCTGCAGGGTCATCAAGACCTGCATGGCCATGAAAACCTGCATGGTCATGAAGACCTGCATGGCCATGAAAACCTGCATGGCCATGAAGACCTGCAGGGTCATCAAGACCTGCATGGTCATGAAAACCTGCAGGGCCATGAAGACCTGCATGGCCATGAAGACCTGCACGGTCATGAAGACCTGCATGGCCATGAAAACCTGCATGGCCATGAAGACCTGCATGGTCATGAAAACCTGCAGGGCCATGAAGACCTGCAGGGTCATCAAGACCTGCATGGTCATGAAAACCTGCAGGGTCATGAAAACCTGCATGGTCATGCAGACCTGCAGGGTCATCAAGACCTGCATGGTCATGAAAACCTGCACGGTCATGAAGACTTGCATGGCCATGAAAACCTGCATGACCATGAAGACCTGCAGGGTCATCAAGACCTGCATGGTTATGAAAACCTGCAGGGTCATCAAGACCTGCATGGTCATGAAAACCTGCATGGTCATGAAGACCTGCATGGCCATGAAAACCTGCATGGCCATGAAGACCTGCAGGGTCATCAAGACCTGCATGGTCATGAAAACCTGCAGGGCCATGAAGACCTGCATGGCCATGAAGACCTGCACGGTCATGAAGACCTGCATGGCCATGAAAACCTGCATGGCCATGAAGACCTGCATGGTCATGAAAACCTGCAGGGCCATGAAGACCTGCAGGGTCATCAAGACCTGCATGGTCATGAAAACCTGCAGGGTCATGAAAACCTGCATGGTCATGCAGACCTGCAGGGTCATCAAGACCTGCATGGTCATGAAAACCTGCACGGTCATGAAGACTTGCATGGCCATGAAAACCTGCATGACCATGAAGACCTGCAGGGTCATCAAGACCTGCATGGTTATGAAAACCTGCAGGGTCATCAAGACCTGCATGGTCATGAAAACCTGCAGGGTCATGAAAACCTGCACGGTCATGAAGACCTGCATGGCCATTAAAACCTGCATGGCCATGAAGACCTGCAGGGTCATGAAAACCTGCATGGCCATGAAGATCTGCATGGCCATGAAGACCTACATGGTCATGAAGACCTGCAGGGTTATGAAGACCTGCATGGTCATGAAAACCTGCAGGGTCATGAACACCTGCATGGTCATGAAAACCTGCATGGTCATGAAGACCTGCATGGTCATGAAGACCTGCATTGTCATGAAAACCTGCAGGGTCATGAACACCTGCATGGTCATGAAAACCTGCAGGGTCATGAACACCTGCATGGTCATGAAAACCTGCATGGTCATGAAGACCTGCAGGGTTATGAACACCTGCATGGTCATGAAGACCTGCATGGTCATGAAAACCTGCATGGTCATGAAGACCTGCATTGTCATGAAAACCTGCAGGGTCATGAACACCTGCATGGTCATGAAAACCTGCATGGTCATGAAGACCTGCAGGGTTATGAACACCTGCATGGTCATGAAGACCTGCAGGCTCATGAAGACCTGCATGGTCATGAAAACCTACATGGTCATGAAGACCTGCAGGGTCATGAACACCTGCATGGTCATGAAAACCTGCAGGGTCATGAACACCTGCATGGTCATGAAAACCTGCATGGTCATGAAGACCTGCAGGGTTATGAACACCTGCATGGTCATGAAGACCTGCATGGTCATGAAAACCTGCATGGTCATGAAGACCTGCATTGTCATGAAAACCTGCAGGGTCATGAAGACCTGCATGGCCATTAAAACCTGCATGGCCATGAAGACCTGCAGGGTTATGAACACCTGCATGGTCATGAAGACCTGCATGGTCATGAAAACCTGCATGGTCATGAAGACCTGCATTGTCATGAAAACCTGCAGGGTCATGAACACCTGCATGGTCATGAAAACCTGCATGGTCATGAAGACCTGCAGCCTGCTAGAGACTGACAAATATTTTCATCCAAAATCCTCCTGAATCCGCCTATCAGCACAGTCGTGTCCACACCGTTTGTGGTAAAAAAAAAAAAAGGTCTAGAATGTGCGGGTGGTGGATGAGTGGCGAGTGGCGTGTGACGGTGACGAGGTGTGGACTTGGCTGAGTCGCCAGGACAGAAGTGCTGACGTGTGCTGCCCTGGGAAAGAACCCAGACTGACAGCTGCGACCTCACTGGTGGCGGAGCTGGTTATTAGTGCAGGTGTGTTCCTTACACTCGTCCAATGACAGCTCAGGAATGATATCTTTGGAATGGAGACTTTCCTGCAGGCCAGACGGTCGCAGCAGGAAATAGACGCCATGATGAAATGGCGTGTGCGATATGTGGGACAGGCCGCACGGAACCATCGCCGCCGTTTCAGCTTGCGTGCGCTCTGCCGGGAAAGTGTGTCTGGTCACGAGTGTTGCAGAAAGACGATGAAAGGAGTCAAGGTGTGGTTTAGCCTTTTTTTGGACAAAACACCTTTGTTGTCATTGGAGATGAAATACAGTGAAATAACATTCTTGTTCCTTTAAGAAGTGACATCAATATGTTCACGCACCACTTGACCATTCTGAAAAGTCATAAACGCTGTAATCCATATACTCTTTGTTTATTATTAACAACTCTAATAGAACGTTAAAAAGGGGGTGTCGAAAGTTTCAAGTTGAATTTATATTACAAAACCCAAAACCAGTGAAGTTGTCACGTTGTGCAGAATACAATGATTTGCAAATCCTTTTCAACTTACAAACCCCGTTTCCATATGAGTTGGGAAATTGTGTTTGATGTAAATATAAACGGAATACAATGATTTGCAAATCCTTTTCAACCCATATTAAGTCCCATCTTAAAACTCATTTGTATACTCTAGCCTTTAAATAGCCCCCCTGTTAGACCAGTTGATCTGCCGTTTCTTTTCTTTTCTCCTCTGCTCCCCTTTTCCTTGAGGGGGGGGGGCACAGGTCCGGTGGCCATGGATGAAGTGCTGGCTGTCCAGAGTCGGGACCCGGGGTGGACCGCTCGCCTGTGCATCGGCTGGGAACATCTCTGCGCTGCTGACCCGTCTCCGCTCGGGATGGTGTCCTGCTGGCCCCACTATGGACTGGACTCTTACTACTATTATGTTGGATCCACTATGGACTGGACTCTCACAATATTATGTCAGACCCACTCGACATCCATTGCTTTCGGTCTCCCCTAGAGGGGGGGGGTTACCCACATATGCGGTCCTCTCCAAGGTTTCTCATAGTCATTCACATCGACGTCCCACTGGGGTGAGTTTTTCCTTGCCCGTATGTGGGCTTTGTACCGAGGATGTCGTTGTGGCTTGTGCAGCCCTTTGAGACACTTGTGATTTAGGGCTATATAAATAAAGATTGATTGATTGATTGATTGATATTCAATTGAATGCACTACAAAGACAACATATTTGATGTTCAAACTGATAAATTTAATTTTTTTTTGCAAATAATAATTAACTTAGAATTTCATGGCTGCAACACGTGCCAAAGTAGTTGGGAAAGGGCATGTTCACCACTGTGTTACATGGCCTTTCCTTTTAACAACACTCAGTAAATGTTTGGGAACTGAGGAGACACATTTTTGAAGCTTCTCAGGTGGAATTCTTTCCCATTCTTGCTTGATGTACAGCTTAAGTTGTTCAACAGTCCGGGGGTCTCCGTTGTGGTATTTTAGGCTTCATAATGCGCCCCACATTTTCAATGGGAGACAGGTCTGGACTACAGGCAGGCCAGTCTAGTACCCGCACTCTTTTACTATGAAGCCACGTTGATGTAACACGTGGCTTGGCATTGTCTTGCTGAAATAAGCAGGGGCGTCCATGGTAACGTTGCTTGGAAGGCAACATATGTTGCTCCAAAACCTGTATGTACCTTTCAGCATTAAAGGTGCCTTCACAGATGTGTAAGTTACCCATGTCTTGGGCACTAATACACCCCCATACCATCACAGATGTTGGCTTTTCAACTTTGCGCCTAGAACAATCCGGATGGTCAGTTTCCAAAAACAATTTGAAATGTGGACTCGTCAGACCACAGAGCCCTTTTCCACTTTGCATCAGTCCATCTTAGATGAGCTCGGGCCCAGCGAAGCGTTTCTGGGTGTTGTTGATAAATGGCTTTGGCTTTGCATAGTAGAGTTTTAACTTGCACTTACAGATGTAGCGACCGACTGTAGTTACTGACAGTGGTTTTCTGAAGTGTTCCTGAGTGGTGATATCCTTTACACACTGATGTCGCTTTTTGATGCAGTACCACCTGAGGGATCGAAGGTCCGTAATATCATGGCTTACATGCAGTGATTTCTCCAGATTCTCTGAACCTTTTGATGATATTACAGACCGTACATGGTGAAATCCCTAAATTCCTTGCAATAGCTGGTTGAGAAATGTTGTTCCTAAACAATTTGCTCAGGCATTTGTTGACAAAGTGGTGACCCTCGCCCCATCCTTGTTTGTGGATGACTGAGCATTTCATGGAATCTACTTTTATACCCAATCATGGCACCCACCTGTTCCCAATTAGCCTGTTCACCTGTGGGATGTTCCAAATAAGTGTTTGATGAGCATGCCTCAACTTTCTCAGTCTTTTTTGCCACTTGTGCCAGCTTCTTTGAAACATGTTGCAGGCATCAAATTCCCAATGCGCTAATATTTGCAAAAATAACATGGTTTTCCAGTTCGAACATTAAATATCTTGTCTTTGCAGTCTATTCAATTGAATAATTTGAAATAGATTTGCAAATCACGTTACAACTTCACTGCTGAAGCCTGTTCTCTGTTTGTGGCGCGCGCGCACACACACACACACACACACACACACACACACACACACACACACACACACACACACACACACACACACACACACACACACACACACACACACACACACACACACACACATTGAGATAGAACTATGTTTAGCAGGCTTTAGATGCAAATAGAACAAAAAGGTCAGAGAGTGTGTTCACCATCATAACTCCACAGTGTGTGATCTCTGTCCAACACGTCTTGTGCAGCTCACACTATTTCATCATTAACTTGCATGACATAAAAATAAAAAAAGGCATTATTTTTAAATAAAACATATTTTTATTTTTTTGTGGATTGCAGCTTTAAAATGCATTTTTAAAGACATGTACCATAACTATTTGATATAAGAAGCAGTCCAGCGCAGTGAGTAGTTGTCATATTGTCCTCTCTCTACAGTCTAATTCTCTTCGTTTCAAATAGCCACAGCATTTATTAATGAACGTACAGTCTGCTGAAAATGATGGAAAGTGCCACTCGACATAGCCACTGACACTGTGGTCAAAGTTGGAATCGTCACAAAACACTTTTGAATATATTCAATACTCTACTGCCGTCTGGCGGCTAAAGTGGAAAGTGCACCCCTCGCTCCCAATTTGTCATGTTTCATGTGTCAGGTAAACCGCAATTAATGAAGCTATATGAATCCCCTTACTACTGTAAAAATGTCTGGTTTTAACAAAATACTAATTTCGCCTATAGACAGTTCTTCCTGTATACCATGGGTGTCCAAACCACGCCCTGTGGGCCAAGTGCGGCCCGAGACATGTCAGAAGTGTCATCTGGCCCTTTTAAACATATGACAATCTGACTGTTGCAAACTTGCCACCATTTTGTGGACAACATGAGTAAATCAGGTAATTGACCATGAAACTGTGCAGTCAAGTGAAATTAGCACAGCACTTACTTATGTGACCCAATCCAAGCAACCTTCCCTACTCATAGCGCAAAAAAAAAAAAAATCAAAAAATGCAACCAACACAAAACAACACGGATGGTCACATATAAGTGAACTTTGTAGACATTATAACAAATGTCCAAGCACCATAACTAATTCATAATTACACACATTTAATTACTATGCATGATGGGAAAAATGCAAAACACTCTCTCCACACTTATCCATGTTTAGCCATTTTAGCAGCTTGATATTTCTGATTGATGACAAAACTTTAAGGAGTTTGTCACGTAAGTAAATAAGGTTGGAGTCAAACATTCACATACTCTTAACATCCAATCTTATTCATCATATATCCATTATATTTATATGGACACACGTACACACGCACGTATATATACGCACACACACACAAACATATATATATACATATATATATATACACACACACACACATACATATATATACACACACACACACAAACAAACATATATGTATATGTATATATATACATAAAAAGATATATATATATATATACACACTCGTACACATGTATATACAAATACACACACATACAAATACATATATATATACTCAAACACACAAATGTGTGCATATATATATATATATATATATATATATATATATACATATATATACATATATATATATATATATATATACATATACATATATATATATATATATATATATATATATATATATATATATATGTATATGTATATATATATATATATATATATGTATATATATATATATATATATATATATATATATATATATATATATATATATATGTATGTGTGGGAAAAAAATCACAAGACTATTTCATCTCTATATATATATATATATATATATATATATATATATATATATATATATATATTGGGTCTGTGAATCTTTGGGCACCACACAATTTGATTTGAGTATTGGGGTAACAATTTGTTTCAGAATTGACTCTCAATTCAAAATCAATATTTTTGTTTTACTAATTTTGATAAAAAATAGATAAACAGCTCTGATCAATTCCTATATTACTTATTTTGTTGAATAAAATGCTTCCCAAACATTTAATAAAGTCAAATACAAATGAGGCAACAAGAGAAGTATCCAACACTTCTCTTTTCTAAAGTAAATGTTTACAGCAGATATAGATCATCTACATCAACTATATGATTTGCCTGAGTAGCTGGACAGGTAAGATTAAAAAAAACAACACACACACACTCATATATATATATATATATATATATATATATATATATATATATATATATATATATATATATATGTATACAGTATATACACACATATACACATCTATATATACATACATACATATATATACATATATATATATATATATATATATATATGCATATATATACATACATATACACATATACATATATATACAGTATATACACACATCTACATATACATACATATATATATACTGTATGTATATACATACATATGCATATATATATATACACATATACATTTATGTGTTTATATATGTGTGTGTGTATATTATATACACACACCTATATATACATGCATATATACCATATACCTATATATACACATATATATGAGTGTGTGTGTGTGTATATGCATATATATATATATATATATATATATATATATATATATATATATATATATATATATGTATGTGTGGGGAAAAAAATCACAAGACTACTTCATCTCTACAGGCCTGTTTCATGAGGGGTTCCCTCAATCATCAGGAGATTTTAATGGAAGCATTCACATACCATGGTTTATATAGGGCACAGAGTGGGTGGGTACAGGCTGGCGTAGGGGCGTGGTGATTGGCTCATGTGTTACCTAGGAGGTGTTTCCGTCTGTGGCGGCATGCTGATACAATTTCGCTGCGCTTGTTGAGGGATGACAGGTCTGGACGGTATATAATAAACAGTTTCTCTTTCAAGCATAGGTTGCATCTTTTATTACCACTATTGTAAGGTGTGCTGGATGCAAGAATTTGCCATGTTATTGAATATTCAACATTATTGTCTTTGAGGTCCCAAATGTGTTTGCTGAGTTCTGTGGTATTCCGCAGGTTTTGGTTCCTGAAAGAAGCCTTCTGATTGTTCCATCTGGTTTTAAACTCTCCCTCGGTTAATCCTACATATGTGTCGGATGTGTTAATGTCCTTGCGTGTTACCTTAGATTGGTAGACAACTGATGTTTGTAAGCACCCCCCGTTGAGAGGGCTTGCATCCAGCACACCTTACAATAGTGGTAATAAAAGATGCAACCTATGCTTGAAAGAGAAACTGTTTATTATATACCGTCCAGACCTGTCATCCCTCAACAAGCGCAGCAAAATTGTATCAGCATGCCGCCACAGACGGAAACACCTCCTAGGTAACACATGAGCCAATCACCACGCCCCTACGCCAGCCTGTACCCACCCACTCTGTGCCCTATATAAACCATGGTATGTGAATGCTTCCATTAAAATCTCCTGATGATTGAGGGAACCCCTCATGAAACAGGCCTGTAGAGATGAAGTAGTCTTGTGATTTTTTTTCCCACACATACATATATTGCGCTCTACTACGGTATCGAGCACTATTTTTTGGATAACCTTATTAAGACATATATATATATATATATATGCATATATATGCATATATATATGCATATATATATATATATATATATATATATATATATATGTATGTATATATATACACATATATATGTATATACATTTATATATATATATATATATATATATATACATACATACATACATACATACATACATACATACATATATATATATATATATATATATATATATATATATATATATATATATATATCAAATTTTATGACTTGGACTAAAAAAAATTGCCTGGAGCCAAAAGCCGACTGCATGAAAAGTAACACACACACACACACACACACACATATATATATATATATATATGCATACATACATACATACATACATACATACATATATATATATATATATATATATATATATATACAATATCATTAACAGTAAAACATACAAAGGTCAGGATCACCACCACAGACTCGTTACAATTCAGGTCATTAAGGGAGAGCTCAGGTATTTGCTTTAGAAATAAACAAGAGATGTTTATTCTATTAATGTAAAGTGCTATATTAGTCTGAATAAAGTGCCATCTCCAAACTCCTATAAATAATCTTGTTTATTTAACGTGGTTCCATCTACAATTCTTAAACTTTACTTGGCACTTCTTTCTTGCTGTTTTTTAAAGCTAGCTTAGCGTTTAGCACAGCTATTAGCATGCCTGCTCCTGACTTGAAATGTTTAGCTTGGTCCTCCAGTGATAATGATAATGGCTAAATATACCGGCACTATAAAGGTGATTATTATTAGCTTAGCGGAGCAGCTCCGCGCTGTGCGTGGAGACACACATCTGCTAGACGCTTGTCAGCCGGGGGACTAACAATAATGTTGGCATTACAAGTCATTCATCAGTCGGCACATTTCTCGTAGAAAGTGTTTGAGTTTGGGAAGAGTCAATAAGAGTGTGTAGAGAGAGGGTGTAAGTCATCAAATGAACAGTGTCACCTTGGGAGACCAGGGAACACTGGACCCATGCTAATCCCATTTGATGTCCCCGACAGAAGGTAATAGACTCGGAAAACAGGCATCCTTGGTTTGTTGCACTGGACTTTATTTGTGGGCGTGGCCTTACTCAGTCTGCTCGCTGTTGGAGTGAACCGCCTTGTTCTCAGAGGCTGTTGCTTGGCGCAAAGTAAGAGAAGCACAAGTCTCTTCTTGTCCTGAGGATGTACACAAAAAAGTTGGGACATCCTCCCACTTTGCCGTGGCAGGATTGGTCACAGAGGCATTCTGCAAAAGAGTCCTTCAACCGCACTGTGACAGACAAAAGACAAGGAACCTAAATATGTACCGTATTTTCCGCACTATAAGGCGCACCTAAAAACCACAATTTTTCTCAAAAGCTGACAGTGCGCCTTATAACCCGGTGCGCTTTATTACGATTAATTTTCATAAAGTTTCGATCTCGCAACTTCGGTAAACAGCCGCCATCTTTTTTCCCGGTAGAACAGGAAGCGCTTCTTCTTCTACGCAAGCAACCGCCAAGGAAAGCACCCGCCCCCATAGAACAGGAAGCGCTTCTTCTTCTACCCGCCCCCGGAAGAAGAAGAAAAAACGCGCGGATATCACCGTACGTTTCATTTCCTGTTTACATCTGTAAAGACCACAAAATGGCTCCTACTAAGCGATCCGGTTCATAAAAAGACGCAATCTCTCCATCCGCACACGGATTACTACCGTATTTCACAGCAACTGAACCGCACTGTGGAACGGGAGCACGTACGGTGAATATTCGCACCACAGGGAATGAGAAGTCGTCCTTCACTGTGGTTCTAGCTTGCCATGCTAATGGCCAGAAACTTCCTCCCATGGTGATATTCAAAAGGAAGACCTTGCCAAAAGAGACCTTTCCAGCCGGCGTCATCATAAAAGCTAACTCGAAAGGATGGATGGATGAAGAAAAGATGAGCGAGTGGTTAAGGGAAGTTTACGCGAAGAGGCCGGGTGGCTTTTTTCACACAGCTCCGAAGGCGAACACACCTTCACTAAGACGGGCAGACAGCCTCGGACGACATACGCCAACATTTGCCAGTGGATCGTAAATGCCTGGGCAGATATTTCGGTCACAACTGTGGTCCGAGCTTTCCGGAAGGCAGGATTCACAGAACAACAGCGACACTGACTCCCGATGACTTCTACGAGACGGAACCGGCCATTTTGGATACCACGCTTGCGCAACTTTTCAATTCGGACACCGAAGACGAAGAATTCGAAGGATTTACGAATGAAGAATAACTTCAGAAGGTGAGCGCTATGTTTATTTTGTGTGTTGTGACATTAACGTTCGAGCAACATTATGTTACTATTGCTCTACACCATTTTGAATTTTACTATGTTTGTGATTGCACATTTGCGTACATTTTGGGACAGAGTTGTTAGAACGCTGGTTTTCAATATATTATTAAAGTTTGACTGAACTATCTGACTGTTTTTTTGACATTCACTTTAGCGCAGCGTTTTTTTGACATTCACTTTAGCGCAGCGTAGGCGCGGCTTATAGTCCGGGGCGGCTTATTGGTGGACAAAATTATGAAATATGTAATTCATAGAAGGTGCGGCTAATAATCCGGTGCGCCTTATAGTGCGGAAAATACGGTACGTTTACACAGTTGGGAAGACAACATCCTTTTAAGTTCTTGTCGTAGGACGAATACTCTCGGACCAGTTCTATGACGTCACACAATGGCTTTGCAGAATGGTCCAGACCAGGAGTGCCCAAAGTGAGGCCCTTTATTATTTGTGTCTTAAGATTAGGAGTGTCCCGATTTGATACTTCTATCAGATATTGATCCGATATCAGCAGAAAAACAAGTATGGGATTATACGGTATGTCCGATACAAGCAGACTGTTAATCAGTTTCCTAGATTTGAGTCATTTACAAAAGTTAACTAGAAGCTCCTAAAAGCCAGCAGTTACACAACAGCTAAGCACACAATAGCACACAAGCTAGACTTAAAATATGAGTTCCCTGATTGAACAATAATGCAGTGGAAAACACGACATTTGTCAAAAGTATTTGCCTTGAACTTACAGTAGGGATATTCTACTTACCGTATTTTTCGGAGTATAAGTCGCACCGGAGTATAAGTCGCACCGGCCGAAAATGCATAATAAAGAAGGTAAAAAAGACATATAAGTCGCACTGGAGTATGAGTCGCATTTTTTGGGGAAATGTATTTGATAAAAGCCAACACCAAGAATAGACATTTGAAAGGCAATTTAAAATAAATAAAGAATAGTGAACAACAGGCTGAATAAGTGTACGTTATATGAGGCATAAATAACCAACTGAGAACGTGCCTGGTATGTTAACGTAACATATTATGGTAAGAGTCATTCAAATAACTATAACATATAGAACATGCTATACGTTTACCAAACAATCTTGTCACTCCTAATCGCTAAATCCCATGAAATCTTATACGTCTAGTCTCTTACGTGAATAAGCTAAATAATATTATTTGATATTTTACGGTAATGTGTTAATTATTTCACACATAAGTCGCTCCTGAGTATAAGTCGCACCCCCGGCCAAACTATGAAAAAAAACTGCGACTTGTAGTCCGAAAAATACGGTAATTGGTTTGGGGGCCACATTTCCAGAACCAGGGGTCCCTTGGTTTTTATTTTTATTTTGTATATTCCTCTAGAATGGACATTTGAGTTTTGGTCCATTTATTTTCTCATGGTTGCACATTTTGGGAGGAGAAATAGGCTGTCTGTAGAGACAAATAAATGTGCAATAATCTTTTATGGTAAAACAAACAAACTGGCAGCTCAGTCATGTGACCGTAAAATGTATTTGACTCTGAATAAAAACGACACCGCTGTTATTTTCACAGTAAAATTACGGCGACTGAGCTGCCAGTTTTTTACCATAAAATTGATGAAGTTGATATGAATAAAACAAGAGAAAAGGTAATATTATGACCAGAAAACCTTTGTAATGTCAAGAGAATAAAGTCATAAAGTTGTGAAAAAAGCCATCGTTTTCCAAGACAAACGTTAAAATATTATTGGATTTTTTTTATGAAGGAGAAAAAAACAATTTTAGCAAAAGTTAAGTTGTCACTTGGTAAGAATAAAGTTGTGATATTATTGTACAAAAAATTAGATGATATATTTTATGGTAAAAAAAAACTGGCAGCTCATCCGCCAAAATTGGACCATAAAATTCACTGGTTTTGAAAAAACAAAAAATACCACTTTTACCGTCAAATTATGGCACGGGAACTGACTTTTTTCTACTGTAAGGTAGTTGTTTTTACAGTGCATTACTGTGAATGGAAAAATGCTACCACTGTTATTTTTACAGTAAAATTCTAGTGACTGAGCAGACAGATTTTTTTTATTTTTTTTTACTGTAAAATCTTTGGAGGATTATTGGATAGGCAGTGAATATGATTAAAAAAGAATGTTATGACCAGAAAACCCTCATAATGTTACGGAAATTAAGTTATGAATTTATGTAAATAAAGTCATGACTACATGACATAAAGAAGTAACATTAGGAAAAATAAAATCCTCATTTTGAATCAATGTTTAAATAAGAGAACATAGTCAGAGGTTGTGAAAAAAAAAATCTTAATTTTTCAAAATCAACATTAAAATAGTTGTGGAATTTAATGAAGGGAACACATCTGTAACTATCAAAAGTGAGGTGGTGACTTGTAGTAAAAAATAGTCATAATTTACACTAAGAAAAACTGGCAGCTCATTCGTCAAAATGTTACAATAAAATGTACATTGGTTTCAAAAAAATTAAATTAAATACAAATAAAAACGGCACCACTGTTAGTTTTACTGTAAAATTTTGGCACATGAACTGCCTCTTCTGTTTTTTTTACTGTAAAATCTACAATGGTTGCTTTCACGGTGCATTGCTGTAAATGGAAAAAAGTTACGAAAGTTATTTTCAGGGTAAAATTCTGGCGACTGAGCGACCAGTATTTTTTTTACTTTGTGAGGGAGGGAGATTTTTTTGGTTTTGTTTATGAAATAAAGAAATGAGGACGTTACAAGGATGAAATATTAGGAGAATACTGTTTTTACTGTGAATGGAAAAAAGGTGCCACTGTAATCTGACACTATTAACTAGATCCACTATGGACTGGACTCTCACACTATTATGCTAGATCCACTATGGACTGGACTCTCACACTATTATGCTAGATCCACTATGGACTGGACTCTCACAATATTATGCTAGATCCACTATGGACTGGACTCTCACACTATTATGCAAGATCCACTCATACGTCCATTGCACCGGTCGCCCAGGGTGACGGGGGTTCCCCACATCTGCGGTCCCCTCTAAGGTTTCTCATTGTCATCCCATTGGGTTGAGTTTTTTCTTGCCCTGATGTGGGATCTGAGCCGAGGATGTCGTTGTGGCTTGTGCAGCCCTTTGAGACACTCGTAATTTATGACTATATAAGTAAACTTTGATTGATTGATTGATTGATTTTTACAGTAACATTCTGAGTTGTTGTTTTTTTTTTACTGTAAAATCTAAAAAGTTTTCACGGTGTATGCAACAGAAGCACTTTGCTGTTTTAGGGACCTACTGCAAAAAAGGTAGTCAAAGATCTCCAGCGTTTTTTTAACGGGTCTCCCGCAAAAATGGTAGACTCAGGCCGGTCTGGGGTCATGTCAGGCCGGTCTGGGGTCAAGTCAGGCCGGTCTGGGGTCATGTCAGCCAGGTCTGGGGTCCTGTCAGGCAGGTCTGGGGTCCTGTCAGGCCGGACTGAGGTCATGTCAGCCAGGTCTGGGGTCATGTCAGGCCGGTCTGGTATCATGTCAGGCCGGACTAGGGTCATGTTAGGCCGGTCTGGGGTCATGTCACGCAGGTCTGGGGTCATGTCAGGCCGGTCTGGGGTCAGGCCAATCTGGGGTCATGTCAGGCAGGTCTGGGGTCATGTCAGGCTCGTCTGGGGTCATGTCAGGCAGGACTGGGGTCATGTCAGGCAGGTCTGGGGTCACGTCAGGCCGGACTGGGGTCATGTCAGGCAGGTCTGGGGTCATGTCAGGCAGGTCTGTGGTCATGTCAGGCAGGTCTGGTGTCATGTCAGGCCGGACTGGTGTCATGTCAGACAGGTCTGGGGTCATGTCAGGCAAGTCCGGGGTCATGTCAGGCAGGTCCGGGGTCATGTCAGGCAGGTCTGGGGTCATGTCAGGCAAGTCCGGGGTCATATCAGGCCGGATGTGGCTAGTTGAACGGCTCTGACGTCTACAAAGTCTCCAAGGCACAGGCGTATTAGAAAGTGTCCAGTAACAAACGTGTCTGCATCATTCAACTTACATTGTCACAAGCTTAACTTTGTGAAATATCGTGACCACTAGGAGTCACCAAGAAAAGACACAATTACCACTCTACTTGAATTTAAAGACAGCATAAATCCAATATAAACTGTTAATAAAAAATAGGTTAATATGTTCATTCCATTGTTTTCTGTTTTAGACCAGCCTTCCTTCATCAAACATTTTGTAACGTTTTACACGACAAAAACAAACGTTTGTATGCTTCTTGCTGGTATCGTATCCAATATGGATATCATATCGGACGTGAAAAAGTTGTATCGGGACACCTGTACTTAAAAGCGCAGTATTTGGCCTTGCGACATGTTTGGGCAAAAGGTTTGAGCACACCTGGTCTAGATAGAACGTCAGCTGAATGTGTAATACCTTAACCAGCCACTAGTGGCACTGCGCGTACATTCATGAAGGTATCACGCGCATCATTCCAGCCAACAATCATTGGCGTACTTTGTTGTTTGGGATTCAGGATTTACTGCTGATCTGCAGGACTAGTGAGGAACGTTGGGCCTTAGACGTCACTGGTGTCGAAGGAAGAAGCCCACAATTAAGAAGAGTCCTAGCATCATGTCGAGTAGGATGGGGATTCACATGGTCCCATTCGTGTCGGTTTACCTGACACATGAAACGTGGCCAATTTAGCCAGTAGACCAGGGGTGTCAGACAGGTTAAATCGGGCCCGCAAGATGAGTTTGCCAAGTATAAAAATGAGCTGCAATATTTGAATGAAAGAAACTGCTGTTCTAAATGTGTCCACTGGATGTCGCAATACCAATTTAATTGTAACCCACATCACACTGTCTAAGATGACGTGTCAGCTGACTTTAAGCGCCCTCTGGATTGGCTGCCGCTACTCCAATCAGCGCAGGTGCAAGCAATCAGCTGCTCTTGTTGAGGCTGGCAGCAGATGGCGGCAGACTGATGCTGTAGTGACGCACAATACTTGTTTTTTTAATGTAAATTATCCACTAAACGGATAAAAAACTAAACTGAGAGATGCAAAGACTTAAATCAACACGTTAGAGTTCTGTGCAGCCCTCACAATGTGTTGACAAGATGTGCACCCTGAACTCCTTTGTAAAAATGTGTGTTTCTACATTTGTTGTTTCTTCTATTGTATTATATATTTAAATATACCAAGTTTGGTTAAGTTTGAAGTAGGGATGTCCCATAATATCGGCCTGGTGATATTATCGGCCGATAAATGCGATCGGAAATTATCGGTATCGTTTTTTTTTATTATCAGTATGTTTTTTTTTTTGTTTTTTTTTATTAAATCAACATAAAAAACACAAGATACACTTACAATTAGTGCACCAACCCAAAAAACCTTCCTCCCCCATTCACACTCATTCACACAAAAGGGTTGTTTCTTTCTGTTATTAATATTCTGGTTCCTACATTATATATCAATATATATCAATACAGTCTGCAAGGGATACAGTCCGTAAGCACACATGATTGTGCATGATGCTGGTCCACTAATAGTACTAACCGTTAACAGTTAATTTTACTAATTTTCATTAATTACTAGTTTCTATGTAACTGTTTTTGTACTGTTTTACTTTCTTTTTTATTCAAGAATTTTTTTTAAATTTATCTTATTTTATTAATTTTTTTTAAAAAGTACCTTATCTTCACCATACCTGGTTGTCCAAATTAGGCATAATAATGTGTTAATTCCACGACTGCATATATCGGTTGATATCGGTATCGGTTGATATCGGTATCGGTAATTAAAGAGTTGGACAATATCGGAATATCGGATATCGGCAAAAAGCCATTATCGGACATCCCTAGTTTGAAGTTATATTACATTTAATTCGGCCGTTATGGTGTCAATTGTTTTGTTTATATCATAATTGTAATATTTGAATGATGATAAATGAATGTGTTGTGGCAGTTGCGGATGTCACCAATGCAGTGGTTTGAAGAAACACTCGGTTGCTTTTTCAAACACACTTTTATCTGCCCACATAAGAATCCTAAACAGGAAGTGCTTGAAGTTGAACGGTAAAAACAAGTTTATGGTGTTTTTAATCTGCGCCAAATTTTTCCTCAGAATCTTCAACGAACTTGAAATGTTTTGCCAAGAGGATTCAGCGGCCTAGTGGTTAGAGTGTCCGCCCTGAGATCGGTAGGCCGAGTCATACCAAAGACTATAAAAATGGGACCCATTACCTCCCTGCTTGGCACTCAGCATCAAGGGTTGAATATGGCGGTTAAATCACCAAGAATGATTCCCGGGCGCGGCCACCGCTGCTGCTCACTGCTCCCCTCATCTCCCAGGGGGTGATCAAGGGTAATGGTTCAAATGCAGAGAATAATTTCGCCACACCTAGTGTGTGTGTGACAATCATTGGTACTTTAACTTAACTTATCATTTGTCGTGCGTACATTTTCAGGATGTGCTCGTTCCATTTTTGGCCAAAGTAAAACAAACAAAATTTTTTTGGGGGGAAGTTGTCTTTATTTTTTAATTATCATGCCGTGATTTTATCAGTCCGGAATAGATTTTCCTCCACGCGGGCCCCTGAGCTAAAATGAGTTTGACACCCCTGCAGTAGTGTTGTGTTTCCACCTTCCACCACAGCATCAGTTGCTATGTAGAGTGGCACTTTCCATCGTTTTCAGAATTGCAAAATTGAAAAACCACCCTGGAATGGGGGCCCATATGAATCCCTTCCCTACTGTAAGGTCCTGGCATGCTTGGCTAAATCATGTCGGGTTGACAACATGCAACAAGGAGCAGTTCCACAAACAACCCAGGATGCACGCCAATCATTCATCAAGTCAATAAAAACCTGCACGCTTCTTCCTCTCTCGCTGCTTCCTTTAAGTCGCTGGTTTGTTTGCATAGAAACTGAAAGTACATACACTGACTCACATACACACACACACACACACACACGTGTGTGTGTGAGGGCTGCTGGCCTGCACACACACTACATTCTAAACGGCCGCCAGGAAACACACTCGGTCGAGTTTGGGTGCCTGAAACCGATTCATCAATCTATCACGCCTTCCATAACCCACGGACAGGAAATAGGTTTTCCAAGGAGCGAGTGTGCGCGGGCGGAAGCAATAAAAGTGTAAAGGGAATTGGCGTACGTGGAAACCTCACCGAGGGGCGTGTCTTTAAGAGTGAAGGGCTGCGTTGGTTGGTGCACGCACGCACGCACGTCCCGCCCATTTCCTTACAGAGGAAGCTGCTGTTTGGAGACGTGCTCCAGGACTAGAATCCTCCGGTCTTTCTGTCCCGCCCGGCGCCCGGCGGGAGGAAAGATGGTGGTTGAGGCGTGGGGGTCCGCATCAGAAGAGAGTCCATTGTGAGCAAAGTGCAGCAAGAAGCAGCGCCAGGCCGCAGGGTCCTGGCCGGACGGCGGGCGGCGAGGCCCCGATCACCCGCACTGAGGGGGGCTTGGAGCCCTCCGTCCCGGGGCCGATGGATCCCACTTCACTGGAGCCTTTTGTGTGAGCTGTGAGAACAAGACGAGAGAGAAGCGCCATCACATTCACATCCCAGCAAAGGTTTACCGGCTATCAAGTTGATTGGAGAGAAAAAAAAAGAAGAAATATTGTGATTGAAATAAATGATAAATGATAAATGGGTTGTACTTGTATAGCGCTTTTCTACCTTCAAGGTACTCAAAGCGCTTTGACACTACTTCCACATTTACCCATTCACACACACATTCACACACTGATGGAGGGAGCTGCCATGCAAGGCGCTAACCAGCACCCATCAGGAGCAAGGGTGAAGTGTCTTGCTCAGGACACAACGGACATGACGAGGTTGGTACTAGGTGGGGATTGAACCAGGGACCCTCGGGTCGCGCACGGCTATTCTTCCACTGCGCCACGCCAAATAACGTGATGGTTTCATGGGAATAACGTCCTCATGGAGATTTGTTTATTTCCAACGTGCATACGGCTACTATATGGCGGTGTGTCTTAACCATCGTGAGCGCCCCACAGAGTGCCGCCCACAATTATCTGTTTCTGGTCCGTATGGGTAACACTTTAGTATGGGGAACATATTCTAAGTAACAAAGAGTTCATTTAGAGTTATTTGGCTAGGGTTAGAGGGTTAGGTTGTATAATAAGGCCATGCAGAATAAGGCATTAATAAGTACTTAATAATGACTAATTAAGAGCCAATATGTTACTAATTTGCATGTTAAAAAGCAACTAATTAATGGTGAATATTAGAGATGTCCGATAAATGCTTTAAAATGTAATATCAGAAATGATCAGTATCGGTTTCAAAAAGTAAAATTTATGACTTTTTAAAACGCCGCTGTGTACACGGACGTAGGGAGAAGTACAGAGCGGCAATGAACCTTAAAGGCACTGCCTTTGCGTGCCGGCCCAGTCACATAATATCCACGGCTTTTCACACACACAAGTGAATACTTGGTCAACAGCCATACAGGTCACACTAAGGGTGTATAAACAACTTTAACACTGTTACAAATATGCGCCACACTGTGAACCCACACCAAACAAGAATGACAAACACATTTCGGGAGAACATCCGCACGGTAACATAACATAAACACAACAGAACAAATACCCAGAACCCCTTGCAGCACTAACTCTTCCGGGACGCTACAATACACCCCCACCTACCCCCCTACACCCCCTACCTCAACTTCCTCATGCTTCCAAGCTGCTGTTTTGAGGCATGTTAAAACAAATTATGCACTTTGTGACTTCAATAATAAATATGGCAGTGCCATGTTGGCATTTTTTTCCATAACTTGAGTCGATTTACAAACCCTGCTTCCATATGAGTTGGGAAATTGTGTTAGATGTAAACATAAACGGAATACAATGATTTGCAAATCATTTTCAACCCATATTCAATTGAATATGCTCCGGCTTCCTCCCATCTCCAAAGACATGCACCTGGGGATAGGTTGATTGGCAACACTAAAATTGGCCCTAGTGTGTGAAATGTTGTCTGGCTATCTGTGTTGGCCCTGCGATGAGGTGGCGACTTGTCCAGGGTGTGCCCCGCCTTCCGCCCGATTGTAGCTGAGATAGGCTCCAGCGCCCCCCGCGACCCCGAAGGGAATAAGCGGTAGAAAATGGATGGATGGATGGATGCTACAAAGACAACATATTTGATGTTCAAACTGATAAACATCTTTTTTTTGCAAATAATCATTAACTTTAGAATTTGATGCCAGCAACACATGACAAAGAAGTTGGGAAAGGTGGCAATAAATACTGAGAAAGTTGAGGAATGCTCATCAAACACTTATTTGGAACATCCCACAGGTGAACAGGCAAATTGGGAACAGGTGGGTGCCATGATTGGGTATAAAAACAGCTTCCCAAAAAATGCTCAGTCTTTCACAAGAAAGGATGGGGCGAGGTACACCCCTTTGTTCACAACTGCGTGAGCAAATAGTCAAACAGTTTACGAACGTTTCTCAAAGTGCAATTGCAAGAAATGTAGGAATTTCAACATCTACGGTTCATAATATCATCAAAAGGTTCAGAGAATCTGGAGAAATCACTCCACGTAAGCGGCATGGCCGGAAACCAACATTGAATGACCGTGACCTTCGATCCCTCAGACGGCACTGTATCAAAAACCGGCATCAATCTCTAAAGGATATCACCACATGGGCTCAGGAACACTTCAGAAAACCACTGTCATTAAATACAGTTGGTCGCTACATCTGTAAGTGCAAGTTAAAGCTCTACTATGCAAAGCGAAAGCCATTTATCAACAACACCCAGAAACACCGCCGGCTTCTCTGGGCCCGAGATCATCTAAGATGGACTCATGCAAAGTGGAAAAGTGTTCTGTGGTCTGACGAGTCCACATTTCAAATTGTTGTCATGTTCGCTTCCGGACCAAAGGGGAAGCGAACCATCCAGACTGTTATCCACGCAAAGTTCAAAAGCCAGCATCTGTGATGGTATGGGGGTGCATTAGTGCCCAAGACATGGGTAACTTACACATCTGTGAAGGCACCATTAATGCTGGAAGGTACATATAGGTTTTGAAACAACATATGCTGCCATCCAAGCGCCGTCTTTTTCATGGACGCCCCTGCTTATTTCAGCAAGACAATGCCAAGCCACATTCAGCACGTGTTACAACAGCGTGGCTTTGTAAAAAAAGAGTGCGGGTACTTTCATTGCCCGCCTACAGTTCAGACCTGTCTCCCATCGAAAATGTGCGGCGCATTATGAAGCGTAAAATACGACAGCGGAGACCCCGGACTGTTGAACGACTGAAGCTCTACATAAAACAAGAATGGGAAATAATTCCACTTTCAAAGCTTCAACAATTAGTTTCCTCAGTTCCCAATCGTTTATTGAGTGTTGTTAAAAGAAAAGGTGATGTAACACAGTGGTGAACATGCCCTTTCCCAACTACTTTGGCACGTGTTGCAGCCATGAAATTCTAAGTTAATCATTATTTGCAAAAAAAAATAAAGTTTATGAGTTTGAACATCAAATATCTTGTCTTTGTAGTGCATTCAATTGAATATGGGTTGAAAAGGATTTGCAAATCATTGTTTTCCGTTTATATTTACATCTAACACAATTTCCCAACTCATATGGAAACGGGGTTTGTACAAAGCAATTAGCTACCGGCTGCCACCTACTGATATGGAAGAGTATTACACGGTTACTCTGCTGAGCTTTAGACAGCACCGACACTCAACAACACATCATTTGCAGACTATAATTACTGGTTTGCAAAAAATTGTTTTAACCCAAATAGGTGAAATTGGATAATCTCCCACGGCACACCAGACTGTATCTCATGCACAATGGTTGAAAAACACTGGTTTAGAGGAACTTGGACCACTGTAAACAAACATTTGACCTTGCGAGCAAACACCGGGGTCCAAACCTGTGATTGACACAACTGAGGCGTTCCTCAAGGCGCCCCTTTAAGTCCTCCCCTTTTTTGTTTTCGTAATGTGATTTATGTAACTAAGGTGTTTACTTCAAGTGCAATGAGTCGTCACGTGTTCAACTTATTTACTTGTACTAGTGGTGTTCCTCAAGGGTCCATTTTAGGTCCTTTCTTTTTCATCATTTGGGCTCTTCAACTGGTTCAAAAACCTCACATTTTTGCAGCAGATTCCTAAAAACACGAGAGGATCTTTGACCAGCTTTTTTTAAAAACGGCAGAGCACACCTGTAACTCTGACAACTAAATGAGATGTCCACTGTAGAGGATGCCTGTTCTCAGGAATATACAAAATAGGACTAACAGTGAAGGTCCTGAGATTTTTCTAGAAATGTGGCCCCCGAAACAATTTAGTTGAATATCCCTGCTGGAGGAAGAAGGCAACGTTGAAATACCGGGAGACTAAAGTCATTATTTGCAATTAAAAAAAACAATAATTTTTCAAATAATAAAGACATTTTATGAGGAGAAAAAATATAAATAATAATTTATGCTATAAAGAAAAATCTGGAGGCAAAAATCTGAATTTACCTTCTGGGACTAATAAAGTATTTCTGATTCTGAGGAAGCTCAGCCACCAGAATATTATGGCAACATTTAAAGTGTTTTTACACCGAGTTAGTGAAACTGGAAACATGGTACCACTGGTATTTGTACGGTGAAATTCTGGAAAATTAGATGCCAGTTTGACAGTAAGAAGGAGAAGAAAAATGGAACATTTAGGAGATAAAGACATCATGAGGTTACAAGAATAAAGTTAAAATATTAGGAGTGTACGGTCACAATGTAACGAGATAAAAAGTAACATTCCAAGATAATATTAACAAGCTATAATAATGGAAGTATAAAGTC
The DNA here is from genome assembly GCF_033978685.3 of Nerophis lumbriciformis. NCBI lineage: Eukaryota > Metazoa > Chordata > Actinopteri > Syngnathiformes > Syngnathidae > Nerophis > Nerophis lumbriciformis. The sequence continues at coordinate 5,425,023 of NC_084566.2, forward strand.
GTATTATATGAATACAATCTTAATATCACATGAGTGAAGTCGTAATGTTATGAGAGTTTAGTTTATTTGGAACATGCGTGCAGACAACATGATACATCACACATGCATGCATACAACATGATAAATCACACATGCATGCATACAACATGATACATCACACATGCATGCATACAACATGATACATCACACATGCATGCATACAACATGATACATCACACATGCATGCATACAACATGATACATCACACATGCATGCGTACAACATGATACATCACACATGCATGCATACAACATGATACATCACACATGCGTGCATACAACATGATACATCACACATGCATGCATACAACATGATACATCACACATGCGTGCATACAACATGATACATCACTAGTGTTGGGTTAGTTACTGAAAAACAGTAACTAGTTACAGTTACTAGTTACTTTATTTCAAAAGTAACTCAGTTACTAACTCAGCTACTTACACCAAAAAGTAATGCGTTACAGTGAAAAGTAACTATTTAGTTACTTCTTCTACTTTTTAAAGCTCCCATTAATGCCCTTTTAGCCTTCATTTCAGTACTGTTATTGCACTGGAGAATAATACAATGTGTTGATCAACTTGACATACATTTGCATCACTGAACTCTGCTAAGCAATGTGCTCTACATACAACACACAAAGACAAAGATATGTTTCAAAGGGCCAATTTATTTCAGGCCAGAACAAATTGACAAAACTATTTTAAATAGCTGCAACATAACATACATAAGTAACAAACAGCATAATAACACTAACACTAACCACGTTAAACCCAGATTCCGAACTACTAAAGGTCTTAACTCATTCTCTTTCTATGCCACTTCAATATGGAATGCACTCCCAACAGGTGTAAAAGAAAGGGCATCTCTATCCTCCTTCAAAACCGCACTAAAAGAACACCTCCAGGCAACTACAACCCTAAACTAACACCCTCCCTTCCACATAATACCTCTTCGGATTGTAAATAATCAAATGTAGACACTTTTTCTTATACTTTCTGATCTCTCTCTCTGTGTCCACCACTTGCTGTACATATCCTACCAAGTCAGTCCTACACTGTTTCAATGTCCATTTCTCTGATGATGCAATTGTTGATGACTGAAGTGTTGATACCAACCAAACCTAACCCCCGTAACGTAAAATAACGCAGTAACGCATCATGTAGTAACGGTATCTGAGTTACTGAATATAAAAAATAACGCGTTAGATTACTAGTTACCGCCGAAACTAACGGCGTTACAGTAACGCGTTACTTTGTAACGCGTTAGTCCCAACACTGTACATCACACATGCATGCGTCACACATGCATGCGTACAGCATGATACATCACACATGCATGCATACAACATGATACATTACATATGCGTGCATACAACATGATGCATCACACATGCATGCGTACAACATGATACATCACAATGTCCAGTTTCTCTATTCAACATGTTTGAATAGGAGTAGGAAGAAGCAGAGCCCATTTTCCTTTACATAGCCTTAGCTGAAACTTTTGTTGACTTCCTGTTCTCAATGTATTCACAATGTATTCCATAAGTAATATCATTAAAAAATATATATATTAGTGAAGTAAGTTATATTTCATATGGTGAAATAAATAACTAGAAAATGAATGGCTGGATGAAATAAATTCAGAGGGTTTATCATGGTTCTTCTTCTTTGTACTTTGTAAACACTTTAAGTTTCTTGAATTGGATCCAGTTCATTTTATCAATCACTATACCTAGAAATTAGATTTAATTTACCTTTTCAATATCTACTCTGTCTATTTGTATTTGTGGTTGACTTTCTCTTCTACTGTTACCAAATATCATTATTTTAGTTTTACTGAGATTCAAAGATAGTCTGTTTTTGTCAAACCATCTTTTTAATTTCTTCAGTTATTATTTGTATTATCTTCTGTGTGTTCTCTCCTGAACAAAACACTGTTGTATTATCCATGAATAATACTAACTTTAAGTCTTTTGTAACTTTACAAATGTCATTTATACAATGATTGAACAAGGTTGGTCCTAGTATTGATCCCTGAGGTACACCACAAGATACAGTCATGGTCAAAAGTTTACATACACTTGTAAAGAACATAATGTCATGGCTGTCTTGAGTTTCCAATAATTTCTACATCTCTTATTTTTTTTTGTGATAGAGTGATTGGAGCACATACTTGTTGGTCACAAAAAACATTCATGAAGTTTGGTTCTTTTATGAATTTATTATGGGTGTACTGAGAATGTGAGCAAATCTGCTGGGTCAAAAGTATACATACAGCAATGTTAATATTTGCTTACATGTCCCTTGGCAAGTTTCACTGCAATAAGGCGCTTTTGGTAGCCACCCACAAGCTTCTGGTTGAATTTTTGACCGCTCCTCTTGACAAAATTGCTAAACTTGTTGGTTTTCTGACATGGACTTGTTTCTTCAGCATTGTCCACACGTTTAAGTCAGGACTTTGGGAAGGCCATTCTAAAACCTTCATTCTAGCCTGATTTAGCCATTCCTTTACCACTTTTGACATGTGTTTGGGGTCATTGTCCTGTTGGAACACCCAACTGCGCCCAAGACCCAACCTCCGGGCTGATGATTTTAGGTTGTCCTGAAGAATTTGGAGGTAATCATCCTTTTTCATTGTCCCATTTACTCTCTGTAAAGCACCAGTTCCATTGGCAGCAAAACAGGCCCAGAGCATAATACCACCACCACCATGCTTGACGGTAGATATGGTGTTCCTGGGATTAAAGACCTCACCTTTTCTCCTCCAAACATATTGCTGGGTATTGTGCCCAAACAGCTCATATTTTGTTTCATCTGACCACAGAACTTTCCTCCAGAAGGTCTTATCTTTGTCCATGTGATGTCAGATATAAGTATTAAGAAAAGAAAATACTAATATTAGAACAAATCACTGAATCTTACAAGGAACAGAAGAAATAAAATCCAACATAAAATGATTTTACCCCCTGAATATTCAGAGAAAGAGAGTATAGCTGAGTTAAATGTTGTGTCGAGGTTTTTAACCATTCAATTAACTTTTTGCCGCAAAATAAGTCATACTTAAGCCTCTTAATATGATTTTTTTATTCGAAAACAGAATGATTATCTAATCTCTTCTCACCCTGGGTGATCAAAAATACATTTTGCGATAGCACAGTGTCATGTCCCCATCTCTGCTGGGTATGTGTGATAAACGCCAGCCTCTGAAGAGAGTGAATGTCAGTGTTTTTCAATAATTGTTCTGGCTGACAATAGACAAAGACATCATTTATCCCAAATCTGATAGCTCCTATTGTTTCAGTGATAATGGGCTGCATCCCACCGGGGAGCAGTCAGAATGGAGAAGTCCAATGTGCAAATTCTAAATCACCCAGCTGGCTGATTAAAAGAGACAATTCCTGCCTGGATAACCAATTAAAGTCCAGACGACACTGCTTCCTACTAGTCAAAGTGGCTTTTTATCGGAAGGGCTGGGGGGAAAAAAATCATACTGCTGCTGTTTTTGCAAAGCTTTGTGAACTTTTGACATAAAACTCAATCGCAAGTGATAAAAATGTAGTCAGGAGGAAGCGAGGCAGCGCTAAATAAACTATGCAAGACCGACTGTCGTGTGAACAGCTGTTATAAGAAGTACCTGATGCCACATGTATGCCTACTGTATGTACTGGATATTCTACTGGGGACATCACTTAAGATCATGACAGTCAACAAAGGACAATGGATGACAGCATTTGATGCTTATGCTCGCACACAAGAGGCCATTGTTCTTCCGCCAATCAGCAGACTGCAGTGTGTTTACCCTTTAGGTACGACAGTGGAACCTCCATTTACGAACTTAATTGGTTCCTACATATACGTATATATATACACATATATATATATATATATATATATATATATCAGTGACGTGCGGTGAGGTTGATGGCTGGTGAGGCACTGACTTCATCACAGTCAGATTTACAAACATATGAACCCTAAAGAGTATCTTATTCACCTTTTGATTGGCAGCAGTTAACGGGTTATGTTTAAAAGCTCATACCAGCATTCTTCCCTGCTTG